>NC_036258.1:13914903-13973932 GCF_002742605.1 Olea europaea var. sylvestris | reverse complement strand
CCCCCCCCGGGAATTTTTTTTTTTTTTTTTTTTTAATACTTGGAAATATGAAGATAGAAAATTTCTAATTATTTGTTCATCCAACCCTTAATTTATCATAACTTTATTACTAATTAGCTAATTGTTTGTTAATTATTTGTTTACATAATTATAACTATTATAACATATTTAGGTTCATCTATACAATATATTTCAAAATCGTTTTTATTTAAACTTATTTTCTATCACAATTTTTTTAATAACATAATTTACATGTAGACCTATAATTTTTTTATACTTTTTATCCACACATTCTCTAAAAATCATTTTACACTATAAATAATTTTATCCCAAAATAAAAACTTAAATTTACATAAAGTAAGGGTATTGTTTATTAAAAGTTCAACTTGAATGTTATCCGTATTTTATTGAACTCGGAATATAAAAAAAAAAAAAAATTAAACGGGGCAAGAAAATTGCTCCGCCCCGGCCCGTCAAAGGCAAGGTGGGGTACGGGGCGGGGTATGGCGTGGGAGAGGCGGGGCGGGGCAGGGCGCCCCGTTGCCCTCACTATGTTTGGCTTGGTTTTTTCAAACAAGGGCATTACTAGTAATATGATGCGATGTTTGACTTGGTTTTTTCAACAATTTCTCAAAGATTTTTCCTTTATATTCTCATTATTTTCTTTGTAGCATTAATGAAACTGGAAAAAGTTGGAGTAATGTCAAAATCAAAATGACGGTGCCCACTGCATACAGAATAGCATTAACAATTTTTTTTATTTTTTTAAGTAGAAAAATTACTTTTCTCAAAAGTAATTCTTTTTTTACTTCAAAATAAGCAATTTGTTTATTTTTAAGTTTTCATCAATAAAAAATTCTTTATTTGAATAATTTTGTTTGTGCTTCTAAGACAACTTTTTTAGCTCAGTTGAACATGCTCTGACACAATAGAAATTGCACTAAATTTATTGGTAGAGAAAATCATATTTGCACTACTAAAAAATAGGAATATACTGTATAATATATATTAGGGGTGGGCGCGAGTCGGTTCGGTTCGGTTCTCTTTAGAACCGAACCGAACCGAACTTTTCGGGTATCTAGTAAATGGAACCGTCGGGTCCAAATATAATTATGGAACCGTTCGGGTTCGGTTCCATTCGGTTCGGTTCGGTTCGGATCGGTTCGATTCCGTTCGGTTCTGTACTATAATTAAATTTTTTAACATTTATAACAACGTTATATAAATACGACTAATGAGACATTCAATAGTTTTGGAATGTCAGAGATTAGTAAACTATCTTGTTCAAATGATCGCTACGATCAAAGCTTCAGTCGGGGAAAGTTACGGCTTCGATCGGAGGTCAGAGTGTCGGCCGACGATTGTATAGGTTTTGGAATATTAGATAGGCTGCGAGAGTAAGTGCGAGAGTCGAGACAACGTTATACACTCTATTGTAGGTGCTTAGGGTTATTTAGTGGATTTGATTTGTTTGGCTAAGAAATGAAACAATAAAATGGGTAATTGGGCCAAAAATTAAAAAATTAGAAATGAAACAAATTATTGGGCCAAAAATTTGGATTTAGAAATCATTAATTTGTTAATTTGTTAAGAAAAAATTAAAATTAAAATAATTTGATTTACTCAATATAAAAAAAATTAGAAAGATTCGGTTCTTCGGTTCTTGGTCTAGAACCGAGAACCGAACCGTACCCGTCGGTTCTCAATTCAGATACCCGTTCGGGTATTTAATTTGACAAGAACCGTCGGGTTCGGATCGGTTCGGTTCGGGTTCGGTTCGGTCCGGGAGATTTGCCCAGCCCTAATATATATAAGCATAAAATGAGCACTGGTGGTCCCGTGCCCATTAGATAATTCCTCATATCAAGAATACTACATACATACATAAGAAAACCATAAAAGGGAAAATTGTAGCAACGGTCCCTATCATTTTCATTTTTTGCAGATTTTATTTTAACCTTCATTTTGTGTCAACGAGGTTCCCAACCTTTCATAAATATGCACTTGAGGTCCATCTAGATAGAAACCTTCCACAATACTGTCAGTTGACCGAAAAAATTAAGGAATCAACATCTAATAAAATCGTCCAAAAACATCATCTAAAAAGGTATCAACATCCAATAAAACTGTCATAGTAGTAGATAGTTTAAGAAATTTTTTTTAATCAACTAACAATATTTTGGACGGTTTCCATCTATATGGATCTCAGGTGCATATTTATGAAAGGTTATAGACCTTTGTTGGCACAAAATAAAAATTATGGTAAAGTTTATAAAAATTGAAAAGGTTAAGGAACCTTTGCTGCAATTTTCCCCACCGCAAATGCTATTTTTCAAAATTAACTCCCAAAATCAGCATGTAACGGAAATTCAAAACAAATCACTCATTATGGTGATTTACAATTCCATAACTTCAGCCAATTCGCAAATGCTATGTTTCAAAATTAACTCCCAAAATCAGCATGTAACGAAAATTCAAAACAAATCACTCATCATCGCGATTTACAATTCCATAACTTCAGCCAATTCTTGAGGGGGAAAAAATGATCCTTCTAAGATTTCATATAGAACACTGTAGAAGATTTTCTGGTTGTGTATGAATTTTGGATTGGTGAAGCAAGCCTTCAGATTGCATCCATTTGCAAGATATCTTATTCATTAGATACCAGCATTTGTGGATTCAAGAAACGGATGAGTAGGAAAAAAAAAAAATAAAGATTTTAACTTTTTGAAGAGAAATCATTTTTGAATGTGCTGTGATTTTCCGCCCGAAATTTTTCATAGCATTAGTGGCCACATAGGATTTTCATCGACCACATGGATATTTTTGTCTAACTAGATGGATGAAATTGAAAGGGAGATGGATTGATAATTTTTTTCAAAAGTGGGTGAACAATTAATAACCCTTTATTTTTGGGTAAGCAAGTAGTAACTGGAGGCAAATGTTGATGATCAGTAATTTAATTAACTGAGGGATTCACTTACACGTAGCAATAATTAGGTAGCTTATAATGTAACTAATTATTTTGATGAATTATTAACATTATATGTCGAATTGTATAAATATGTGACAATTGTCATTATAAGGGTTGAATTAAGCATAAATAATAGGAGATCCGAATAAACGTATCAGATATTGAAAATATTTCGTTACAACTTCTTCTTTTAATTTTCTTTTGGTCACCTTGTTAAAAGTTCACCACCTAAACTTTGCAAAGTTTACACACAAAATTCCATTTAAATGTTTCCTCTGTGAAAATCAAGACAATCCAGTCAAGACCATTCACATTTTGAAAAGAGGAAATACATAAACATAAGCAACAAAATGTGGAACATTCAGTCAAGATTGATAATGCAGTAAATTCATCACAGCTATATACGTTCTGCCATCCCCAGTAACTAGTTTTATAGATATATGAACCTTGCTATGGTGTACACTTTAGTTTACGCTTTGTCACGTGTCATTATCTCATTGAACAGTTTAAATTTTAAACAATTTTTTCATTCAATTGACACTTGATAGTAATGCAAGTGTCAACCAAAGTGTCAAAATTAGCGTATAAATAGTAAAGTTCTATTATTGTGAAGACAATATGTATGGAAGACTAAAAATTACATTGAAAAAGGTTTTCGTATCAGATTGTATGATGCTTGTACTGACACGCTTGACAATGGGATAATCTGGGAAAGAATTCTCCTATAACGAGTTTTTATAGAGATAATTTGTCTTTTTCTTTTTCCCTCTTCACGAATATTCTTAACTGATTTTACGAAGATCGTGGTGCAAATGGAAAGAAATGTTAGGCTCCGAACAAGGCCGGTCCTGTGATTTTCGAGGCCTAAGGCGAACTTTGTAAATTAGGCCCCCCAAAGTTAACGTAAATACAATATTCAACAGTGTATTATGCAACCAATCATTAACTTAAAACTAAATAATAAAACAACAAACAAAATATATTATAAAAAATTTTATATTATAAAATAACAAAACAAAAAATGTTTCAAACGATCGGTTAAACAATCTCAATCATAAAAGATAATTACAAAATATCTCACACTTTTAGGCATACACATATATTTTGTCTTTCACTTCTTTCATCTACTCATACTCAAAATGGAGAGACTATACACGTGCATATATATGGTGAGCTATTGTCGGTGCCGGTGGAAGATTTCTCTACACAATTCTAGCAAATCGGTGCCGGTGGATGCAAATAATTCTTACCAATTTGGATTATTCTAGACTTCTTCTAGATTATGAAGCAATTTTGGAGACAAAATCTGTCGCTATAGAATCCATAATTGAAGGTAACCAAAAATGGATGAAGCACCTCAAACAACCTGTAATCCTGGCTCCACCCCTACTTTAAAGATTATGTCATGTAAGAGGCCAGCTATGATTCATCCCATATACACAAAATCCCTTGGTCAACTACAAAAATTGAAACTTGGGGGACCAAAGTACTTGTCCTGTTGTCCATGTAAAAGGTAGAGGACCCTATTTTTTCTTCTTCCAACTTACCAGGTAAAAGCAAAAAGATCAAGTAAGAAATTGTATAATCCAAACATTACAATCATAGTTTGCATAGATTCATAGTGAGGGAACAAGTAAGAATCTCAAAATCAAACCCAACAAAAAAATTAGAAAATCCATTGAATCTAATGCCAATTTTCATGTAAAATTGATGAAAAGGACTGAAAAGGGTACCTGTGGAATCCATCTCTGGTGGCTTTCTCAAAGGAGATTTCATCAATGGGTGCAACCATCCAAGCGGAGTCTCTGGCCATTCACAATTCACAGAATAAAACAAAATCAATACAGCAGAACAAAAATTCACAAAACAAAATCAATTCACAGAACAAAATTCATTTATTTATTCTGGCCATTCACAATTCACAGAACAAAATCAATACAGTAAAAATCACAAAACATTCAACACTCAGTCAACACAGAACAACAATAATAACAAAAAAAAGAGAGAGGCGCTCACTTCACAATTAGCTTCTGAGACTAGAGATTTGGAAGCTAGTAGCGATGGCCTCACCCGTCGACAGCAGGAGCTAGTAGAAAACTTCGCTTTGCAATTCATTGTTCGGCATTCGCACAAATCGCTTGGAAGGGTTTCATGTTTTGAATTCAACGAGAAATGGCTTTGGTGTCTTGGACCATTTGTTGGGTATTGGTTTGGGTGTATGTAATCACTAATCATTAATCAACGTGATATATACCATTTGGGCTAATATTAAAAAAAAAAAAAAAAAAAAAAAGAGCCCCGCTAGTAGAAAACTTCGCTTTGCAATTCATTGTTCGGCATTCGCACAAATCGCTTGGAAGGGTTTCATGTTTTGAATTCAACGAGAAATGGCTTTGGTGTCTTGGACCATTTGTTGGGTATTGGTTTGGGTGTATGTAATCACTAATCATTAATCAACGTGATATATACCATTTGGGCTAATATAAAAAAAAAAAAAAAAAAAAATGAGGCCCTCAGGCCCATATCAATTGTTACTAACCAAAATAAGGCCAAACAGAAACAAGAAAATAAAATCCAGAAACCCAGATTCTTACGGCATTTCATCTTCCTCAGCTTCTTTTCCTCTTTCCGATTGCAACTACAACACCCAGCGAG
Organism: Olea europaea var. sylvestris; assembly: GCF_002742605.1. NCBI lineage: Eukaryota > Viridiplantae > Streptophyta > Magnoliopsida > Lamiales > Oleaceae > Olea > Olea europaea. The sequence goes on along the minus strand of NC_036258.1, from coordinate 13,968,303 downwards.
CGGCGACAATGGCGAATCCGGTGGATCCATGTTAGGTGTTGGCAAGGGAGAGGAAAATGATTTCTCCTTCCAGTTATTTTAATTAATTGCAAAAAAAAAAATGAAAAAGAAAAAATGGAAAATGGCGAAGTGAGGGCCCCTTCCAGTTTTGGCCTGAGGCGCAGGCCTCATCTGCCTCGCTTCAAGATCGGCTCTGGCTCTGAATCATGGCTCGACATGACATATGATGATTGAATTGAAGAAGGTTGACAGATATGGGTCTTGATTGCAATGAAAAATGATCTTCAACAAAAAAATATTGAGTGAAATAGCAGCTCGATGTGGAATGGAGAAGAGTAACAGGGAAAGACTCGTAATTGAATTTTAGGGATTAAACAAAGGCATGAAATCTGCGCCAGAAATGTGGAAATGAGTCAAATTAATAAAAAGTAAATTATGGAGTGAAGAGATTTTAAATTTATCGAAAATACTAATAATGCTTATTTAAATATAGAAAATGTTTATTTTAATGGTTATGTAATGTTAATATTTCCACGATGGAATCAAGATACAATTTCAAAATTAAGAAACTTGATTTAAGACATTTAATGCTGATACCAGTTTGTTGTCCAAAAGATCTAATTCGAGGCTCTGGTCATTCTGATTGGCTGAATAGGGCGCCGCTAATAGTGAACCGTCACATCAATTCACTTGCTAACGATTGCATAAAAGATTTCCTGTTTAGCCCTTTGCCGCCTTTCTAAGGCATAAGGTGTTATCCGTATGGGGTCTACTATGATAAATGGGTTCGACTTTCCATATAGGTTCGGCCTCTTCATAGAGGTTCGGTTAACTATCTCTTGGGTGGAATGATGTAGAGTATGAGCCCAGGTTCGCCTGTCACATAGGATTCTTTGATGCTTCATCGAATGAGGCTTAATAATAATCCCCAAAGTCCATGTATGGTTATTCATATAATGCTTGGACTTTTAAGTTGAGATATAATTCTTGTTAAGTTGTTCTTTATCTTATTTGGGGCGCATTGCATTTTGGGGAAGAAATAGTGTAGAACATCTATGTCCACGATGTTGGAAATTTAGCATCTCGCTTTTTTTACTACCCAAGGCTTCGATACATTTCGCAATTGAGAAAAAGATGGATATTCATATGATGTGTGGACTTTGAAGTTGAAATGTTAATGAGTTGACCTATATTATGCTACGTGAGTATGAAGTCTTAACATTATGCGAACCTGATTAAAGGTGAGGCCCTTGCTAAGATGGTGGCCATGTTGATGTAGTTGAAGCCTGTAAAAAGGCTAAAATTAATTCAGGTGAGGCCTTTTCTAAAAAGGCAAACTTTTTGATGTAGTTGAAGCCTGAAATTCATTTAGGCGAGCCCATTGCTAAGAGGATGATCCCTTGATGTATGTGAGAAGGCTAATATTCATTTAGGAAAGGCCCTTGCTAAGAGGGATACCTTGTTGATGTAGTCGAAGTTTGTGAGAAGGTTGAAATTCATTTATATGAGGTCATTGCTAAGAGGGCGACTCGGTTGATGTAGTTGAAGCTTGTTAAAAAGGTTTTTTTTGGCAGATGCGAAGCAGAGATAAGATGCGTGTTATAATGATTTGAAACTTCTCATGTTCTAAGATACGGCAGTGGAGCAATTTTCTTTCTTTTTGTATATGCGTATTGGGAACACATAAAATGCGTATGATAATAGTCCGTTCCAATTGTAGAGAAGATACTCGAATGCTAAGCATGATTTGATATAGTTCGTATATTCAAATTTAAATAGGCACCCTTTATGTTTTAAAGGTTTAGATGAAGGGCACAGGTGTACGTCTTAGATTAATTATTGCTCATTTGATGGCTAAAGTTCATCTTGATTGCCTGTAAAAGGAGGCATTAACCATTTCTTATGTTTTTTACTTTGTGGAAAAACCTTCAAGCAATCCAAAATTCTTTGCATTTCTCCGGCAGCCTTTAAACATTTCTTTGACGAGCAACAAGACTTCCATTTTCTTTGATATGTATAGGTCATGGACCATTTTTTATTTTTTATTTTTCTGTCTTAAAAATTAAACAAATGACTTCTTTTTCGAAACTAATAACCAAATGAGGTTTTCCAATAGTGCTAACAAGGCGCTAATATACATCGAGATGGGTTTTCTGAGGAGCATTATACGATTTACGACATGGTTGAGATGTTCATTTCAACCTTTTGAGAGCAAGTTTAGTTCCCCAAGAAGGGGTGTGTTACTGTAAATGAGGTGATCCTTACCTCGAGGATGAGATAGCCTTTACACCCATTCTTCAGATATATACTTATGTGGTATAACCTAGCTCCAACTTAGTTTTTCCAAATGCATTGAGCCAATTAACAGAGGCCTTTCTTCTTTGGAAGGAGGTTACTTTTGGCGAAGATATGCCTTCAAATATATTTCAAAGCTCTTTCCAGCTTCGAATCTCTGATGAAGGGAGGATTTTAAGAGGTGGTATTTCATGAACCCCTAGGGCTGGCATTCACTCTTTATCTGGGGTATTCCGACCTTAATTAAGAATTGGAAGTTATCTTGGTCCGGGGTAATAGGTCATTGGCAGACCATAGAGAACGATGCGATCCCAGAAATAATCCTGCTGACCCAATATCATGAGTATAATGAGTTCCTTGTTAAAGAGAGCTATTGTCACTTGTTATTTCTTTCTTTGTTAAGCCATTTTTGCTAATTTGAATTTTATACAGTTGTAGTCAATTGCTTCGAACTCAATCAAAAGAGTGGCATGTAGTTCGAGCCATCTGTAAATTACCCATCAAGAATAGGTCTTTTAAGATTGTTGTAGCGAAGTGAACCCTTTTGTTACACCTTTACTGATGGCCACCAAGAGTAAGCACCTCATTATTCACGTGTAGTTTGCTTGTCAAATTTCAATAAGTGGTAATGTTTCATTTTTCTTGCAAAGCAACATGATGATAAAGGATATGTCCAGCCAGACGTATTTTTTATGAAGCGTCTGGAAGAGGTGAAGAAAAAGGAGCCACTGAGTACAATACCTCCACATATAAGTATTAGAGGGACAAGCTCTCTTGATTATCAAAGTTGAACCTCATCCTCTCCCAAAGAAAAAAAAAGGAAGAAAAAACCTGAGCCTCAGGGGTCCCAAAAGAGGAAGCGTCAACAATAAGCAAGAATACTGAGCCCATTTTCTATCAAAGCGCCAAACAACTATTGATGAGTCGATCAAGAAGCCCATGGAGTCAGTCTCCATCTTTCCCGTGAAAATAGATAAACCATAGAAGCATGTCAAGAAGAAGAGTGGCCTTATGGTGAAGAGACAGGAAAGGGGCACCTTCAAGGATAAAGCACAGAACTTTCTTAAAATGAGGTCGGGTGAACTAGCACAGGCTATTTTGAAAATTCTTCTTGCTGAGGTTTAGGTGGCTACGAGAGTCTATCACAAATACTGAACTGATAAGTACTCTTCGTATGTCTTGACCTGTGACTCGATTGACGTGATTGAAGCCAGCATCGCCCTGTAGACTCGCTCACAAGACTTCTTTCTAAATGCCCAAATGGATATGAGGAGGCTGTAGAGGTTGAATAAAGAATTTTTCCAAAGGGCAATTGATGCTAAGGCATAGGTAAAAAGGCGGAAGGCTAAGGCCTCCGCTGCTACTGAAGTAATTGAAGCCTTCAAAGTAATGCAGCTGAGGCGGAGTTGAGGTGGGGCCTCCTTACAACTGAAAATGAAGACTTTAATAAGGAGATCCATCTTTGCGAGGTTAAAGTCAATGCTATAACAAAGAGGTTGAGAATTCTGATAACTTGTAAAAGATTACTTCGCCAGCCTTGGAGGTGGTAAATAAAGAAAACTGGAAGCTATAGTATTTGGAGCATTTCTATTAAATGATTGAGCTATACCACCAAATGGATTTTACTGCAATAAAGGATGAGTTTCTCCTAGAAGAGCCATCCATCCAGACTGATGATGCAGTGGGAGACATTGTTGAAGATTTAGAAGAAGGCTAGCTGTAGCCTCAGCAGGATGATGCTACCTCTTAGAATTAGTCTCTTCTTTATTGTTATTTCGCTTTGTACTTCTAAGGAATTTTGCCTCTGTAATCACCCTTTCTTTAATGAATAAATATTTATTTTTCTAGACACTGGTGTTGCTCTATTTGTCAATTTGTACAAATGTTGATGCTTCGACTAAAAGTGCATACTGATATTTTGATATGCGAATCTGAACTAATTTAATAATCTGAATTGATTGATAATTAATCAATTGTATCAAATCTTCAAATTAGAATGACGTGATGGCTTAGAGTAGTTCCAAAATGACTTCATTAATCAACTTGGCTATTTCATAATCATGTCCTTTCAAAGAGTCGTATATCTTAATCAATCCTTATAAAGGTCCATCAAATATTACTTGAGCAATATTTTTTAATCAGTCCCTATACGAGTTCAACGAATTTTACTTGAGCAATCTTTAAATTTTTCTAAGTATAAAGCATTCATCACCAATGTATAATATGACCTTTCTCGTAGATAATAATACGAAGTTCATCTCCATGTAAGTTCGTCTATAACGATCGTTTTGAACCAAAATGATACTTTCTCTTTATTGTTTAGTCCATTTATGAAAAGGGTTCACCTAATAGGTTTCAAGGTTGTCCCATAGGAGTGCTTCATACCTTTATTTCTAAGGGGTGGCTTTTTCATGCAAAGGCTTTCTCCATGGTATTTGGTCCATTCATTGAAGGGGTTAGCCTCATAGGTTTCAAAATTGGCCCTACAGGGGTGTTTCATACCATTTCTTCTAAGATGAATGACATTCTTTGCAAGGAGATGGCTCTTCAGTGCAAAGATTTTTTCCATGGTGTTTGGTCCATCCATAGAATGGGTTCACCTCATAAGTTTCAAGATTAGCCATATAAGGATACTTTATACCTTTTCTTTCAAGGAGGATAACATTCTTTGTAAGGAGGTGTGTCTTTCGTGTAAGGACTTTTCTCATGGTGTTTGGTCTATCCATGAAAATGGTCTGCCTCGTAAGTTTCAAGATTGGTCCCATAAGAATGCTTCATACATTTCATTCCAAGGCAGATGACGTTCTTTGCAAGGGGTGGCTTTTCCGTACAAAGACTTTCTGCATGATGTTTGGTCTATCCATAGAAAGGGTTCTTTTTGTAGGTTTCGAGGTTGGCCCTATAAAGATGTTTTATACCTTTCCTTCCGAGGCGAATGTCATTTTTTGCAAGGGAGTGGCTCTTAAATGCAAAGACTTCATGTATGGTGCTTGATCCATCCATGGAAAGAGTTCAAGTAGAAATGAATTCACAGATGCAAAAAAATCTTTTATTGATAGCATAATTACATATGCTGGAAAAGAACATCCAGTCAGATTGGAGTGCCATGCTTACTGGTAATACATTCTCAAGTTTTCAACATTCCAAGGATAAAGCTATGCATTTTCATCTAAATCTACAATCCTACAAGTGTCGAGCCTTAGCTCTTTTAAGATACAGTAAGGACCCTCCAATTATGGCTTAATCTTTAGAAGACAAGAAAACCTTTCTCAATACAAGGTCATCCCTTCGAGATGACCTTTTCCTCACCTTATGTTGTAGTATCGATCTATTTTCTTTTGATAAAAGGCAAGATTCATTTGGAATAGTCCCTCCTTTTTTCAAGGAAGTTCAGTTCACGTCTCATCAACCCATTATTAGATATCTTATGGAAATGTAAGCGATACGATGAAGGTAATCCTACCTTAACATGGCTAATAGCCTCAAGTCTATATGCTGTAGAAAATTGGGTCTTTCCTGCTGCAATTTGACTCGTGGTGTGAATTGTTCACTTTACTTGGGTAAACTCATCCATCCAGCTCTTTTTAGGGTAAATTGATGGCTTTATCGACTATTTCCACTTGGCCTTTTGCTTGAGGGTATGGGGAGATGTGAAATGTTTCTTGATTCCCAACGTTTTTCCCAAAACCATGACTTTCTTATTTTCAAATTGCATTCTATTTTCTGATACAAGTGAATGTAGATTCTGTAGCTGATATATAATGTTCTTCTAGATAAACTTTGAAATGTCGGCCTTGGTGATTTTTACCTGGGGGTTTGCTTCAACTTATTTTGGGAAGTAATCAATGGTAACAATTGCATAACAGACACTACATTTTCCTTTGGGTAAAGGCCCTATGAGATCAATTCCCTATTTAGCAAATGGCCAGGGGCTCTAAATCACAATTAGTTCTTGAGAGGGCTACCTTAGAATTGTGAAAAGACATTAACATTTATCACACTTTTTTCACAAACTGAAGTGCATCTTTCAGAGCATGGTGTGTTTATAAGAGAAGATTTTCCTTGTCTTTTCTCCGATGCACTAGTGGAGAAGAGTGTAATTATTTCCTTCACAAAATTCACAAAGGTATTTGTGGCTACCACACAGGAAGGCTAGAACTTGTGCATAAGTACTAAGACAAAATGTGCAGCCTTTCTCCTAAGTTTGTGGGTCTCTTCCTTTTTATCTAGTAGGATTTGATCCTTATGGAAGGTTATAATTGGCTGCATCGAATATGGGGTCCCTTCAATCCACAACACTTATCCTCCTTTAGAGATGGAGAGTTCGATGAGGTGTTCAATTGAGATTATCTTAAACAGCTCTGAATTCTCATTGTTAGCCTACTTTGATAAGGCATCGATGTTGACATTTTCAGTACGCGGGATTTGAACTAACTCAAACTTTTCAAAAGATGAGAGAAGATCTATAACTTGTTTGAGGTATGCTATCATACTCTTATTCCTTGAGTGAAGTTACCATTTAGTGGGCTCACAACATATTGTGAATCGCTATTAACCACCAACCTTTTCACTTGCATCTCCCTAGATAATCTGAGACGGCTAATAATGCCTTGTATTTAGCTGCATTATTAGAGGCTTGAATCCAAATCTTACTACACAGTTATGTTTAGCCTTATGGGCTGACTAATAACACTCCAGCCCTTACACCTTTTTTCCTTGAAGATCCATCAACAAGTAGGCTATACGTGGGAGGTTCTACCGGCTTCATTTCCATATCTAAGTTTGAAGCACTGGCAAACTTTGCTATGAAATTTGTAAGAGCTTGCCCTTTAATAGAAGCCATTGGCTTGTATACAATATCAAATTCACTTTACTCTACAGCCCATTTCATCAATTTGCTAGAGGCATCAAGTTTCTATAGCATCTACTTGAGTAGGAAATTGGTTAACACATGTGTACTCTAGGCCTAGAAATATTGTATCAACTTTCTGGAAGCAGTGACCAAGGAAAGGATAAGCTTCTCCATTTATTGATAGCTTTCAAAATAAACTAGCTTAAGGCTATCAATCGACCTATGAGACTTTTCACTTCCTTTAGTTTACTGGGAGACCTCATAATCATCAAGGCTTTAATCTTTTCAAGGCTAGCCTCTCTAACTTTCTGGTAGACCATGTAGTCTAAGAACTTTCAAAAGGCAATGCTACATGCATATTTAAGGGGATTCAACCTCATTCTATATCTCCTTAATATCTGAAAAGCCACATCGAGGTACTTTACACGGTCCACAGTTTTGAGTCTCTTCACCTGCATGTCATCTACATAAACTTTCGTAGTGTTGCCAATGAGGTCAACAAACATCTTGTTAACAAGCATATGATAAGTTACCCTAGCATTCTTTAGGTCAAAGGGCATCACCTTATAGCAGTACAAGGCCTTTATCTATAATGAAATATGTGTTTTCCTCGTCTAAAGGGTGCATAGAAATCTAATCATACCTTGAATAGGCATTCATAACGCTCAATAATTCATGCCTCCACAGTGGAATCCATAAGTTGATCTATCATTAGAAACGGAATATTGTCCATAGTACAAGCCTGATTAAGGTTAGAGAAGTCTATACTCACCCTTCACTTGCCATCATGTTTATCCACTAAGAATGGGTTGGAAATACACTTCAGATCAATAGCCTTTCTGATAAATTCGCTGGATATCAAATTTTCCATTTCTCCCATCAAGAACTCATACTTTTCTGAGTTAAAAGCCCTTCTCATTTGCCTATGAAAGGCAAATTTTTGATCAATGTTGAGATGATGGCATTGACCAAATACAATATCCTCATTCTTCCAAGCAAATATCTAAATTTTGGGCAGAAAACTTTTAAGCTTTTGCTTAGCTTCTAGATTCAGCTCTTTTCCTACTTGAAGTATTTTTGTGGGGTTATGAAGGTCCACTGGGAAACATTTCAACCCTGAGCTTTTATTTTTTTTCAGATTCTTAATGTTTTTCATTTCAATTTACATGCTAGATTTGTTTTCCTCTCCAACTTATGATAAATTGGCATCGATCTTGAATGATTTTATGATATGAAAGTGATTTGAGAGGTCAAAGAGAGATCCTTCAATGGCTGCCCATTCCTATATTATATAAGGTGAAATTAGGTTAAAAAATATGTCAAAGATAGGTCCTAAAAGAGTTTTAATCAAATAAGAAAACTTGCCTTTGCATGCTCATGATCATGTATCTGCGCAGTCATCAGTATTTTGGTCAAAAAAAACTTCTTCCAACATCCAATTGAGGTGATTCAAAGTGCATTGAAAAGCTAACTTAAAGGGATATGATTTTTCTAGACATAGAATTTTTTTCGATCTGAATGTTTGCCATCTAAAAAATGGGTATCAATCGCTCACTAAAAATTTATAACATACTTTGTGCAGTTGGAAATTGATTTGTAAAATTCTTTGATTATATTTCACTCCATTTTAACTTCCAATTGACTCCTAATAAACTACACTTATCATTTTATGGTTCAAATCAACTATTGGATATTTGAGATATGATCCCGAACTTTGAATTTCTTCCTTTTTTACCCCCTTTTCATTCATTTATTCAAATTCCACCAATTTGCCTCGAATTTTACTTAACAAAATTTTTTTTACATCTAATTAAGTCATTAATTATCAAAATTTATTACAGTTAATCTCATTTAATGGCGTAGATAAGTCTACATGGGCCATCTGAATCTTTTTCCTCGGCTTGATACCGAGGTTGGTGATGGGTGAGTTTCGTTCATTATTTTAATGCCACTTAACTTGATATTTTGGTTGTTTTCGAGCAATTTAGAACATTTGATGTGAATTTTCATGTTGTTTTATAGGTTTGGTAACTTGGTGAAAATGACAAGTTTAAAGCGTGAAAATGAGCCAAATGTATATGAGTGTGAATGGACTAGAAGAGACTTGGAACTAGACTTAGTTGAGGGAAAGAAAAATGACCAAAGCCAGAAGAAAAAAACAATGTAGAGGATAAGCGTCATAGCGCCCGGCCACAGCCAAGAAAGGAATAGAAATCTAGTGCCATAGTGCTGGATCCTTAGCATCACATAGCCAGAAAAGTAGAAGAGGCTAGAGATTTGGCGCCGCAACGCTAATGGAAGAGAAGTCACGACGACGCGACCTAACGTCAAAGCGTTGCTTGGCAAGAAAGGTTTTTTTATTTTGTTGGACCATTTTAAGGCCCAATCCATCCCTAATTCATAGATGACTGGAGAATACTATAAGTAGAACCTTAGAGTCCACTTTGAAGGGGAATTTTCAACAATAAAAAAGCAAGAGGCACAAGAGCAATCAAGATAAAAAGGGGGGCAACCACGAGAAGCAGAATTCTAGCGCTAAACCAATTTTGATTATGTTTATTAGACTAATCATGTTCTAAATTTCTAATTTAAGGTTTGATATAGCCATAACTTGAGACATGTTTGAATTTTAATATAAATATTTCTTTTCAGTTTTTTTCATGAGTTTATTTGTGTTGATTCTTACGCATTGATTTCAATTAATTGATTAATAATTGAATGATTTGATGCAATTTCGATACTCGAAAGAGAAAAATTTAGACGCGATCTAAGAATAACGTAGCCTAAATTTTAGAGGTCGAGAGAAAGTAGGAAATCTTTTAAGTATATTTCCCTTAAGAACCATGAACGCGATTATTTCTCGATTTTAATTCGGAATAGAGATATTGAAATTAAAATATAGAGATAGGTTCTACTCGATACTCAAGAGAGGGAATAGAATTAATTTACGATTTTTTCTTATAAACTTAGTGAACTTTATAGACATATCTATATAATTTGAGAAAAATTGTTGATAGTGCGGTGAAATCATTCCATAGGTCTTCTCATTTTGATAACTTTTTCATATAACGTGCATCTATTTAGTTGAATTTGCCACCACGTCCATTTTTAAATTAGTATAAAAATATTGATTCTAAAATCTGATCTTCTATATAAAATAGAGGCTAAGATAATTATAGTACTCAGTAAGAATTTAAATTTCAACCCATGTGGGCTTGACATCCGTACTTGATTTTATATTACAAAACTTCACATACTACACTTATGGTGTATTTCACAGTATAGAAAACGTGTAATAAGTTTTTAGTGCCAATGTCGCGGTTGTTTTATTTGATTTTTACTGATATTATTACCCATTAGCTTTTATTTTAATTTAGATATTTTACTTTTTTATTTCCTAATGGTTTCTTGATTTTCATTTTCAATTGTTTATGCGAAGAACGAGACATCTTGAATTACTACGCATTGATCTTGAACCAGAACATACTTTTCCTCTTCTAAGGTGTATACAGAGAAACAAATGTGAAGTAATGGCAAAATAGGAAGCACAGGTTGCTAAAGAAAATAATCAACAATAGGCTATTCGGGATTATGTCAAACCAGTTGTCAATGACAATTATTCCGGTATCGCACACCCGATTGCTACAAATAACTTCGAACTGAAGCTAGGACTAATATATATGTTAAAACATAATCAGTTTGAGGGAGCTCCTATAGATTACCCAAACGCTCATCTAGTTTTTTCTGGAGATTTGTGTTACACTGAAAGTGAATAGAGTCACTAATAAGGCAATTAGACTCCATGTATTTTCTCTCTCCTTGAGGGATAAAGTTAAGGCTTGGTTCTGATCATTACCGTATAGATCTATTACTACTTGAGATGACTTATTTACGAAATTCCTCACCAAGTACTTTTCACGTTTCAAGTCAACTCAACTTCGGAGTGAATTGGTCAATTCAGACAATTTGACTTTAAACCATTTTATAAAGCTTGGGAAAGATTCAAAGACCTACTTAGAATATGTCTTCAACATGGCTTTCAAAGTTGGATGCAAATTGAGATCTTCTACAATGGGTTAAATAGGTAAACTAGAACCATAATAGATGCAACTGCACGAGGTACTTTAATGGGTAAAATAATAGATGTTGCATATTCCTTTTTGGAAGACATAGCTATAAATAGTTACCAATGGCTAAGTGAGAGATAAAGTTTAAAGAGGATAGCGGGTCTACGTGAAGTGGATCATATCACTGCACTAGCAGCTTAGGTTTTATCTATTACTAATCAGATAGCTATACTTTCTACTCAGAGTAATCAATAGAATGCAGATTCAATTATGGTAACTTCTTTAGTACATCAGGACACAGAAATAGAAAATGAGCAAGCTCAGTATATTAATAGCAGGGACTACAATCAGAGAGGAAACTATTCTTCCAAGCATTATCATTTAGAGCTTAAAAAGCATGAAAATCTATCACGACAACAAAAAGAATGTACTTCAACCTCCTTCCAGGATCAACACTCAACAATTTGAAGGAAAACCATCCTTAGAAGACCTTCTGGGGACTTTTATTTCAGAGACGATATAGCGGTTCAACAAAGATGAGTTACGTCTGGATAATATCAAGACTCTTGTGATCAACATAGGGGCTACAATAAAATATCTTGAGGTTCAGATTAGTCAATTAGTTATATCAATGAAATCTCAACAACATGGAAAGTTTTTAAGTGATACAGAGGTGAATTTGAAGGAGCACTGCAAAGCTATTACCTTGAGAAGTGGCAAGGAAGTTGGAGAGAACATGCATATACTGTCACCATCCCCTATATCTTATTAGAAGGAAAATCAAATAGTTGTAAAATATGAGAATGAAACCGATGAAACAAAAAAGGATTATAAACTTAGTTCTATATCATTTTCTGATAAGCCACTAATCATCAAGCCAACACTTTCGTTTTGACAGAGATTCTAGAAGAAGAAGTTTGATGTACAATTTGCCAAGTTCCTGGATAATTTCAAGAAAAATTTACATTAATATCCCATTGGCTGATATCTTGGAACAGATGTCGAATTACGATAAACTCATGAAAGATGCGGTGCCAAGAAGAGAAAGTTTGAAGAATATGAGATAGTAAAGTTGACTGAGAAATGCAGTTGCTATTCTTCAAAAGAAGCTTCCTTAGAAAAGAAAAGGTTTGGTAGCTTTATTATTCTTTGCACTGTTGGGGGCTCCTCTTTTTATAAAGCCATTTGTCATCTTGGTGTAATCATCAATTTGATGTCCTTATTGATTTTCAAAAAGTTAGGCCTTGGGAAAGTAAAACTAATAATAGTCACAATGCAATTAGCTGATAGATCCCTCACATACCTATGAGGAATTATTGAAGACATTTTGGTAAAGGTCGATAAATAGGGCCAGAGCCAGGATATTAGTTCAGTGCGGGAAAAATTATATTGACGTCGAAAAAAAGCAATAGGTCATACAGGAACTGCTCAAACCAATATGCTCGAATTTCAAACCGTAAAACAAGTCTGTGTAGTTAAAACTATGAAGGAATAACTGAATAAATGCCTTTAAAAAGTCCAGAAATTGTCTATATAGTATCTTGAGAAATGCCATCTTATATTTTTCAGTGGCATTTTCTCGACATTTCCATCAAAAAACGTCCATATTTAAAATTCAAAATCATCCAGACCTTTAATCAATAACAAATAAATAAAATGACCATTCATTCTAAATTTCTATTAAAAAAAAAACACACTCTCACACACAATTAAGCAAACACAAAAACTAATAAGAACAATACAAAAAGTGAAAAAATATCAGAGATACACAATTATAAATCAAACCAAAATAGGTAAATTCTAGAATAAAAAAATTTAATGACTCTTCCAATTTTTTACTTCGCAAAATTCATCAATAAACAACATCAAATTTATATCATATAGTATATATTTCTTCTACATTTGGTGGCATGCAACTAAGGCACCTGAATCTAAATTCCCAAAAGTCAATTCAAATTCGAAATGAGCTTTCCAAAGTCCAAATCAAGGACTGTTTTTCCGTTCAAAAAAATTCGCTTACCTATATATACAAATTAATCCATCTCTCTCTGTCTCTCTCAGTGATATAATTTTACATAATCATTTACATGAACGCCTTCAGAAGCAGCAGGAACAGGAGTGGATGAATAATCACAGTCCAACGTGAGGAAAAGGTAACTTGCGAGTGTGAAAAATGAGACTGTAATTGCTAGCAATATCGATATAAACCCAGTACTCTACCAAAATGGTAAGTTCAGATCAGAACGGAAAGATGAGTGTCCGGACTCCTTGTAGACATTCGAGTAGAACCTGATTTCTGGTCTTCCAGCTCTATTCAATTATCCTCTGTCTCTTCATTACCTCGGTCAACCTACTCCTCAGTCCTCGTTTCCTCCGACACTCACCCCCTCCTCAAGGGTCGAACCCTTGTTCACCACTTTACCTTCTTCCAAGTCGTCGAAGTTCTCTTCTCCTTCCTCAGGACAACGGTGGAAGAGGGCTACTAGGCTTTACTTAGGGGATTAACATAATTAAAAAAAGATTTTGGGCCATTGTGGTGGGCCCAAAAGTTCAGCCCATACTGGACTTTATTGGGCTCCGCCCTTGTCGATAAATTTATCCTCCCGATTGATTTCGTGGTTTTAGATATGGAAGAAGATCAGGAGATTCCACAAATTCAAATTAGGCCATTTTTAGCTATTGAAAGAGCCCTAATCGATGTATAAGAAGGTAGTTGACCTTGAGAATAAATGAAGAAGAAGTGATGTTCAATATCTAACAGGCGATGAAATTTTTAGATGACACAAATACTTGCCATAGAATTGAATTCATCGATTTTATTGTAAAGAATGAGAAAATATTCATTGCTTCCTAGAGCATTGTGTCATGTTTAGTGCTATAAGGGATGACTTTCACACTTCTGGAGGGTACACGAGAAGCAAAGACTTGGTTCATTGCATTTGGATTTTGAATCGTATCCAAACGAAGATAATCTATCACAGAATAAAGATATCCAATAGTCAATGGGTTTAGATGACAATAAGGGTAATGAAAGCAGTAAGTCTAAATTGAAGGAACTATTAAACTATCTTCGATATGCATTCTTAGAGGAAATTTCTATATCTCCTATGATTATTTCTTCATTACTTACCAAAGATGAAGATGACAACTACTGTAGGTATTGAAAGAACACAAGGTTGATTTGGATTGGTCTATAGTAGATATTATAGGGATAAGTCCCACAATGTGATGCATAAACTTCTCATGAAGAATATCATAAATCATCTATTCAGCACCAAAAGAGATTGAACCTAGCTATGAAAGTAGTGGTGACAACATAGATACTAAAGCTACTAAAGACAGAGATCATATTTACTATTTCAAATAGTGCATGGGTCAGTCAAGTACAGATGATGCCAAAGAAAGGTGGGATGACGGTAGTTAAGTATGACAACAACGAACTAATTCCTACAAGAACAGTGACTGGTTGAGGGTTTGCATTGATTACAGAAAGCTAAACAAAGCAACTAGAAAAGATCATTTTTCACTTCCATTCATTGATCAGATATTAGAAACATTAGTCGGTTACTCTCACTATTGTTTTCTCGATGGTTATTCTGGCTACAAGCAAATTGCAAAAGCATCAGATGATCAGGGGAATATGACATTCACTTGTCCATTTGGTTGCCTATCGACAGATACCATTTGAGTTATGCAATGTACCAGCCACTTTTTAGATATTTATAATGGCTATCTTCATAGACATGGTAGAGGAGATCATCAAGGTATTTATGAATGATTTTTCTATTTTTTGTACATCTTTTGATAATTGCTTTTACAATCTTTCTTTAGTGTTACAATGCTATGAAGAAAAGAACTTAGCTCTTAATTGGGAGAAGTGCCACTTCCTGGTATAAGAAGGAATTGTGCTTGGCCATCATGTTTCAGTAAATAGACTTGAAGTTGATATAGGCAAGATTGATATAATATCGAAATTGCCACCAGCTAAATATCAAAGAAATTTAGAGTTTCTTAGGACACGCTGGGTTTTACAGGAAGTTAACTAAAGACTTCTTAAAGGTAGGTAAACCTCTATGCAACCTTTTCGAGAAGGATACTACATTTGTGTTTAACGAGGATTGCTTTAAAGCATTTGAAATAATAAAATAGAAATTAGTCATAGCTCTAATTATGATAGTGCTAGATTGAGGTCACCCATTTGAAGTTATGTATGCTGCCAGTGATTAAGCTGTAGGAGTAGTCCTAAGATAAAGGTTTGGAAAGATCTTCTGAAAAATTCACCATGCTAGCAAAACTCTAAATGGAGCTCAACTAAATTACACCACAGCAGAAGAAAATGTTAACAGTAGTATTTCCATGTGAAAAATTTAGATCTTATCTGGCGCCAAAGTAATCATCTACGCAGATTGTGTAGCATTCCGATGTTTGTTTGAAAGATGCCAAGCTTCTCTTAATTCGGTGGATCTTGTTACAAGAGTTTGATGTCGATAATTGGGATAAAAAAACTGTAGTAAGATTGTAGTTGATGATCATCTCTAACGGTTGGAGAACAAAAAGGTGCTATATAACGGTAAGATTCAAAAGACTTTTCTTGACAAGCTTCTTTTAGCAGTTTCATCTAGACTCCAATGGTATGCTGATTCTATTAATTACTTAGCCTATGCAAAGATATCACTTGACTTGACTTCTCATCAAAAGAAAAAAATTCTTGCATGATGTTAAGTCATAATTATAGGATGATCCCATACTCTTCAAGAATTGTGTGGATATGATGATTAGGATGAGCGATCTAAAAATAACACAACCTAGATTTTGTAGGTTTTGAGAGAAAGTATAAATCTTTAAAGTATGACACTTAAGAACCACAAATAGGATTATCTCTAGATTCTAATTCAGAATAGATGTATTGAAATTAAAATATAGAGATATGTTCTATTCGGTACTCGGAAGAGGGAATAGAATTGATTTAAGATTATTGCTTATGAATTTAGGAAAATTGATAGAAATAGATATAATTTGAGAAACATCATTGATACTGCAGTGAAATCATTTCCTAGGTCTTCTCACTTCGATAACTTTCTCGTATAACTTGCATTGATTTAGTTGAATTTGCCACTTTCCATTTTAGATCATTATAAAATTATTGATTCTAAAATCTGATCTTCTAGATAAAATAGAGGCTAAAAAATTATAGTACTCAGTAGGAATTTAATTTCAATCACCATGTGTTCGACATCCGTACTTGATCTTATATTACAAAATCTGACACCGTACACTTGTAGCATATTTTAAGGCATAAAAAATTGTAATGGATGGGCAATCTAGTTTCTCAAATTTGGTGTGTCCCTTCTTTCCCGCCTATTATTAGGTGAAGGGACTTCTTGGGACCTATGACTTTGCTTATACTCCAATGGTCTTGCATAGGAGGTGATTGTTGGGGTCGTTGAAGGGTTGACTCAATCAAGTACATTGGAGGACCTTTGAGGTCTACGTTCTTGTGTATGTTCTCGAGGAAAGTTATCCTCCATTTGGAGTAAGTCATCCACAAGTTGACTAGAGGTGTAATTAGTTGACATGTCCACATCTACCTCTCTTTCAGTTATGCTAACCTTCTTCATTTGCCTGTGAGAGTAAACCCCTTAGTTACATTCCTCCTCGTTTTACTGGAAAGCATCTTGCTGAGAAATTTGATGCCAAGTCTATCCTTGCATTTGTATAAGTGGCTGTTGTATAGTAATATTCTGCAATGCTATATTCCTCATATTTGCAGCTATTTCTTCTACATCTCTTACGAAGCGTGCAGTAGTGCCATCACTTCGATAGTGATGGTAATGGGGTCGATGAATGTTGGCATTAGTCCAGGGACCTCTTTTTCAAAAGCCTCCCATTCACCCTTTGCATAGATTCATAATCGCTAGAACTCATGGTATATTAATGATTTGGATATTATACAACACTCCAAATAGCACCTTTTCAGCACTTCCACTTGTTTTTTCTTTAAGAAAAAAAAAATTCTTCAGGAGAGAGTTAAGAAACTCTTTGGTAGCTTCTCCACAAGGATGTTTCGTGGTTGTAGTGTAGCATCACATAGATGGCGCCAATCTAGTGACCTAAATTTTTGTACCTCCAATGTGACCAATAGATCCCAAGGCCTCCTACCTTTTCGTAAGACTGGCTCCTACACACTAGGACAAAACCGTTAGCCATATGTGGCTTTCTCTAGTGGTGATGGAGTTGGTCGCGCGCACTCCACAATCAAGTCACCTGAAGTTATGAGTGTGGAAGGTATTTTATATTGGCTAAATAGGATGGCGATAGTAATGAACTGTCATATCAATCACTTACTAAGGATTACATAAAAGATCTCCTGCTAAGCCCCTTGTAGCCTTGCCATGTCGTTAAGTTTTGGTTCTCCATATGGCTTTTATTCCAACAAATGGGTTCGACTTTCCATATATGTTTGGCCTCTTTACCGGGGTTCGGCCAACTGCCACTTGGGCATAATGACGTGGAGTGGGGATCCTATTTTACTTGTCATGTAGGATTCTTCGAAGCCTCATCGAAAGACGCGTAACCTAACCTCACTCCACCATCGGCACCAATCGAATGCCACATCACCTTACAACTACCAACAGTTCCACAGTCAGTACAACTACTAGAACCATCGCTAGCACCAACACTAGAACCGTCACAATTTTCAAATCACCAACAACCGCCACTACTTGACAACATGTACGACCATCACTAAGTACTACCATTCCAAACTGCAAAAAACCACCAACAAAAACCATTGCAAAACTCTGCCTAACTAAAGCAAATCAAATAGGAGGAAGAAACCACCCCGAAACTCCAAAATCATTACCGTAGCAGCACTGTATACAGATTTATCGCCATGCTTGATTGTAGTGGTTGTCTGACAATAGATAAAACCAGATGAAAAGGTTGACGTTTGAAGGGGTTGTGGGCTAGGAGGTGGATTAGGGTTTGGATGGTGGTTATAGTAGATTTGTTAAGATTCTTGGAGTTTGATATTTGGGTAGGTAGGGTTGTTAGTTGAAAATTTTTATTTATGTTTTTCAACTGATAAAATAATTATTACCTAACTTTAGGGGAAAAAAATAGTTATAACTTGATTTTTGAAGTTGAAAAATTGAAATGTAGGTGTTGATTTAATTTTCACTTTCCTGCCCACACCTACATTTGAATTTCAACTTAAAAAATCAAGTTATAATTATTAATTTTTAATATAAAAATATAAATAACAATTTCCGACTGATAGTCAAATTCACCCAAATCATAAACTCTAAGAATCTCACCTAATCCACCTTACCCACCCTTCATATCCTTATCCACCTCCCAATCGTCGACGACCCCTTCAAATGCTGCCACCTCCCTAAAAACCATTGCAATTGAGCTTGACATTAATCCATCTTCGTCATCTACCTTCATTCACTGCAATCGACCTTGATGATGGCACTATATGCAATGTCACTCATCATCGTTGCGCAGTGTCGATGGTTTTGAGCTTTTTTTTTGTGATTTAGAGTGATTTCTTCCTCTTCCTCCAATCTATTTAGCCGAAGTTTTACTGTGATTTTTGTTGGTGGTTGTTGGTGATTTACAAATGATGGTTGTTAGTGACTGTTAGTGATTTGCAAATGGTGGGAATGGCGCAAGTAATGGTGGTGGTTACAAATAGTGATGGAAGTGGAAGTTGTAATGAGGTGGCGCGGCATTCAATTTGTGCTGATGATGGAATGGGATTGGGGTGTGGTAGGATGAAGAGTATTTGTGATCAATTATTTGGGTGATTTTGACCAATTAAATAATTAATTTTGACCAATAATTAATGTGCTCGATAAAATTGATAATTTGTAACTATTAAATAATACGTGATCTAAAACAATGTGAGATTATTATTAAATTTGTAATTGTAACTTACAATTTATTATATTGTGACCAATTAATTTGATAATTTGTGATCAAGTAATAACTTTTAATCAATTAATTTGATAATTTGTGATCGTGAAGTAATTTGTGACTTATAGAATTGGTAATTTGTAATTGAGAAATAATGTGCGACCGATATATAAATTGTGACCTATAGAATTGGTGATTTGTGGTCGAGAAGTAATTCGTGATAAATTAATTTAATAATTTATGATCAATAAATAAGTTCTGATCGATAAAATTTGTGATCGTGGGGTTTTGTGATTATGACTAGTTAAAAACTGTGATAATAAACTGTATAATATTGTGATCTTAATTTATTTAACTATCTGTTTAATTAATAAAATATTTTTAGTTATTTATTTAGTTAATAAAATTAAAAGTATGACCTGATTTTTGAAACTTTAATTCAAGTTTCTTAATTTTGAAATTTTATATATGTTAACATTAAATTTTGATTTTCCTAAATTAAACCCAACGTGAATTTCGTTTTGTTAATATATCAACTATATAATTTCTTGCTAGGCATTGAAAAGAAAGTAAGATTTGAGTACTCATCTCTACCCGTTAGACTCGATTTAATTTATTTCGTTATTACTTTATTATCATAAAATCAAAATGAAAATAAAATTGACAAATATTCCCAAGTTCACACACATATCTCATGAAGTATATCTCTGTACAATATTATAATATTGAAAGAAATAACAAGTGTGGAATTACAATAAGAAAATTTAAAATGATTCCAATTAATTATTACTTTTGCAACAACTTGCAAGCGTGATATTCGATCCAACAAAACTTGATTAAATTTATTCAAATATAATAAAAATTAAAATGATATGAACTAAAGGTATGGTGACTATCTCTATCGATGTTAATGTTTAATACTAAAGATAATGAGAGAAAAATAAATAAATAGAAAAATGATTGTCCACTCTCTCACCATCTTAATTAATGTTTACATAATATTTTTGAAAAGCCTTTGTTCTTATCTAAAACCTACTTTAATGCACTATTTTTATTAACTTTGTTTTGTGAGGGTGATACTGGATCCAACAAAAGTGTAAACAAATATAAAAATAAAATAAAATAAAAATTAGTTTGGTGACTAATTATTAAGGCTTAATATAAAGAAAAAGAAAAAGAAAAAAGAAAACAGATAAATAATTGTCCATTCACTCACCATCTTATTAATTTATGTTACATAATATTATTAAAAAGGCCATTGTTCTTTTCTAAAACCTAATTTATTGTCTTACATTTATATTATATTTATTATTTTTGTTTTTGGTGTTAACTTATTGGCTTTGATTTTACATATCTTTTTCTCTGGTCAATACATGTGGTTTGTAGGAATCTAACATTTATAAACTGTTCTCTCTCTCTCTTTTTTTTTTTCTTTTTTTTTTTTTTTTTTTTTTTCTTTTTTTTTTTTTTTTTTTTTTTCTTTTTTTTTTTTTTTTTTTTTTTCTTTTTTTTTTTTTTTTTTTTTTTCTTTTTTTTTTTTTTTTTTTTTTTCTTTTTTTTTTTTTTTTTTTTTTTCTTTTTTTTTTTTTTTTTAAGATGGTACTAAAATTTCTTAAAAATAAATTTCAAATCAATGTAATTATAACTTTTATTTCTAAAGAAAATTTTTAACTCATTAGTTATTAATTGTTTTTACAGATCGCGACGAAATCAAAATCTATTCAAATTTTGACTTTTTAATCGTGTACAATAATCTAAGTACCATTATCAATGAACTTGAAGTCAGCTACACAAATTATTTTATATTGCCATATTAAATGCATCTCTACATTTCCTCAAAGATACAAAGTACTTTATACATGATAACATAGAATTGATTCAAGTAAAAATCAACAAATAGCCAGTGGTATACACCTCTTTTCAACTCACTCTCCAAGCGTGTATTCAATTTCTCAAGTGTGTTAGGATAATTAGAAGATTAATTAGAACAAATCATACTTATTTTTCGTTATTACTGTACAAAACGTTCTTACCTTTCATTTTTTTGGAATTTTCACCTATATAAATATTCACCTTTTATTGTGGAAAGGATAATGTTCATCCAATTTCTCAATAAAAAATAAAATAACAAATATGACATCCTATTTAAATAAAATAAAAAGAAAAAAATAAAGAACAAATTGCAATTATACTTTCAAACTTTTTAAAAACTACAAATGAATCCAGATAAATTATTAAAAAGTCAATTAGCACAAGGGTCCCTACCTTTCAATATTATTGTGCAAAACATCCACATCTTTCATTTTTTGATATTTTCATATTTCATTGAGAAAATCATCATTTTCATCCATTTTTTCAATTAAAAGCTGTAAAATAATGAATATACCCTCACATTTAAATAAAAAAAATAAAGAAAAAAATAAAGAACAAATTGCAACTACACTCCCAATTTTTTTTTTTAAAAAAAAAAGTACAAATAGATTTTAAAAAATAAATACTTAAAAACAAAAAGTTTAAAAATATTTTTGTTTTATTTAAATAGAAAGGTATATTTGTCATTTTACAGCTTTTAATTCAAAAAATATATGAAAATGAGGATTTTCTAAATTAAATGTGAAGATAATGATGAAAATGTCTAAAAATGAAAGGTTTTAACGTTTTGCACAATGGGTAATTGGCACAAAATTTCCATATCTTTCGAGTTTATTGTGAAAAACGTTCTTACCTTTTTTTTTTGGCATTTTGGCCCCTACCTTGCAGATTTCTTTGGGCTGAAGTCATTTTCATTCATTTTTTACAATTTTACCCTCTTATACAAATAAAACAAAAGGAATTTAAAAAAAAAATAGAGAACTAATTGCAACCATGGTCCTAAATTTTCAAAACATTACAAATGAGTTACAAACCTATTTAACTCTGTAAAACTAGCAATATGAAAATCACCAACAATGGACAAAACCAACAAACAAAGAACAAACTTCAATGGAAGGATGCCAAGACCACCAAGCTGAGTTCAAGTTAAAGACAGCACCCAAAATCAACCTTGAACTTGGACGAAATTGCAATGGAAGAACAAGGGCCTACTATGTTCTGGCAAACTGAACCGAAGAAATCCCAACATATTTGAACTTATGAAGCTCCAACAAGGAAAACCAGGCTGCTGGCCAAATAAGAAACTCCAAAGATGGAGCTGGAAATTTGCCTAAACGAATGAACTAAAACCTAAAGGAGCTCAAATCTACCTTTGACAATCAATGAATAGTCTCACCCGAAGCTTCAATGAATCTGGACGAACAGTAAAAACCTAAAACTGCTGAAGATGAACAGAGCTCATTATTGTATCAGTACGAGAGGCTTTCCTTTGAGGTGCAATTGAACCAGGCCATAAGGACGGAGTATGTTAGAGCCGAGTGTTCCACGATGGCAAAAAGCATCGCAGGTTGTGGCGAAGCCAGTGCAAAAGTGGCTGCATGGTTGCAATTTGTACTTTTTTGAAAATTTGGGACCATTGTTTCAATTAGTTCTCTATTTTTGTCTTTTCTTTTCTTTTTGTTTTATTTGTATAGAAAGGTAAAATTGTCAAAAATTGATGAGAAAGACGTTCAAGGCAAAAAAAAAGCTGGAAGGTAGGGGCGAAAATGTCAAAAAATGAAAAGTAAACATTTTTCACGATAAACTTGAAAGGTAGGGACCTTTTGTGCCAATTATCATTTGTACAATAAAATTGAAAAATATGAATCTTTTGTACTAATTACCTTTTTAATAATTTATTTGGACTCGTTTATAGTTTTTAAAAAAAAAAAAAAAAAAAAGTTCGTGAGCATAATTGCAAATTGGTTTTTAAACCTTATTTTTAGTTAAATAGAATGTTATATTTGTCATTTACATTTTTACTGATTCCTCAATAAAAATGTGATTTTCTACAATGAAATGACATTTTGCACATTAACATTGAAAATACAAAAACGTTTTGTGCTAATTACCCATATTTAAAAAGCAAAAGATAGAAAGAGTTTGATTCACGTAGTATATTTCAAATCACTAAATTTATTATCAGATACAATGCATTTTACACTCTTTTAGGTTACGTAAAAATTTTCATCTCCGTTCTCTTTAAGGTATCGTCATGTTCACACACCAACTTTTCCTTATAAATTAAAAATTTTAAATTCTCAAAGCTACAATAATTATTTATTTAATTGTAAATAAAGTTCGTGGTAGGTCCCAAAAGTTAAATGATACATCAATTAGTTGATATAACATGTTATTGATGCTTGTATTGGTGTTTAGGAGATCATTTCTCTCTCTCTCTTTTATTTTTATTCTCTTATTAAATTAAAATAAAAATGAGATTGAGAGTTTTTATTGCTTGGCAAGCTAATTTTCACTTTTTCCCAACTACAAATATTTTTTCAATTTTCCTTTCCAACCGGACTCCAACCCTTTTATTAACCAAACTACATATTTTCTATGCTATCAAATAATTAACAATTAATGGACTCAAATATTTAAATATTTTCATCCACTTTATACATTTTTTAAATCACAAATTCAGACAGTCTGAGGAAAATTAGGAAAAGTTAAATTAGCTTTAACTTACAATACCTCAATTTCCCCATTGTCTCACCCCAAAATTCAATCCTTCTCTTTTAATTCTCCAAAAAATCAAATCTTTTTTCTCATAATTTTATTGTTCATCCACACCAACTTTCCCATTTTTTTCAGTTTGATCTTACAGTAAATTTTTTCCAGTTCTGTCAAAACCCGAAGAAGCTTTTTAAGGGATAAACTTCAAATCTTTGCTGTTTTTTTATTTTTCTTACAATTTCTGGGTTTTTGCTTCCAAAAAAATTATGATTTTTTGAGGGTTTGTAGGAATTGTTTTTCTTGGAATTTGAAGTATGGAAGGTGGAAGTGGTACTATAAGTAGCAGTGGAATCACAGTGGTGGGATCAGATGCTCCTTCGGACTACCATGTGGCTCCAAGGTCCACTGATAATCCAATTCAGATGAGTGGATCAGCGCCGCCTCCTCCGCCGGGGACCACCGCTGCTGGAGTGAGTGGTTCCACTGTTGAGAAGAAGAAGAGGGGCAGGCCTAGGAAGTATGTCCCTGATGGCTCTGCCACTAAGCCCCTCTCACCTAAGCCGATATCCTCCTCGGCCCCTACACCGATGATTGATTTCTCGGCCGCGGATAAGCCCGGAAAAGTCCGGCTGGCACAGCATACGAGAATGGAGCAGGAGAATTTGGGTAATTGAAATGATGATTGTCCATTACTATATGGAGCAATGTGTGTTTTAGTATTAATGCCTGCATGTTCACCAAATATTCTATTATGCATTGGTGTTTAGTTTGTATGAATGAATTTAAGTTCCATGGTTTAACTGTAAGAATTATTGCAAATGATAGTTGAGTGAAGCAATGGGACCTATGAATTGATGCCTCAACTAAAATCTTGTCATGAATGGGTAGTTTTGATAGCCTTGTGGGCTTTTGGTGCGAAAATGATGGAATCTAGATTGACTTTCTTGAATAATCCACGTCTCTTCTGCTGCGGAATACCCCAACTTGGACAGAAAGATCTTAGAAGCTTCATTATTCGTGGGCAGCCAAATTGTAATTCAAACTCGAGTGGCTTTTGTTTGTTTCCTAAAAGTCTCTTGTTGGTTCTTAGAATATGTACAATTTGACTCCCGAATGGAAAATTTGACATGCCGTGCCCCTGGTACAAAATGGATTTTTAGCCTGAGATCAGGCCTTGCCTCCTGTCATTTGACAACTATGTACTTGTCGGGCATATGGTGGAAAAATGGATTCTGCTTGCACGTGAGGACCAAAGCTTATATAAACATGTCTATCTCTCTAACAATTTAAGCTTTTAGCCTTTTAGGTGACATGGTTCAACATAGGTTGTTGGCCATTTACACGAGTCTGTCTTGAGCTCTATGATGACTTCATAAAAAGGTTGGTGAAGTAATATTCTTTTGCTAGTGGAATGAGTTCTTCTCGATCCACATAATTGGTACGTGAAGATCAGGTTCATGAATTAATGGTTTTCATCCTATCGTTTTCATGGCCACAAAATGCCTTTTTCCTTTCCTATTATGATATTTTTAAGAATACTTGATATGATTCTTTGTTGCTGAAGTCTTCTCCTCGAAATCTTCAATGTCTTTTCTTTGTAGGTGAATGGGTTTCATGTACAGTTGGTGCTAATTTTATTCCTCATATCATCACTGTCAATGCTGGAGAGGTAAAATTTCAATTTTGCAGCATGATTTGCTCAATAGACAAATAATTTTCCATAACCTGTATTTGAGTTTTCAGTTCAGCTTCGTAGTTTAATTTACATTTACTTTTCTCCTTTTCAAATGTCTCCCTTGCTCTTACTTTTGGAGACCATTCACATTAATGAATGATTTTCTGTGTATAGTGTACGACGAAAGTTGAAATCCACGGCATTAATGAATCTACTTTTGATTTTAGGATGTCATGATGAAGATCATATCTTTCTCTCAACAAGGTCCTCGGGCTATTTGCGTTCTCTCGGCTAATGGCGTGATTTCAAGCGTAACGCTTCGTCAACCTGATTCTTCAGGTGGCACATTGACATATGAGGTGCTGGATCAATAATTTTTTGCTAGTTTAATAACATCTATCTTCCCTTTCAATGCCCCACCAAATTTAACGTTGCTTGTAATTTTTAGGTACGGTATTATATTTGTTTGCCATCGACGGGAACATTTGATATCATAGTTCTTTTGTTGTTTTAGGGTCGTTTCGAGATGCTCTCGCTGACTGGATCATTTATTCCTTCCGAGACTGGAGGGATGAGGCACCGAACTGGTGGTATGAGCATTTCGCTAGCTAGCCCCGATGGTCGTGTTGTAGGGGGTGGGGTTGCTGGTTTACTGGTTGCTGCCAGTCCCGTCCAGGTTTGTTCTCGTCTCGTTTTTGTTTTATCCAGACATATTTAGTGATTACTTATGTTTAAGCTTAGCAAAACACATCATTAGTACACTTCTTTCTCGTACGATAATTAATAAAGCCATCCTAGCACACATTTTCTAATAAATTTTGCGTTTTTGGTGTGAAATTAGATTGTGGTTGGTAGTTTTTTGGTGGGGAATCAGCATGAACAGAAAACGAAGAAACACAAGACACAGTCGACGACTGTTATACCTACTGCTGCTATTCCTATCTCGAGTGCAGGGGTGGAAGAACCATATAATGCCAACTCTTCTTTCCGTGGAGACAGCTGGTCTTCAATGGGCCCCGACTCAACGACTAAACCCACTGATATCAACACATCTTTGCCCGAGTAGTAACCCTAAAACGCTAACCCCATAGGTGGATTAGACAAAACAAAAAATCTTGTCCATTGTACTTTCCAGAATAGTGTAGCAAATATGCACTAACAGTTCTCTTACCAACGCAATTGGCGTCAAATCCATTCATGGATTCCCTAGTTATCGAGTCTTATCACCCATATGTTGTTCGTTATAAACTTAGTACTTGCGTAATTAGGCGAGGTTTGTGTAGTAAATTAGCTAGTTAGTGCATTCGAGTTGACATTTTTTCGTCTATGATCTACTATCGTGTTGTTGAATGTATAGAGATGTCGATGTATTGTCATTTCTGTTCGCTTATTTATTCAACATCTTCTAGTCTTTTCAATGTATCCAAATTCACGATTTCTTGTTTTCAATATATTGCATGTTCTAGACAAGTTAATTCGTGCCATGAATACGAGAGAAAGTTTTATGTTTGTTGTTAACTTGCACCAATCGTGGCCCTATAATCTTGTTTAGTTAAGGATCTTTTCCCCCCAAGTTCAAGTTCTGTCCCCAAAGTTCGAGTTCTTTTCTTCGATCAGATTGGGATTGAAGATCAAGATTTCACATTGAGACAAGATAAGGGGCATATTATTTTTAACGTAAAAATGTAGTTAAATCGCGTAAAATGCTCTTGAAAAAGTAGTGATCGCTGAAAATATTTTCATAAAGAACATTGAATATTGTCGACACATGTAAAATCAGTCATGTTACATATACAACTCCAATTGACAATCACACACACGGGAAGGGGTTTACGATGAATAAAAAAATCGTGAGCCCCTCTCTTATGAGGAGGTTGTAAACTTCAATTATACAATTAGCAAAATTTCATGTAAAATACTCTTCTTTCTTTTATGTAATATAAAAAGAACCAAATATAATGAAAATTTTGATAAATAATTAGTGACAATCATAAATAACGTTTAAAATGAAATACTTTAATCAATTATTCGTCATGATTAGTCATTATCGTATCCACTTGCTTATCTTTTGGTCATTCATGAATCATTTTAATTTATCATTACAGTGGAGATCAAGCTGTATCATACTTTAGTTTTTTTGCCCACTAATTAAGATAACTACTATTAGTTTTTCCACTAATTAAGATAACTAATGAAAAAACGTTTTTATATTAACTTAAATTAAATAAAGATTGCTTCTTAATTAAGCGATAAAACTCTGAGGCCAATAAAGTTTCCGAAAATCAATAAAAAAAAAAAAAAAAAAACTCGTTTATCGTTAAATTAATTAAACTTCTCAGTCAGGGTTTCTTAGAACATCTTCAATATTAATATGAAGCATTAAAAAAAAAAAATAGAATAAACATTAGCTGACAAGGTCAGTGTCAAGCTTATGTGGTTAAAAATAATAATAATAAAATAAAAAATAATAAAAATTGGTCTAATGTTTCGTCTAGATTCAAGGGCTATGTTAGACATACTTTATTTTTTTTATTTTGTTTCTATTTTTGAAGCGTTGAATTTTCTCTCTTTTACTCCAACTAGTTAAAGTTGAATATGCATTGCACATTGTTCTAAAATACTTTATAAGTAATGTAAAAATAATATTTGATATCAATTTGTTGGAAGACTTGATGAGTGTCGAACATATTGAAGAAAATAAAACTTAGCATAGAAATTTGGAAGAAAAAAATTGTACTCTCAAAACTCAATTTCTATGATTCAAATTTTTTGTAATTATGAACTACTCTAAATGAGCAATCTTTTTTTTTATTACATTTGATACATAAAAATTAATTGTTAATACATAAATTTAAACACCCATTAAAATTTCTAGATACATGAATATGAATAAATTTATCTATAATAACCCTAGATTTATCTAAATCAAGTTCTGGAAATTCATTGAATCTAGGTTAATGTGAATATTAATTAATTGAGAATTAATAATATAAATTTCATAAATGATAATAATTATGTAGTATTTATTACATTTCGAAAAATGAAAAATATGATATTATTTAAATAATCAAATTGTAAGGGGTCCTCGGGGCCTTTGAGGTGAGTATCCGGTTGTAAACTTCAGGGTCTGATGAGATTAGTCAAGGTGCACGTAAATCAAGATCATAAAAAAAAAAGGAATTTTAGGGGGGTTAAAATCGTCCAAAAATGATTCTCCTTTGATGTGATATTTTAATATATTATAGATTTATTAATTTTTATTAAGGTAGATAAAATGATGTGATACGGGTTTCGTCAAAACGAACCAAAGCATTGGAGTTTGATTGGAAGAAACCTAAGCCAAGTTCAGGCCTTCGGGAAGCTAATACGGGTGGCACAATTGATGGATCGAGGCACAAAGCATACTATCTTGAAGTTCATGAGCAAAGTGACAATTTTCGTGTTGGGGTCGAAGTCTGAAAGTCTATGAAACAACGTGATTCAAGCAGCCGAAGAAGGGACCAAACCATAACTCCATGCGACTGCACCGTGTCGCAGGCATGCGGTCACACAGGTGGCTACCGAAACTCGAGAGGCGACAACATCTTCAACCATGCGACCGCACCAAGTTCTACCATGCGGTCGCATGGGCAAACTGAAGACGCGAATTCTCAATTTTTGCGAGAATTTTAATTTGATTCAATTTCTTATTTTTGGCAAGTTTCATTCCTTGTTTTCTAGGGTAGTATAAATTATTTTCTATCTTTCATTATTGAAAAAAACTTTTGATTTGAGAATTAATTCAGAGAGGCGATTTGCTTCCAAACCTTTGTTCTTCGGGATTTTGAACTTATCAAGGGATCCGGTTGGGATTTCTTATGGCGTTCGCAACCTTGGGTGAGGTTCTTAAATTGTGTAATTAGGAGGTTTTCTATTTAATATATCGTTGGTTGCCTAATTCATCGTTTAGGAATTAAATCCGTTAACTTCGAATCAAATTGGCGTTCTTAGGATTAGTGTTACTCTCGTGTGGGTTTGATAGTGTTCGTTGCTATCCGGGTTCGCATCATAAAAGATAGTTGTATATTGAACTCATTGAAGAAACTTGACTATGTATTCTTTAGACATCAATACAAACATTACAACTCTTTCAACTTGCTTACATTGAAAATGCTCTTATCTCTACTGTAAACTCTGTAAAACCACAATGCTAGTGGACTTTCTAATTGCAGTACGATGCGCTTGTCTTACTTTCCTTGGCACTAAATTCTATCAACTTGGCGTTTTTGCTTAAAGACAAATTTCTCCATTGGTACCGAAAGATCTTCGATTTGCCATAATTTTACACCTTACTCTATGCTTTAGCTCGATCAAACGACTATAACTCGAACATGGTCAAGTTTCACTAGTGGGTTAAAAGAGGAGAGAAAATATAAAATGTAATCAAGAAGGGGAAGTTCTCAAAATACTATATGGAGTATAATTACACTTTACATTTTTTTTTCTTTTTAATTTATTTATACTATACTACTTTTAACAGTATAGTAACGGAAACCAACTTTTGCTAAATAATTTACAAAGTTTTCTTTTTAAGGAATTTAATTAGATCAAAATACCAAAAATCGATAATAAACCATCCCCTTCGTGCTACATTATATAATGCTTACCAATACATACCAGTTGGATTTATTTATTTATTATTATTATTATTATTATTATTATTATTGGTCTCCAACAACAATTCAATAACTATTTTATTTTCACCTAAATTTTTCTCTCATTCGTTTACTCCTACATGATTTAACATTGAGTCAATTCATTTTATAGAATCATTTCCTTTTTTTTTTTCAATTTTACTTTCTACACAATTATATATTTTTTAAGCCACTGTTTAGTGGAGATTAAAACCAAATTTTTAATAAATTTTGACTAAACCGATAAAATATGTAATTGAAAATTTGTGAATTCCATTAAATATGTGATAAAAATTAACTGTTAACTTTAACTTAATTAAAATTTGAATTTTAACCCCTACCACACAAAGGCTAAATATGATTAATATTCTTGAATAATGCTATCTAACATCAATAATGTTACAACGTCATTATATATGTTATTAACTGATAGGTTCAATTAAGCCTTTATTTGATCCCCATTTTGGAGGAAATAATGTATTTTGAATAGTAGATTGATGGAGAATGTGTATTTAAAAATTAAAAAAAAGTTTTGAATTTACGTGTAATATCATTTTATTGAAGAAAGTATAGTTAAAAATGAATTTTAAAAAAATAAATTTTTGGAAGAATGAGAATCAAACAAGAGTTAAATGTAGAAAAAGATGACTCATTTAATATCACTCAGTGTCACTTAGATCAATGTTTAACATAAATGATGCTATATAACATTATTTTATATTTATATCTTCTATGAAGTTTCGTTTGTATTTAATAATAATCATGTTAAGAAACAAGAATCATAATTCTAAATTAATAGTTTAAAATATATATCTCCGAAAGACATCTTGAATGCAAATATTAGCGCTAGATCTTCCTTTCCTTGCTCTTCACAAAAATATCAATGGTCAATGAGACAAGCCAATAAAAACATATGGAGAGGAGAAGGGACCTAGCCTCTTATATAGAAAATTGTTGAGCCATTCCTTTAACGACTCTAACCCTAATTAGGGTTTAAATACTTATGGCTCACATACTTAAATTACCACATTATATAGGATATAACCTTATATGACTAAGGTGTAAAACGGCCCAAGCGATCACTCAACATATCGGATCTAAGTATAGTATCATTATGAAATATACATATAACTCGTTTTATAAAACATAAAATTTGCAATCAAATGGAAAGCCCATATTTTGAAATTATTCTAATACTCTCCCACTTGGGTGAATATTTGATTGCTATTAAATAATAAAACAAAACTTTTGGCTCTCAGATTAGACTATATATGTGGCCACACAAATATAGCTCAAATGATAACACCTTAAAAAACATGATTCGGTCAAAAAAGAATGTCAATATCAAACATAGAAGTCGTTACACCATTTAAACGATGTAAGACTACTCCACAACTACAAAAGCTAACATCCTTATCGACATGGATCCACATCCTTCAGCCAATGTGGTAGTACATAGTATGAATTTAGCACCAAATGTAATAAAAATTGTGCTAATTCATATCAGTCTTTATAATGCTTCAAATCAAAATAAAACCACATCTTTAAAAAAGAATCATCTTATGTCTTTATCTGTTATATCTCAAGATCATAATAATATAACAATCAAAGATATAAGCCAAATATTTGCTCAAAATAATTTATGGATAGAGGAAAATATATTTATGATTAGAAGGAGCTGTACCCAAAAAGCATGTGTTTTGTACGTTCCCCATGAAAGGATCAAGCCAAAATGTAGTTCTTTTACATAAATAAACTCCCATTAACCAAAAATATCGAAGGTTTCCACAATACCCATATTAGTAATATGTATCTTAAAAAGTTTTGGAGCAAGTCCCTTTGTCAAGGGATCTACAGTCATCGCCTCTGTATTTATATTTTTGGACCATGTTATTGACACAGACTAAAACTATAGAAGGTTTTGATTTTTTAAATGGTATGAATCCTCGTGATCCTTTCTTTGGTCCAATTTAAAAATGTTGCAAAAATGGACAGCAAGAGAACTATTTGCCATATGGTAATTTTCTATCTGAAGACGATCAACTTTGTGTACAGATTATTCTTTAAATGAGAAAATCATTCAAGATATGCACGACGGAGGCTTGGAAGGACATTTAGGGCAAGATAAAACTAGCACAATAATTGAACAAAATTCCTTTGGCTAGAGATGGGTTGCAATGTACATACATTGACAAGTGTCAAGTATGCCAACAATCCAAAAGAAGAGTGCAGAAACGGGTTTGTATACACCATTGCCCATAATAGTAGCACTTTGGAAAGATGTATGGATTTCGTCGTAGGATTCCCTAAAAGCCAACGAGGAATGGATTCCATCTTTGTGTCGTTGACCAATTTTCAAAGATAACTCACTTTATTAGCTGCAAGGAAACTATTGATGCATCAAATGTCGCTTCTCTGTTACCTTTAAGAACTTGTGCATTGGCATGGAGTTCCCAAGTCTATAGTATCAAATCGTGATTCATAGCTCTTATCACATTTTTGGAGAGCTTGGTGGAAGAAACTAGAAACCAAATTGCAATATATTAGTTCTTACCATATTCAAATTGATGAGCAGAGTGAAGTAAATAGGAATTTGAGAACTCCTTTGCAATGTTTGGTTGGAGAAAATCCAAAGTAATGGTAATCGGTCATTGTACAAGCAGAATTCTTTACAACTCCAAAAATAGAACTACTAAAAAGAGCCCGTTTGAGATATTTTATGACAAGCAATCAATCCACTTTTATGATCTAATTTCGATACTAGAATGTGGAAAGACTGATGTAAAAGGAAATAATATGCATGTAAAAATGAAGAAACTGCACGATCGCATTAAGATAAAGTTTGAATAATCGAACTCCAAGTACAAATAATATGCAGATGAAAAGAGGGGAGATCAAAGCTAAACCTATCAAAATCTTTGTTTTCGTTTTGTACTATACTTTCATCTTTCTATTAGTCTTCCATCTGTACTTTTACCTTTAAATAAGTCACTTTACTAATAAAAACATCTATGTGGCCCTTAACTTACTAACATCTTTAATGATGTCCTCAAACTTTTACTTAACATTATTGTAGTCCTCAATATTTCTTGTATCTTTAATAGAGTCCTTGATCTTACTAATATCTTCAAATAGGTCCATTTTTTATAAAATCATCAATTCAGTACCTCATCTTCATATAATTGGTAATGGAGTCCAAAACTTTTCAGAATCTTTATTTGAGACCCTGTACTTATGTACGATTGCAATTAAGTTCCCCATGACTTAATTGAGTTCTGCCATCTTACTAATATGCTAACAGCATCAGTTTACAACTTACTAACATCTTAAATTAAATCCTTCATCTAACTAGCATCTTCAATTATTTCTCAAACTTCATTTTTTCGATCATTTTTAATCACACATTCTCTCATAAAATAATTTTACACATAAATCCAAAACTTTTTCCTATCTTTTAACCACGCATTTTCCAATAAAATCACTATTCCAAAATATATTATTCCTAAAAAATGGGGCTCAATATTTTAGTAATTTTAATAAAATGTAAATTTTCATTAAAAATTGTACCTTATTGGACTAAACTACTAAGGCTACAGTTGGTTTGGCGTTTTCGGGCTATTTTCCGTTTTTCGTTTTCGAATACGCGGAAAACGCGTTTGGTCCGTCGTTTTCGAAAATGCATTTTCGAAAACAAGCTAAAATTTATAACTGAAAAAGCAAAACGACTTTTTATCATTTTGAGCTTTTTCAGTTATAAATTCTCAAAACGCGGAAAACGCCCAAAAAGCGTCGTTTACGTGTGATATTATTTTATTAAAGAATGCATTTTCAAAAAAAATGAATCAAACAAGGTATTAAAAAAGCATACAAGTTACTAGATACTTGTCCAAACAAAGGTTAGGGAGCACAACGGTAATATTTCCTAAAAAAACAATTATCTTGTCTAAAAAGATCTTACTCGAACTCTTTCGTGCTTGCTTTTGTTTGCTTTCCTTTTGGCAAAACTCCTTTTAAATTTGTGCCCTTTTCTTATCCAGCCCTTGTTCCTTACCCTACCCCCACATATTGATTTAGAGATAAAATGGTTTGAATTTCTTATGCCTCTCGTGATAGTGCTTTATCTCGACTCACTTTGTGTAACTTACAAGATTTCACTTTGCATTTTCGATGTTAGGGCGACGTATCTTCATAAGAGTTTATGACGCTTTCATAATTTACTACTAATAATAATTACTCAAGAGAATACAAACTCGTCATCTCATGCAAGGTGAGCACGGGTCAAGTTGTGTTGGTAGGAACTCAACCCACCAAATCGATTTTTTTGGTTGGGTGCAATTCCAACATGAAACCAACCCATTACTAGTTAAAAAATTTCCCAGATTAACCAAGTCAGTAGGATTTGATTGGGTCAATTTGCTCAGTTTAAAGTGTAAAATGTCCTTAAAAATAATTTTTATTTTTTTTTAAAAAGAGGAAAAGAATACAACACCAAGGTTTGTGGCATGGGTCCAGGCTAACCCAAAACCGACCCAAATAGATCCGAGTTGGGCTGCTTTTGCATTTTGGCGGGTAAAATGCCCATCCCTAATCACAGGAGAATTTCTTTTCACTATTGAAGAGTGTAATTTCAATTAGCAGTTCAAAATCTCCAGCAATTTTAACTCTTGAACCAAAATGATATACAGATGCTAAATAATATTAGGTTAAAAAAATGTGTAATGTTTCTTTCGAAATTAACTTGCCTAATATGATGTTTGTCTCCTTCGCCGTCCACTCTATGCAGCATAACACGTCAATGAACATCGACAGGACAAACTATTGACAAATATTATACGTGGGATTATAATGTTGCGTAGTGACTCTTTTTCGTCATTCTCCAACTTGATCCGGCCGTAAGAATACAAAAACTCATTGCAGCATTAGCTCCTCTTCAGCTTGTAGTTTCTTGAGTCGCCTTTTTGCACTAAGGTGACAATCACTGTCGTTACCAAGGAAATACAAAAGCCAATAATGTTGCAAATAATCTGTGCTGTTGATAATGAGCGCCGATCATTAGAAGCATCGGCCAAGGTTTCTATCAAGATGTCGCTATCTATTATGATAACATTGCGGCAATGTTCTTTTCAAAGAATAATAAAAATTCTGATGGATCGAAGCATATTAACATCAAATATTTGGTGGTTAAAGACAGAATCAATGAAAGGCAGACGAATATTGTGCATATTAATACAAAGGCAATGATTGCAAACCCTTTGACTAAAAGACTCGCTTCAAAAGTTTTTAAGACACATGTTGCTAATATGGATATTGTGAAAACATTTGATGTTTTTGGTAAGTAGGAGTTATACATATGTAAAAAAAAAAAAAAAAAAAAAAAAAAAAAAAAAAAAAAAAAAAAAAAAAAAAAAAAAAAAAAAAAAAAAAAAAAAAAAAAAAAAAAAAAAAAAAAAAAAAAAAAAAAATTACGTTTTAGGCTTGATCCCTTTTATGGGGAACGTAGGCAACCATATGTTTTTCGGGTACGGCCCCTCTTTCAATAATAAAATATATTTTTCCTTATCCATGAATTATTTTGAGCATGTATTTGATTTATGTCTTTTATTATAATATTATTGTAATTTCGAGATATGACAGATAGACATAAGATGAGTATCTTTTGGAAACATGTGGCTTTATTTTGATCTGAAACATTATAAGAACTGATATGAATTAACACAATTTTGATCACATTTGGTGCTAAGTTCATACCACATACTACCACATTAGTTGGAGGATAGAGATCCATGTTGATAAGGATGTTGGCATTTGTAGTTGTGGAATGGTCTTACATCGCTTAAATGGTGCAATGACTTCCATATTCGGTGTTAACATTTTTGATGAACCGGATCATATTGTGTAAGGTGTCATCATTAGAGCCATACTTTTGTGGCCACCTATGTAGTTTAACTTGGGTGTTAAAAGTTTTGTTATAGCAATCAAATGTTTGTCCAAGTGAAAGAATGTTTGAATATTTCTAATATGGGCTTCACATTTGATTATTTATTTTACGGGTTAGATGTATGACTCGTAGTGATATTTGTGATTAGACCAAATTTATTAAATGATTAATTAGACCTTTTACACCTTACGAATTATATTTAATATAATGTGATAATTTTAAGTATGTGGGCCGAAAATATATATATAAACCCTAATTAGAATTTAAGTCGTGATGAGACGGCTCAATAATTTTCCTATATAAAGGCTAGGTCTCATCTCCTCTCAATATTTTTTCATTAGCTTGCTCCCATTGACGGCTAATATTTTGTGAGGAGCAAGGAGGAGAAGATCTAGTTGTTATTATTCATATCAACGTGGTTTCTGTGAGTATGAATTCGATTTATTAATTTATTATTTTGTGATTCTCGATTTTTAGCATGATTACAAATAAATTAGACAATTAAAAACAAATTTTTAATAAATTTTGATAAAACTGATAAAATATTTAATTGAAATTTTGTGAATTCCATTAAATATATGATTAAAGTTAACCGTTGACTTTAACTCAATTAAAATTTGAATTATAACCCCTTCCCACACGAAGGCTAAATATGATTAATATTTTTGAATAATGCTATCTAACATCAATAATGCTACAACGACATATATATGTTATTAACTGAAAGGTTCAATTGAATGTAGAAAATATGACTCATTTAATATCACTTAGCGTCACTTAGATCAGCGTTTAACATAAATGATGCTATATAACATTATTCTATATTTTTATCTTTTATGAATTTTCTGTTGTATTTAATAATAATCATGTTAAGAAATAAGAATCATAATTCTAAATTAATAGTTTAAGAGATATATTTGCGAAAGACATTTTGAATGCAAATATTAGCGCTAAATCTTCCTCTCTTTGCTCTTCAAAAAGATATGGTCAATGGGACAAGCCAATAAAAACATATGGAGAGGATGCCTAGCCTCTTATATAGAAAATTGTTGAGCTGTCCCACTAACAACTCCAACCCTAATTAGGGTTTAAATATTTATGGGCCACATACTTAAATTACTACATTATATAGAATATAACCCTATATGACTAAGGTGTAAATCTGCCCAAATGATCACTCGACATATTAAAATTAGCTATAGTATCATTATGAGCTATATATCTAACTCGTTTTATAAAACATAAAATTTGCAATCAAATGAAAAACCCATATTTTTCTAATATTCTTCCACTTCGGCGAATATTTGATTGCTATCAAATAATAAAATAAAACTTTTAACTTTTGGGGTTAGACTATATAGGTGGCCACACATATACAGCTCCAATGATAACACCTTAGAAAACATAATCCGGAAAAAAGAATGCTAATATCGAACATGGAAGTCATTGCACCATTTAAACAATGTAAGACCACTCCACAGCTACAAATGCTAACATCTTTATCGACATGAATCTCTATCCTTCAACCAATGTGGTAGTACGTAGTATGAATTTGCACCAAATGTGATAAAAATTGTGCTAATTCATATCATTCCTCATAATGCTTCAAATCAAATAAAGCCACATATTTTTAAAAGAGACTCATCTTATGTCTTTATCTCTTATATTTCGATATCATAATAATATCATAATAAAAGACATAAACCAAATGTATGCTCAAACTAATTTATGGATAGGGAAAATATATTTTATTATTAAAAGGGACAGTACCCAAAAAACATATGGATTGCATATGTTTCCCATGAAGGGATCAAGCCAAAATATAGTTCTTTTACATAAATAAACTCTCATTAACCAAAAATATCGAAAGTTTCCATAATACTTATATTAGCAATATGTGTCTTAAAAAGTTTTGGAGCAAGTTCCTTTGACAAGGGATCTACAATCATTGCCTTTGTATTGATATTTTTGAACCATGTGATTGACATAAATGACTAATACTATAGAAGGATTTGATACTTTAAATGATATGTATCCTTGTGATCCTTTCTTTGGTCCAATTTGAAAATGTTACAAAAATGGAACGCAAGAGAACTATTTGCTATATGGTAATTTTCTATCTAAATACAATCAACTTTGTGTACAGATTATTCTTTAAATGAGAAAATCATTCAAGATATGCACGACGGAGGCTTGGAAGGACATTTAGGGCAAGATAAAACTAGCACAATAATTGAACAAAATTCCTTTGGCTAAAGATGGGTTGCAATGTACATAAATTCATTGACAAGCGTCAAGTATGCCAACAATCCAAAAGAAGAGTGCAGAAACGGGTTTGTATACACCATTGCCCATAATAGTAGCACTTTGGAAAGATGTATGGATTTCGTCGTAGGATTACCTAAAAGCCAACGAGGAATGGATTCCATCTTTGTGGTCGTTGACCAATTTTCAAAGATAACTCATTTTATTAGCTGCAAGGAAACTATTGATGCATCAAATGTCGCTTCTCTGTTACCTTTAAGAAATTGTGCATTGGCATGGAGTTCCCAAGTCTATAGTATCAAATCGTGATTCAAAGCTCTTATCACATTTTTGGAGAGCTTTGTGGAAGAAACCAAATTGCAATACATTAGTTCTTACCATATTTAAATTGATGAGTAGAGTGAAGTTAATAGGAATTTGAGAAATCCTTTGCAATGTTTGGTTGGAGAAAATCCAAAGTAATGGTAATCAGTCATTGCACAAGCAGAATTCTTTACAACTCCAAAAATAGAACTACTAAAAAGAGCCCGTTTGAGATATTTTATGATAAGCAACCAATCCACTTTTATGATCTAATTTCGATACTAGAATGTGGAAAGACTAATGTAAAAGAAAATGATATGTATGTTAAAATAAAGGAGCCGCACGATCACATTAAGTTAAAGTTTGAATAATCGAACTCCAAGTGCAAATAATATGCAGATGAAAAGAGGAGAGATCAAAGCTAAACCTATCAAAATCTTTGTTTTCGTTCTGTATTTTACTTTCATCTTTCTATTAGTCTTCCATCTGTACTTTTACCTTTAAATAAGTCAGTTTACTAATAAAAACATCTTGTGGCCCTCAACTTACTAACATGTTTAATGATGTCCTCAAACTTTTACTTAATATTATTGTAGTCCTCAATATTTCTTGTATCTTTAATAGAGTCCTCGATCTTACTAATATCTTCAAATAGGTCCATTTTTTATAAAATCATCAATGCAGTACCTCATCTTCATATAATTGGTAATGGAATCCTAAACTTTTCAGAATCTTTACTTTAGACCCTGTACTTATGTACGATTACAATTAAGTTCCCCATGTCTCAATTGAGTTCTGCCATCTTATTAATATGCTAACAGCATCAATTTACAACTTACTAACATTACATCTTAAATTAAATCCTCCATCTAACTAGCATCTTCAATTATATCTCAAAAGTCATTTTTTCTGATCATTTTCAACAATATATCTTCTCATAAAATAATTTTACACATAAACCTAAAAAATTTTCCTATTTTTTAACCACGCAATTTTCAAGAAAATCATTATTCGAAAATATATTGTTCCCAAAAAATGGGGCTCAATATTTTAGTAATTTTAATAAAATGTAAATTTTCATTAAAAATTGTACCTCATTGGACTAAACTACTAAATTACATGTATAATATTATGGCCTATTTAAGCTCTACTATTTGTTAATAATGCATTTTAGAATAGTAGATTGATGGTGAATGTGTGATTAAAAAATAAGAAAATTTTTTGAATTTTCTTGTAATATTATTTTATTAAAGAATGTGTAGTAAAAAAAAAGATAGAGAAAAATGTATTTTAAGAAGAACGGAGATCAAACAAGGTATTAAAAAAAAATAGAACTTACTAGATAATTGTCCAAATAAAGGTTAGGGAGCACAACAGTAATATTCCCTAAAAACCAATTACCTTGTCTAAAGAGATCTTACACGAACTCTTTCGTGCTTGCTTTTGTTTGCTTTCTTTTTTGCAAAGCTCCTTTTAAATTTATGCCCTTTTCTTATCCAGCCCTTGTTCCTTATGCTACCCCACATATTGATTTTGAGATAAAGGGTTTGAATTTCTTACGCCTTTCATGAAAGTGCTTTATGCTCGACTCAGTTTGTGTAACTTACAAGATTCGCTTTGCATTTTCGATGTTAGGGTGACGTATCTTCATAAGAGTTTGTGACACTTTCATAATTTACTAATAATAATAATTACTCAAGAGAGGGGTGAGCACGGGTCAAGCTGTGCTGAGATCGAACTCAGCTCACCCACCAAATCGACATTTTTGGTTGGGTTTAATTCCAAACCTAAAACCAACCCAATACTAGTTAAAAAATTTCCCACATTAGCAAAGTCGGTTGGATTTGATCGGGTCAATTTGCTCAGTTTAAAGGGTAAAATGTCCTTAAAAATATTTTTCTTTTATTTTATTTTTTAAAGAGGAAAAGAATACAAAACCAAGGTTTGTGGGATGGGTCCAAGCTAACCCAAAACCGACCCAAATAGATCCGAGTTGGGCTGCTTTTGCATTTTGGCGGGTAAAATGCCATTCACTATTTCGGCCTAATCACAGTAGGTTTGGAAAGGCCCTCGAAGTGGCTTCTCTCAATCGATACCTACGATTTGTAGGAAATGCTGGAAATGAGGCAGGTAGGCATGGCATAGATAAAGAAAGAAGGCTGGCTTCTTGACTTGAAAGAAAACTTCCTTTGCGAATGACTCTATGAAATTACGTCGATACTTCCACATATTATGGGTAACGTAAGAGACATCACCCTAATCAACCGACTTTATCGAGAAAGATCACTTTTTTTTAGGCCAATAAGTTGATTCGAGTTCTTTTGTGCAATTAATAATTGGATGAAAAAGTAGACTTTGTTTTAAACTATCCAATGATAATATGTCACGTGATATTATGTAAAACTTTATGTCAACCTTAATGTTAATGTAGCATAATTGATTTCTTTTCATTATTGAAGTATTTGTAATTTCAATCAGCAGTTCAAAATCTCCAGCAATTTTAACTCTTGAACCAAAATTATATACAGATGCTAAAGAATATTAGGTTAAAAAAAATCTGTAATGTTTCTTTCGAAATTAACGTGCTTACTATGATGTCAATCATCTTACCTTTCTTCTCTCGTCTCCCTCGCCATCCACTCTATGCAGCCATAACACGTCAATGAACATCGACAGGACAAACTATTGACATATAATGCTGCGTAGTGACTCTTTTTCGCCATTTTCCAACTTGATCCAGCCGTAAAAGTACAAAAACTCATCGCAACAATCGCTCCTCTTCAGCTTGTAGTTTCTTGAGTCGCCTTTTTGCACATAAGGTGACAATCACTGTCGTTACCAAGGAAATGCAAAAGCCAATAACGTTGCAAATAATCTGTGCTGCTGATAATGAGCGCCGATCATTAGAAGCATCGGCCAAAGTTTCTATCAAGATGCCGCTACAGTAAAACAAACAATACATGACTTGGAGATTCGATCATAGAGGAAAGCAAATTATTATAGACATAAATTTGCCATGGCAGCATAAAAAGAAACCAAGTATCAGAATAAAAGTTATCAAATACGAGAAACTGAAGCGAACAATGAGCTATTGCTCTGATAAGAATTCCAGAAAAATTTAGAGACCACATTTGGATTCCAATAAGAAATATTTTTATGGTCTTCCAACACTTCGGACTACGCCCTTTGCTTTTCGCATTTTCCCTCTACCCCAAGTTTTCTTTACACAGTTCTGCCTCTAAACTTAAGGAAAAAAAAATACTTATATTGCATATCAAAACGAGCACAAAGAGGGAGGAAAAGAGAGGGAGAGCGCACCAGCAATCATCATATAGTTGATACCCAGAAGTATGGGGAACATATAGTGTATGTTTGGCAAAGCTTAAAATTAAATTTAAGCTTGTCAAACATAGAAATTATCCGCACATTTTGTAGGATCCACAAACTTACTAACACACTTCTTATACACATTTCGTAGGACACACAAAGCTTAAGAACTTAAACATTTTGAAGAATGCATTTTGGAATAGTAGATTAAAGAAGAATGTGCGGTTAAAAAATAAGGAAAAATTTTGGGTTTGTGTGTAATATTATTTTATTAAAGAATGTGTGATTGAAAAGAATAAAGAGAAAAATGTATTTTGAAAATAATAGGAATCAAACAAGGGCTTAGCTTCGCCAATCATGCACTAAAAATGATGGAAGCAATGTGTAAACACGACTATTTATGTGAAAAGACTGAATGCAAGAAGTTGCACCAAAGAAGATACGACAAGTTATCAACCCCATAAATTAAGAGAACTACAATGATAACCATCGTTAATATATTGTGCAGAAAACAGGAAAAATGGGAATAATCCAAACCTGATAGCAATTATGTACACCTCCATACCAAAATAAAGTGATAATTTTTTTAATGTACAAATGCAGAAATAAATTCCAGGTTAGTGTTTCAACAAAGTTTTCATGTTTTCTTTTTTATAGAGAACAAATACAAAAAAAGCATCTCGACACATCCTTTATTCTTTTTTGTAGGGAGAGGAGATCTTACGTGTAAATTGCAACAAATATTTCAGGCACCATTCCTACCAGTGTCCCCAACAAGTAAGGACAATAATTCACATCGGTAGCCACAGCACAGTAATTATATACAACATAAGGGAAAGGAGAAATCCTAATCAAGGTGACATCTCGCAACTGATCGAACCAATTTCCCTCACCAGCGAGTTTTATAATGGAAGCTTGCTTAGAATATTTTTCCAACAAAACCTGTGGAGTGGAAAAATATAATAATGTTAATTGAAAGCAAAGACATTAGTTCTGAGTAACAATGTACATAATTAAAGGTATGTACTTGGATCTTATGATGGAATAGAAAACCGATGAGATAGGGAAGGGAGACACCAATAGCCACTGCTCCAATGATCAGCAAAAATCCGTACCCATATCCAAAAGTCATCCCGGCCACCCACATGGAAGGAGTAGAAGGTAAAAGCAGGGTAGGAAATAGGGCAATGGAGCTAAATACTAGAAGTGCTAGCATTGATTTGCTGAATGTTTCCCTCTCCCAAATTATAATGGGGATGATTTCCTGAAAAAGAACAAGATGTACTCAGAAAACTATATGATGAAGGAGAACCGTGATAATTGCTGACAATGGCCAAACCATATCTAGGCAAAGGGGAAAAGATACAGTACTCGTAGCCTCTTTAACCAGAACAGATAACTAGTGCATGTTTGCAGTATCGGACAGTACTAAACAAGAAAAACAAGTTAAAATCTTGTCCATGCTACTGCCTAGTCCAGGCCAAACCATATCTAGGCGAAGGGGAAAAGATACAGTACTCGTAACCTCTTTAACCCGTGCAGATAACTAGTGCATGTTTGCAGTATCGGACAGTACTAAACAAGAAAAACAAGTTAAAATCTTGTCCATGCTACTACCTAGTCCAGCTCTGCACTTATTACCAAACAAGTTCCTAGTATATTATGTAGAGCCACAGATGTAGACTGAAATTTTGACATCAATTAAATGAAATAACCTATGACAATGATGTAATCAGTGTTAAACTGAAAATGGCCAGCAAGCTAATAGCTACAAACTCTTTCCGGCTAATTAATGAAATGCACATTCTTTTGCTCATGAAACATTGATTAAGTTTCCCTCGACAGGCAGATAAAACTTGTCATTTGTCTTAAACACAAATTAGCACATACAACCATAAAGATAATCATTCTATATTATTGAATAAAAGGAAGTTCTAAATGTAATTGCTTAACAGAAAAAGAAGAAAGACACCTAAATATAAAACAGAAAAAATTTCCTGGACCATTCAGATGTACAAAAATCAATTATCCTCATTAATCAGAATCACATTCACAACTCAAAATATTCATCATAACACATATTCAATTAGAAATTAGAGTTTCATGTGATCAATCATAGAAAGCTCCTGGACAAATGATGTCCGAGTAATTTAGACGAAAATTCACCTTATCCATGAAGAAGGGTCCGACCCATTTGAAGAAAACAGCACCCAACAGCACTAAAAACGCCACCACCAACACCAGTTTCGCCCACCACCACAACGACCACAACCACCCTCCGCCACCGCCACCATTTCCGCCACAACAACCCGATGTCGACCCCTCAGCAACTACCTTCCTGTAGGTCCCACCGTCTGAACCTTCCTCCAATTTCACGTAATCCCCAACCCCGAAATCCTCTTCAGCAGCGTCGTAAATCATTGCCACCGAATCAAATTCCAGGTTTTCTACACCAAATCAAATTATTTTCACCAAAACGTACAATTATTTCGCCAGAAAAATCAAACTGAAGAACATGAGTACAATTATAACCCCTCGAATTGAGGGGTTTTCAGGTTATCAAAAATAACCGCATAAATTTAACCCTTAAATTCTTTATTTTCCTTTTACTTTACTTTAACGAATCCATAAGGATTTCTGCAAGAAATGGCGTTATGGAGGAAGTAATGTATATTATATGGTGTGTACCGTCTGTTATATTGAAAAGAAGATTGAAGGCAATTCATATAAAGAGAAATCTTGCACGAGTACTATTAGCAATGGGGAGCGTGGAAATAGCAGGTTTCAATTTCAAATCGTAACGAAAGTTTTCAAACGAGTGTTGGCAGATCATTTAGTGGACACGTGGCAGTTTCGGGGCCCACTTCTAACGGAAAGTTGAAATTGGGTGACGTTTTGGGTTTGCTGACGTCGTGACTTCACCGGCACGCTTCGAATCTGGAGAGAGATAATTGCGTGTGTATCTCTGTTATTTTAAGCCTGTGTGAGTGTCTCCGGAAAAGCGCTAGAGGTCACTCAAATTTTAGAGAAGTTTTATTTTAGTCATTGAATTTGATCTTAATTTTTTATAACAGA
The DNA here is from genome assembly GCF_002742605.1 of Olea europaea var. sylvestris. Classification (NCBI taxonomy): domain Eukaryota; kingdom Viridiplantae; phylum Streptophyta; class Magnoliopsida; order Lamiales; family Oleaceae; genus Olea; species Olea europaea. The sequence continues at coordinate 13,923,326 of NC_036258.1, read as the reverse complement.
TTTATTCATTTCCATAAAGTTTGGTCGCAATTTATAATTTCGCATTAAAATTTTATGTCGTTTGTCATGAAAAATGAATTATCTTTATGCATCTAGTACAGTGTTAATCGACTCGTTAGTTACATGTTTTGCAATAATCGTGACAATTTACGATTGGGAGGAATTTTTTAGATTCATTTATCATTTTGTGATAAGTAAGCCAAGTACTCTGAGCTCTGAGAATTTTGTTGAAAATTTAATTTAGCTAATGTTTGAGCTCTTTTTTTCTTTTTTGTTGAAAATAAGTTTTCCAATAGTAAATTTTTAAAAAATGCATGATTAAAAAGTAACAAAAAAATTATTTTTGTGCAAAATATTTTATTACGAGAATGTGGTTAAAAATAAATATGAGGAAAAAGAAATAATAAGTCTTCAGATAATGAGGATCAAATATGGGCTTTGTATTAAGGCAATTTTCTGAGGACTATGAGTAGGGCGTTTAGGACAAAGGTCAGCAAAACAGGCCCTCAGCCCAGTCCATAATAGAATTTGTTTAAAATATAATAAGTGGAAACTACATTGACCTAAATTTTTGAAGATTACATTTCAAAAATTATAGGTAAATTTGTATTTTGGATGCATCCATCTCAACGGTAATGGAAGTAAGAGGGTCTATAATTGAGAGGCATGGAACGCTTTTGATAGCATTTTTAACTTTTCGTATAGCTAAAGTATGCTTATGACTCCATGGTGCAAGATGTTTTTGTAGTTTTTTAAAAAGAGGGGTACAAATCGGCCTTACGTCTATAACAAAGTATAACACATAATTGACACAACCTAAAATCGCTGCAAACTAGATTTTTTCAAGATTTAATTAGGAAATTTATCAGTAAAATCTATATTTCTTTGAATCGGGGTAATAATTCTTAAATGGATATTATGCCCTAGAAACCTAATGCACGTCCGACAGAGAATAACTTTCTTAGTAGAAACTGCTAATCCATTCTTCTTGACTATATGTATGAATGTGTTTAAATATTTGAAATACTATTCCATACTTTTTGAATAAATACCAGTGGGATGATGTGTGTTGCACGTTAATTGAATACTATTAAAAATAAGTGTACATAGAAATGATAGGATGATGTGGATAAAATATTGAACGACAAATAACAGATTGATATGTAACTTTTAACATTTGCTTCCATTTATAATTTCTTGATATTAAAATTAGTGAGTTTAAATATATCTTGAAGGGCAAAAGAAACATATATATCTATATGCTGGTACTAATCGTCTTGACATAACACACATTTTGAGTATATGAAAATTTAAAGCCCCATTTTGCTAGAGAAACTAAAGCAAAATTATCATGTGAATTGAGAATTTATGTTTAAAGAAGTCTACAAAACCAACTTATCATGTTAACTTTTGAAGGATTACACGTTGAACATGATCTCTAGATTCAATAAGAAACCCCAAATGCAATTCACAAATTGAGCACCATCCCCAAATTCAACTAATAAACTGAATGTTGTCTTGTAATTGGCTTTAAAGGATCACCGTAAACAAGTGATCTCATACACAAAATTAATAAAAAGCTTATAATCAATAATGAAGTTAGTTTTCCCTCATTGGAATCCATAATTTATTAATTTTACAGCATAAACACCAATCAAATCATACAAAATTTCCGAACTTTTCTTTTCTGGATCTTCATTGATTCAAGCATATAAGCAGAAAAAAAAAAAGGATACATATTGATTTTTTCCATTACCGTGAATTTAATTAAAAATCAGTTAATAATAAACACAAATTAAATTAAATTAAAAAATATGTAATTTAATTCAATATTTAAATGTATATGTTAAAAATACCTTGGATTCTTGCGTAGAAATAGAGATGTAAGGGCTTGAATTTTCCCAATATCGGTAAGGTAGTTGGTAGAGGTCAATCGCACACCTTTTGACAATCTTATTACTCGAACTCAATATTTCTCTAAATTGTCCAATGCAATGTCTCTAATACTTTCTATACTTCTTCAATGATTCAAAAGAAGGGAAAACTCTTCCCAGTATCCAGTTAAAGCATGCCACATATAAACATATCTACATCACTTAGTACCTTTTAGCATTTACACATTTTATGAAATAGAAGATTAAGATCATTTTTAGCACTCTTGGTAACTTACTTCAAACTGTAGTTCTCTTTGATTGTGTGGATAAACTCTTTGAAATTAAAAGTTGAACCGTCTACTTCGAAGCCCCTAAACCTGCTATATTCATTGATATCGATTAATCTAGTTTCATATCTATGCAAAAATTAATGACGGTACATTGCTAGTATCATGATTTTTAAGGATTACAAAAGCTTTCAAGATCTTGTAGAGAGGACATATCGAGTTCCTTCAACAAGAGGTTGGCCTTTCTTCTGAAATTTATTTACAGTTTCTTGCCATCCATCATCTATGATAAGGAATTTAGGAGGGGTCTCATCTTCTTTAAAATTGAAAATAAAATCAAAGTTTGTGTGATTGAGTAGATTGGTTGATGAAAACTTTTGATAATGCCAAAACAGTGTTGAAATTTTTGTTTGGACAATATTCCCCTATTTAACATTTAGGGTCCATTTGAATACAAAAATAAAAATTAGGTGGAAAGAAAATGAATTGAAAGGAATTGGACTAACTAAAATTTGTTTTAGTGGGAATTGTCAATTAATAGTGTTTGATTGGTATAATTTTTCACCTAAAAATGTTAAAATAAAAATGCCTTTTGATATTCGTTTAGCTTTGTTTCTTATGAAAATTGTCAATTTAAAGGATATCAACTTCTACAATTGCTCCTAGAATTTGTTTTCAGTGCCAAAAAAAAAATCCAAAAATCATTTATATTTTGGTGTTCGTTTGGTTTTGTTTTACATGAAAATTATCAATTTAAGTGTTATCCTCTTTCACAATTATTCCTAAAATTTGTTTCCATTGCCAAAAATAAAAAGTTGGAAAACCAATTCTCACCATTTTGGTAAGAATTGATTTTTCACCAAATCATGGAAAAATTCAAGTGTGCGGAGAAAAGATGGAAAACAAATTCCATAGAAAACTTTTGCTATCAAACACACAAAATTGGTGGAAATGAAAATTGCACCAATCAAACATGGCCTTAGAGTTTAAATCCTAAATCAATAAGAATCAAATTGACATAACCAAAGGTAGAATGAATTTTCATTCAATATGAAAAACCCAACTTTTCAAGAGAACCCAAAATTATTCCTCCATTTTCAAATTGATTTCCCTACTTCAAAGTTCTACTTCAACTGAAATTCATATCAGATGGTTTTAGTTTACTTCATGAGTGTGCCTCAAAATTCTCTTTGTAGCTTTAAAACTGGAAGGGGAGGGATTTCTAATAACAGGGTGGTTTTTTTAGCTTCGTTAGGTAGCAGGAAAATTTTAGCTACTTCCGAAAACCATAAAGTGTTGAAATTGACAGAAAAGCTGAATTTTCAAGTGAACTCCAAACCGAGAACCAGTTGTAATGCTGAAAAGTTGTCCCAAAGAAGAAAGGCAACAAATATTACTCATCCACACGCTAAATATGCTACCATACAAATACTACAGCACACTTTGAAGGGATGCCTACTTTGTCAAATACTATTGAGTAAGTTTGCCATGTAGAAAATGAGCAAAACATGGAGATTAAGGCTACGGTTGGTTTGGCATTTTCGGGCCATTTTCCCTTTTTCATTTTCTAAAACGCCGAAAATGCATTTAGTCCGTCGTTTTCAAAAATGCATTTTTGAAAACGAGTTAAAATTTATAACTGAAAACACAAAACGACTTTTTATCATTTTGAGCATTTTCAGTTATAAATTTCCAAAACACGAAAAACACCCAAAACGCGCTGTTTTCGGGGAAAACCAAAAATCGTTTTGAAACCGAAAATGGAAAATGGAAACTAAACCAACCGCACCCTAACATTTTCTATTGAGAGAGGTAACAAAAGGAGTCATATGTGACCTCAAAGGCAAATTGCTTCAGATGCTCACGATCTCGAGCAGTAATAAACTACACGATTGGAACAACTTCAAAATCATTATTTGTATTAGTAACATCTACACCTTTCGTATTCAGCTTTTAATAGTTATTGCACCCAAGTGCACGCATTAAAGACCCCTGGTCTAATATACTACCCTATGGTGTGTATGAGGTTTTAAGGAGACAAATAGAAGTCAGCTCTTCATCATTGGTGAAGGGCAAGATGTCAAGACTACCAGCATATTTAGCTGTTACGCTTAGCATCAAAACACATAGCTATTACACCCAAGTGACAATAATAACTTTTAGAGGGTCATAAAAGAGCGTTGGAACAAATTGAAGTACAAAGTCCGTTTGGAAGAATTTATAAACGGTTTATTTATAAATGGGTTGCATTAAAATGTGTGGTCAAAGATGAAATTTTGACTTTTTGTGAATGATTTATAAATTTTGCCAATCAAAGATTAGATAGTAAATGTGGAACTAATTATTGAAAATAGAGATCTTATCGTTTGGTCAAGTCAGTCATTTTCAGTGAAAATCCTTACCTCCCCAATGGCACCCTTTCCAATCATTTTCAGTAACTCAAAATCATCAGCACCCATTTTGGGTCTCTAAAGGAGCATATATTCAGTTTCCTTCTTCTCTCAAAATTTGAATAGGTTATTTTGATCTTCCTCTGATACATCAGCATCAGCAAGCTTCTTCTTGAGCAAATTTCTCCAATTTGCACTCAATTGAAAATAATAACTATGCGTTCCCTGACAAAAAATAAAAGTTAAAGATAATTTACCACAGCAAATCGTTTGGACTCAAAAATATGATGCACTGCAAAGTAAATAACACTGACCAGTTAGGGATAGACCTACTGTTGGGTCAGTGGTGCATGCAACTCTCCCACTGGGTTCGGATGAAATCATAATTCTCTCTCTCTCTCTCTCTCTCTCTCTCTCTCTCTCTCTCTCTCTCTCACACACACACACACACAAACACACACACATATTGTTAATACTTTACACAAAGAGATGTGGTAGATAAGTCTATTGACTACTCAAGGATACATGTTCAATATTAAAACTAACAAACCAGATTAATTGCCTGATGATGAACGCTCGAGACGAACAACAACAAACTATCACTAATGAAAAGTTGAGAGATACTAATATTAATCAAGATTTCAAAACCACAATTATAAACTGAAAATAAAGTGCAGAAAATAAAATGAACACGGTGAACTTTTCGGCCGAAACCCCAGAGGTTCGGCGACCACTTCTAAAGCCTAATCCCCTGTTGAGCATCCATTAAAATGGATAAAACTCGATTACACTACAAAGCCCCAAAAATAGGCAGCTAATATACAATAACGTTCCAAAATATTACAAAGAAATAAGTCACAGAGACTTATCTTCTGAAGAACAACAAAATCAGTCTCTATTCCACAAAAGAATCACACTAGATCACAAAGATCTTACTAAGAACATGAACTGCCATCTCTCGAGTTATTCAACATCAAGAACATATTACCCAGCAAGTAACATTCCACCAAGGAACACAACAAAACAGCTACTACCGCACATAGGAAGAGGCTGAGATCACTAAGATCTCACAAGAAACTGGGCAAAACTCAAATCCCACAAATTCGACTTAGCCAACGCTGAAATAGTACACACCCATATGAATCTAGAATATTTCTTGATGATAGCAGGTTTTATATTCAGAAAATACTCCAAGAATCAAGCTCTAATCTCACTAAAAGAAATTGATTTTCTATGCATAGAAAGAAGAGAGAGATAAAGTGACCGAATTCTCAGAACTAGTAAGAGAAGAGAGAGAAACTGCCCTTTTTATTTTTGGAGAGTGAGACGTGAGAGAGAGAAAAGTTTTTAGGCTAGAAGAAAAGTCTTTCACTCATTAAATGTGTATATTTCCCCAAATATCTCATGGTTAGATAGATAGATAGAAGAATCTAAAATTAGATCCAATGGTCAGGAAATAAACATGCGTCACAATCTAGCTGTAGAACTCCATTAATAAGGTGTTATTCCAGAAACACGTTTTTCTTCTTTTTCTAATTTTGGAACACTTTCTCAACAACTAATCTTGTAAGAGAAAAAGAAGAAATAGAAAACGAAAGGAAGAAGGGGAGAGAAATTATGTATTTTATTCAATCATCTGTGAAGCACCGACACGCTTCCGGCATCGGCGTGTCGGTGTCCGACACGTATCGGACACGGGTACGTCGGAGACACGTCGCCGACACGTGTCGGGTTCCTTGGGGCGTGTCGAACTGGAAGGAAACGGTGAAGAAGTGAAGTAAGAAGGAAGAAAACGGTACCTGTGTTGGCTGCACTGCTGCTCCGGTAACGGCAAGGAAGAAAGAAGAAAGGAGGAAGAAGAAGAAGAAGAAGAGAGAGAGAAGTGACGAGAGAGAAGACAGTACCTGTCTGTGTTGGAGTAATTTTCAAAGTAGGCTATAATTTTCAAAGCAGGCTGCTGGTTCAATGGACCCAACATATTAAATGCACTTTGTAGTATATTAGTCATATTAATGCATTGTACACATTTTTTTGCAGTATGCATTACTTTTTTTCAACTTTAAACAACATTCAAGATTTTATGTTAATTAATTTTTTATTACTTCACCCTTCATATATGAATTTAATATCATATTTTATTTATATTTACTATTTAATTATTTATATACAAGATGCAGTAAGTATAAAAAAAAATTATTATTATTTTTAATTATTAAAATAAATTAAAATTAATATTTTAATCAACGTGTCGAAGACGTATCGTGTCGGAACATTTTGGAAAAATAGCGTGTCGACGTGTCGGACACGTATCGTGTCGGACACTCGTGTCCGTGTCGGTGCTTCTTAGTCAATCATCATAAGTTGTCTCACAATGAAATGCACTCTAACATGTACTAGAAGTCCATAAGAAAACATGGAAACTACCTAATAATAATCATGAAAGGAAATATAGGAAAATCAACCTAACCTTTGTTTGGGAAGAATTCATAAACAGTTCAATTTATAAATAGATAGAATGTGTGGTGGATAATTTAGTACTTGTGTTTGTGGATCCATTGGAATGTGGTTGAAAATAAAGTTTGATCATTTATATTTAATTTATGAAGTTTGCCAAATGGAGGCTTACTAATTACAAAATAACTCATATTCTAATCTATGGCAAATCTTTCCATAAATAGTTTTCTCATAGTATTCCAAAGAGCTCCATCACTCCCTATTACACTTAATACGGGTTGCACGCAACTCCTGTGCTCGAAGTCCTGAGAGAAAACAGAAGTACATTGAACTGTGTTCTTGGGGCACATTATTGCTAAATAGAGAATTATGTTCTTTTATATTTATAGCTTTGCTTGTCAATGTCATGCAACTCTTGTAGGCATGCAAAATACCATATTCAAATTCAAATTACAATCACTTTAAATACATTGAGAAATATATTTGATAGCATTGATATTGAGGTCATAACAACATTTCCAAAGTGTGAACCCCAATGGAATAATCTTAGTGTATAATATTACAAATATTCGTGTTTTTATCTAGTTACAAAATTTTTATTCTAGCGACACCACCAGATTGCATATCTACTTCCATCTCTGTGAACCGAAGGTTTATTGGTTTATGGTGCAATATACCTACTTTTTTATGAAGTATTAAAGAATACATCAATTCGAAGCCAAAACCACTTTTTCCTTGTTTTTAGATTAAATGATGAAAAACAGCAGTTAAAGAAAAACAATCTCTGGACCTTGAAAACGATTTCTCTGATGTCATTATAAAGGTGTTGGGTTTTGCTATAAAAACAGGGGGATTGACAGCCCCCTAACTGAATCCCACCCATAGGTGGGGGGTCTCATTTTTTCGTGCGGGACCCCCCTATGGGTGGGGTTTTGGTCAGCCCCCTATTTTTATAGCAAAACCCAAAGGTATTACCATATGACTAACAGTCCGCTCATATATGTGCAAAATACACTATCATATCTGGCATTTAGTATCATTTACTCCACAGGTAGTGCTTACAGTAAAATGCAACTATAGATTGAGACTTGTGCATTTCCTGTAAAGCCAATATTTGCCACAGCTTAAAATCAGTGCTTGCTTTGAAGGGTAATAAGGACAGCAATTAAAAGTTAAGGACTAAACAACACTTCCCTTAAGCAAAAGCTCTGTCAAAGATTATGTATAATGGGACAATATAAGTTTATCTTACACATCATAAGGTCTCGGTTAATCCTAGAACAGATTTCCACAGTTGCTTTCAAACAAAATACTGGAGTTGTAAACTTTATTGCTGTGTAAATAAAAGAAAAGGAAGAGGCATTGAAATTTTTTTGCATACGGTTGAATTAAAGCATGTGTGGTACGTATTTTTTCAA
>NC_036258.1:13900561-13912855 GCF_002742605.1 Olea europaea var. sylvestris | reverse complement strand
TGCAAATGATCCAAACTTGTGTCTAAGATTATGATGAAGATTCGGAAGTGTTAGAGGTCAAGTGGATGAGGAAAGAAGTCAAATGGATGAAATAACGTCAAAGTTTGATCAATACATCAATTTCCAATCGAAAACTAGCACACCAGTTTTTAGTCTCATGTTGGGATCCATTTTTGACATGTAAGATGATCGAATTGGGAGATGACTTCTGAATAAAAATTGTGGCCCTTTGAGTTAGCTATCCAACGCAACTTGAATCACCTTAATTGGACATAGGGAAAGAAAGTTATGATTAAAATACTGAAGTTGTCTGGCGGAACCATGCGATCGCATGCCTTTCTACTATGCGGTTGCACACACCTATACCGAGAATTGAAGAGGCTGAAAGTGCATAACCATGCGACCACAATGACAATAACCATGCGGTCGCATAGTGTTTTTTGGGCGGCCGAATTTCAGTTTTCTTATACGATTGAATCTCTTATGGTAACCTAATTTTCACGGGATATAAATGCCCAAAACCACCTAGAACGAAGGAGACGCCCCCAGACCTATTTCTTTCATCTTGGTGCTCAAGAAACTTCAGGAAAAACTAAGGAACTTGGTGAAGCAACGAAGGATCCCAATCGATTTTGGTGATTTCGACATCTTTAATTCATGTAATTGAGTTTTTCATTATTAAACAATTTTAGAATCGAATTTCCATATCTTGAATATGTTTTTGACATTAGTTTAACAATTATTAGAATTTTCATAGATTCAGTCATGCTTTCTCTATCGAATATTCGAAATACTTGTTGAATTACAATTTGAATTATTTATTGTTGAGATTATTTTAACTTTTATCAAATCTTTCATAGATCTAGCCATGTTCCTTCTATTAAATGATTGAAATAATTGTTGAATTTTAATCTTAATATTACTTTATTGACGAATTGATTACTGCCTTATGCTTGATGTATATGGTCGATCTTTGATCTTGTTCCAATAAAAAAATGTGTGAATGTGTTATAGAAAATCTAGATTCTAGCAATATAATTGGAATTAAATTGGACTTTATTGTTAAATCTTCCGATTAGAGAGTTGGGAAGAAAATCTCTAATTAAGGAAAAGTACATAAATTATTGATGTCGATTGATCCAATCCATTGGGGGAATTCCGACGCTTCACTTATGTCATCCATTGGGGGAATTCCGACGCTTCACTTATGTCGCATATTGATAATTAATTTTTATTCCAAGTGACAAATCATTCCCACATAAAATAACGAAAACCCTAGTTTGTTTGATTTTTTGAGAAAATTTTCATCTCCTGTGGATACGACACCCCAAAATTGTACTATAATCACCGCATTATACTTTGGGCGTAATCAAATTTTGGCGCCGTTGCCGGGGAGACGGTACAAGTAATCAAGGGATCGACCGAAAAAAGGTGACATCATTCCTTTTCCTTCATTTTTATTTGATTTAATTTTTTTACTGTTATTTTTATTTTATTTTCACATTTTTTTTTTCTTTTTTTTTTGTGTTTGATGAGCAGGAATCGAGGCAATCAAGGGAGTTCTATTGGAGCACCTTATCCAGTGTTTGAATCTCAATATAACCCTTATTTTGCTACTGCATCAATTGCCACGAACACCTCAACACATAACACTATGTCTGATAGTGAACACGGCGATGCGCATTATAGGACTTTGCTTGATTATTTGCACCCCACACGTACGTCCACACCATCATGCATAATGTTTCCGCCTAATATGCCACGTATGGACCTAAAATCGGGAATGATTCAACTTCTTCGTACTTTTCATGGACTTGACAGTGAAAACTCATACGTGCATATTAGGGAATTTAAGGAGGTAGTTGCAACCTTCCACAATCAACATGGTACAACGGATTCAGTCATGTTAAAATTTTTCCCATTTTCAGTTAAAGAGAGAGCAAAAATCTGGCTATATTCATTGAGACCACGTTCAATTGGTACATGGGCTGAAATGACGCAAGCATTTTTTAATAAATACTTTCCCCACCATAAGACTAGCGCCCTTAAGAATCAAATCTCATCTGTTACCCAAAAGGATAGTGAGACCCTATATCAGGCCTAGGAGAGATTTAAAGAACTACAAGCCCTTTGTCCTCACCATGGTTATGAGAGCTGGCGTATAGTTAGTTACTTTTATGAGGGATTAACACCTAGGGAACGTCAATTCGTAGAGATGATGTGTAACGGTGATTTCCTGCAAAAGGATCCGGATGAGGCCATAGAGTATCTAGACGATCTTGCTGAGAAAGCTCATACTTGGACAAGACCTAGCCCTACTGATAGTACCAATAGGTCACGACCTCCAGGAAACCCCACTAGTACAGGTATCTATCAACTTAGGAAAGAAGGTAGTCTTAAGGCCAAAGTGGAAGCCCTTACTAAGGAATTTGAGACCTTGCGTGCTAAAGGCTCTAAACCTACACAAACTGTTTCGCGTGTTGAATCTTTGGGACCTTGTTTTATGTGCGGTGGAGTAGATCACCTAGCCCAAGAGCGCACCACTTAATTGAGATGAGAGGGGTTTATGAGGAACATTGTAATGCCTTAGGCACATATAGGAAGCCCTATTCTCCTTTCTCCGAATCCTATAACCCAGGGTGGCGCAATCATCCCAATCTCAGTTGGAAATCTGAAAACCAACAAACTACCCAATCAAATAGAACTTACAGTGCACCATCATATCAACCCACACCCTCTAGGAACTCTTTAGAAGATATCCTACATGCATTCATAGAGACACAAGGCAAGACCAATCAGAAGTTTGAGACTATGATTAACCAGGTAGCGGAGGAAAATAAGGAGATAAAAAATCATGTGTCTAAATTGACCAATGCCTTAACTGTGGGGGAACGTGGGAAATTTCCAGCACAAGCTCAACCTAATCCTAAGGACAGCATATGGCTCAAACCTCAGATTCAGGAGAGAGTAACCTTAAGGAAGCAAATGCCATCACCACTCGATCTGGGAAGGTTATAGATCGAATTTCAAAACCTAGGGAAAATGAAAAGGAGTCTAGTGAGTCTGAAGAAAGTAGCCCTAGTGATGAGGTAGTAAGAAATTCATCGAGGGTACCTTTTCCACAAGCCCTTAAGCTTAGCCCTAAATCAGTCAATCAACATAGTGAGATCCTAGAACACCTTAGGCAAGTAAAAATCAATCTTCCACTCTTGCATGTAATTTCACAAGTTCCTACATATGCGAAAGTCCTTAAGGACTCGTGCACTATGAAGAAGAAACACATTGTCAAGAAAACTGCCTTCTTGACCGAACAAGTGAGTGCTGTGATTGAACAAAGGATCCCACCGAAATATAAGGACCCTGGCTATCCAACTGTTTCTTGTGTCATCGAGAACCATGAGTTTGCACAAGCTCTCCTTGATCTGGGAGCCAGTGTTAATCTCATGCCCCATTCCATATACTTACTATTAGGTCTTGGTGAAATTAAACTCACTTCTTTGGTTCTACAACTAGCTGATAGATCCACTATAAGACCTAGAGGAGTAGTTGAAGATGTGTTGGTTCAAATTGATAAATTCTACTACCCCGTTGATTTCTTGGTCTTGGATGTGAAGGTTGATGTTAATGTTGATTCTAAAATTCCTATTATTCTCGGTAGACCTTTCCTCGCCACAGCTAATGCCCTTATAAATTGTAGGAATGGTCTAATGGAATTGTCTTTTGGGAATATGACTCTAGAAGTCAACATTTTCCACATTGCTAAGCAACCAATGGAAAGTGATGAGTGCCACCACACACATATGATTGAGGCACTCACTCAAGAGAAAGCACTTGAGACTACAAATTCTGATCCCTTAAATCTTTTTCTTTTGAATTCTGCAATTCCAGCAAGTGTTAATGATGAAGAATATGCTAACATTTGTGCTATTATTGCAAAATTTCAGGACTATGGGACATCACCATGGCAACCCAAATTTGAAGAATTGCTAGAAAGGATAGGCGGCCAGCAACCATCAAGCATTGAGAGCCCCAAACCAGATTTGAAACCGCTACTCCCAGGATTGAAACATGAATTCCTTGGATCAGGTGATACTTTTCCTGTAATTATTTATTCAGAATTGGATGCATTACAATGTGAGCAACTTTTAAACATTCTGAATGAACACAAATCTGCATTAGGTTGGACCATATCTGACATTAAGGGTATTAGTCCTCTAATTTGCTCACATAGGAATCATTTAGAAGAAGGAGCCACCCTTAAAAGAAACCTACAGCGTAGGCTAAACCCGACAATGAAAGAAGTTGTGAAAAATGAAGTGCTGAAACTGTTAGATGCAGGTATCATTTATCCTATTGCAGATAGTAAGTGGGTTAGTCCTACACAGGCAGTCCCTAAAAAGTCTGGTCTCATAGTGGTAAAAAATGAAGTAGGTGAAATGGTCCCAACAAAAACAGTGATTGGATGGCGCATGTGCATTGATTATAGGAAGTTAAATGCTACCACCCATAAAGACCACTTTCCCCTCCCCTTTTTAGACCAAATCCTGGAGCGTGTGGCTGGCCATCCTTTTTACTGTTTTCTGATGGCTACTCTGGTTATTATCAAATTGAAATAGCCTTAGAAGACCAAGAGAAGACCACATTTACTTGCCCATTTGGTACTTATGCATTTCGTAGGATGCTATTTGGACTTTGTAACGCCCCTGCCACATTCCAAAGATGCATGATAAGCATATTTACTGACATGATAGAGGAGTGCATGAAAGTTTTCATGGATGACTTGACAGTGTTTGGAGTCTCGTTTGATGCATGCCTATTTAACTTGAAGAGAGTCTTGACCCGGTGTGTGGAAAAATGATTAGTTTTGAATTGGGAGAAATGTCATTTTATGGTACATTCAGGAATTGTCTTAGGACATATAATTTCTTCTAAAGGAATAGAGGTCGACAAATCAAAAATTGAACTGATCTCCAAATTGCCTACACCTAAAACCGTCAAAGACATAAGATAATTTCTAGGTCACGTAAGTTTTTATAGGAGGTTTATACAGAACTTTTCATTCATATCCAGACCCTTGTGTAACCTTCTAAGTAAAGAAGCCAATTTTGAATGGACCCCAGAATGCCAAGAGGCATTTAAAACACTGATTAACAAGCTCACTTCTGCACCGATCATGCAACCACTTGATTGGTCCCTACCGTTTGAAATTATGTGTGATACTAGTGATTATGCGGTAGGTGCTGTACTGGGACAATGAAGAGAGGGTAAGCCTTTTGTCATTTACTACGCTAGTAGAACTCTTAACAGTGCTCAGATGAACTATTCTACAACTGAAAAAGAGCTACTAGCTGTGGTCTTTGCACTCGACAAGTTTAGATCCTATTTAATAGGTTCTTCCATTACAATTTTCACAGATCATGCAGCCCTTAAGTACCTTCTTGCAAAGAAGGATACTAAGGCGTGATTAATACGGTGGATATTATTTTTGCAGGAATTTGACATCACCATCAAAGACAAGAAAGGAGTGGAGAATGTCGTAGTAGACCACTTATCAAGGCTAACCTTTGAAGACACTACAAACACCTTGCCAATAAGAAATGAATTCCCAAATGAAAATTTATTTTCTGTCTCTTCTTTACCATGGTTTGCTCACATTGTGAACTACTTGGCTGCAGGTGAAATCCCAAAGGAGTGGAGTACAAAGGATAAGAGGAAGTTTTTGGTTCAGGTACGTAATTTTTATTGGGATGACCCATGTTTGTTTAAGTACTGCCCCGACCAAATCTTAAGACGTTGTGTCCCCAATGAAGAAATACCTAGCATACTTAGTTTCTGTCATACTCAAGCATGTGGTGGCCACTTCTCTATAAAAAAGACTGCTGCAAAAATTCTACAATGTGGTTTTTATTGGCCTACCTTGTTCAAAGACACTAATACCTATTGTAGAACCTGTGAAAGATGTCAAAAATTAGGTTCCGTGTCTCGACGTAATATGATGCCTTTAAACCCCATTTTAGTGGTAAAAGTGTTTGATTGTTGGGGGATTGACTTTATGGGCCCCTTTCCACATTCTTTTGGTTATCTATACATTATTTTGGCGGTAGATTATGTGTCTAAACGGGTAGAGGCGGTCGCTTGTAGAGCTAATGACAATAAAACGGTTATTAAATTTCTCAAAGAAAATGTCTTGTCTAGATTTGGTACACCACGTGTCATTATTAGTGACAGAGGCACACACTTTTGCAACCGTTCATTCGAAGCACTAATGAAAAAATATGGAATTGTTCATAAAATCTCTTCTACTTACCACCCCCAAACTAGTGGACAGGTAGAATTGGCTAATAGGGAAATTAAACAAATTTTGGAAAAAACGGTGAATCATAATCGTAAAGATTGGTCTTTAAGATTAAGTGATGCACTTTGGGCTTACCGTACTGCTTTTAAGACTTCCCTAGACATGTCACCATATAGACTTATTTTTGGAAAGCCTTGCCATTTACCTGTGGAGCTTGAACACCGAGCATATTGGGCTATTAAACATTTTAATTTCGACCTAGAGGAGGGAGGTAAGCTTAGGAAATTTCAATTGGCTGAGTTAGAGGAGTTGAGAAATGAGGCCTATGAGAGTTCTAGAATCTATAAGGAAAAAGTGAAAGCTTTTCATGATAAAAACATTTTGAGAAAAACTTTTGAACCAAATCAAAAAGTATACCCGTATGATTCTAGACTCCACAAGCATCCTGGAAAACGTCGTTCTAGGTGGACTGGCCCCTTTGTGGTATTACGAGTCTTTGAAAATGGAGCGGTTGAAATTGAGGATCCTAATGATGGTAGAGTGTTCAAAGTGAATGGACAGCGTCTCAAAATAGCTTTTGGACAATCGGTGCCTGCAGTGGAAGAAATTCCCCTTGCAGACCCTGTTTACCACCCTTAGCTTCACTCAGGTTCATCCTTCACTTTATTTTTCTGTATATTAGTTTTAGATTTTTCTTTTTAGTATGATTTGCATTCTTTTTTTTTTTTGGTTTATTTTTTACTCCTTGCATTATCCATCCATTGAGTTCTTTCAGGCTTCTCATCCTTCGAATTTAAGTTAATTCACTGCAGTACTCAGGTGATACCTTTCCCCTTCTTTATTTTTGGAGATATGTTTATGCATTGAGGACAATGTAACTTTTAGTTGGGGGGAGGATACATTTTGTTTGTGAATTGCATTGCATGATAAATTGTGTGATCATGGAATTGTGAAAAAGTTTACATTTTTGCCTGGACTTCTAAGTTGCTGCATGTCTATGCCTATGTGCTTGAGTGATAAAATATGCCACTAGGAGTTGGTTGTGTTTATGAGAATCTGGATATCAGGACACTTGCTATATTTCATTTTGTGCACACAAGCCTTGTGGTAAGATAGTGGTTTAACACATGTAGCTAGACGAATCTCCTGCTAGAGCCTTCTTCAGAGAAAATTGGTGAGGATTGAGAGTTATCACATATTAAAAATGTAATAAGTATTCATTGATTGTGTGAATTGGAAACTTCTTCTGAGAATGACATTACACGGTTTGTGGTAAGACGGTGGTTTTTACTTGAGAAATGATAACAGTCAATTTAGGATTGAATTTGAGCATTCAGACTAGTTCTTTTCCATAATTATAATCCCCTAGTAGCCACTTTGAGCCAATATACATACATAACCATTTCTTTTCATGTGCCTAAGTTATCCATACCTCCTTACACTGGATTAAAGTCTATAAATAGTTATTTTTCCACCTTTATGCTTCCAAGTATATAGTAGGTGTTAAATGTCCATTTGAGAAGAAAAGTAACGAAGAAAGTGATAAGAGATGATAAGTGCTCGGGTGATGCAAAAAAAAAGCGAGAAAAGGAAAAAAGAAAGAAAAAAAAATTTGAAAGAAAAAAGAAAAGAAAAAAGAGTGGATTGTTGTTGGGAATTGAAAGGTTAAGGAATGCGTTGATGTAAAGGATTGCTATGTTGAGATGCCTAACTAGATACTTGGAAGTCCCTAAATTCTTTTTACCCTACTTTTCATATAACCCAGCTTAACCCCTTTCACACCCTTTGCATTGACTGTTTTGATCTCAAGTCGGTTTGTGGTAAGAAGTTGATGAATTCTCATTTGAAAGTATGCCTATCATGTGATCAATGTCTGCTTGTTGCTAATTATTAAAGCCTCCATGTTCTGAGTGTGCATCTTTCCCAGCTCCATAGAGAGAAATCCCGCACTAAACACTTTAATATCCGTGAGTTATGGGGCTGGACCTTTAGCTAGAGATATACTCGATGTTGCATGTGTTAGGGTTGGCGATAAGATGGCTATGACTTGACACACACTTACACATTTAGCAAGTGTTTTTGATATCTTGATGATCATAACATTGTTAATTTCTGGTGGTGTTGAGTTTGAAAAGAGAATGAACTACTGTTGAATTAGAACTAAACAATTTCACTTGTAACATGGACCAATCACTCATTTGCTTTACTTTGCATTAAATTGTTAGGGACTAGCAATAAGCAAGTTGGGGGATGTGATAAGAGTGTAAAATACCATATTTTCCCCTCTTAACTATTGCATTCATGTGATTATATTATGCCAAAATGCACTCATTACTCTTATATTTTGGTTTAGGTTGCATTTTGGTGAAAAAGATGAAATTCGGAAGAAACAAGTGAAAAATGACCAAAGTAGAAAAGAACGAAAGTTCGGGGACTAAAGTGCAAATGATCCAAACTTGTGTCTAAGATTATGATGAAGATTCAAAAGTGTTAGAGGTCAAGTGGATGAGGAAAGAAGTCAAAGGGATGAAATAACGTCAAAGTTTGATCAATACATCAATTTCCAATCGAAAACTAACACACCAGTTTTTAGTCTCATATTGGGACCCATTTTTGACATGGAAGATGATCGAATTGGGAGATGACTTCTGAATAAAAATTGTGGCCCTTTAAGTTATCTATCCAATGCAACTTGAATCACCTCAATTGGACATCGGGAAAGAAAATTATGATTAAAACACTGAAAGTTGTTTAGCGGAACCATGCAGTCGCACACACCTATACCGAGAATTGAAGAGGCTGAAAGTGCATAACCATGCGACCGCAATGACAATAACCATGCGGTCGCATAGTGTTTTTTGGGCGGCCGAATTTCAGTTTTTTTATACGATTGAATCTCTTATGGTAACCTAATTTTCACGGGATATAAATGCCCAAAACCACCCAGAACGAAGGAGACGCCCCCAGACCTATTTCTTTCATCTTGGTGCTCAAGAAACTCCATGAAAAACTAAGGAACTTGGTGAAGCAACGAAGGATCCCAATCGGTTTTGGTGATTTCAACATCTTTAATTCATATAATTGAGTTTTTCATTATTAACAATTTTAGAATCGAATTTCCATATCTGGAATATGTTTTTGACATTAGTTTAACAATTATTAAAATTTTCATAGATTCAGTCATGCTTTCTCTATCGAATATTCAAAATACTTGTTGAATTACAATTTGAATTATTTATTATTGAGATTATTTTAACTTTTATCAAATCTTTCATAGATCTAGCCATGTTCCTTCTATCGAATGATTGAAATAATTGTTGAATTTTAATTTTAATATTACTTTATTGACGAATTGATTACTGCCTTATGTTTGATGTATATGGTCGATCTTTGATCTTATTCCAATAAAAAAAGTGCGAATGTGTTATAGAAAATCTAGATTCTAGCAATATAATTGGAATTAAATTGAACTTTATTGTTAAATCTTCCGATTAGAGAGTTGGGAAGAAAATCTCTAATTGAGGAAAAGTACATGAATTATTGATGTCGATTGAACCAATCCATTGGGGGAATTTCGACGCTTCACTTATGTCGCATATTGATAATTAATTTTTATTTCAAGTGACAAATCATTCCCATAAAGCTCTAGTTTGTTTGATTTTTTGAGAAAATTTCCATCTTCCTATGGATACGACACCCCAAAACTGTATTACAATCACCGCATTATACTTTGGGCGTAATCAGGCCTAATAAGACCTTTGTCTAGTAAATCTTTGATTTCCTTGATACAGTGATCAGGTTCACTTGAATACGACGAAAATTTGTAAAAATATTTGATTCTTGAAAATCAGAATTATAGAGAAAAGTAATAATATATTTCTTTCTATTCCAAAAAGTATTAGGAATAGTAGAACATACTTCGCTTTCAATTTCATTTTGTAATTTTGAAACTTTCTCTTTTAATGAAATTTTGTAATTGTTCTTCAATTCTTTGAAATTTAATTTCTTCTTTAAAAAAAATGAATATGATTCTTTTTGAAAATAAAGTTCTAATACTTTTGAGATAAACACTTCTTTTAAAGAATTGACATCTTTATTAGAATGATGATTTATAAATTTAAAAAATATTTGAAGTCCTTTTAAATCTGATGAAACGGATAGATTTGAACAATAAAAGGAGTTTCAAGAATTACTTCTTGGTCTAAATCTTTTACAAAAGACAATATATTTTTGAAACAAATATTTAAATTACAAACATGAGCGCGCAAGTACGTATTTTGTTGAGCATTGTTGGGTGTTTTGTGTGACCAAACTCTATGTTTGCTTTATGTTTTGATGGTAACAAATTTCCTAATTAATACCGCACGTTTTTGTGTTTTTTGTGAGCAGCCTCCTCTGTCTGATTTATGTTTTGACTATGACCAATTTCGTAATTAGAAACACATTTTTAATCCTATTATATGACCTTCTATGTGTGGCATGTTTATAGTTTTATAGTGAAACATGTGGTTGTAATATGCTTATCTTTCTATATAATCTGTGACCTAAGTCATATATGTCATGAGTAGAGATGAAATAATTGCATGTGACTTGCTTACTGTGTGACATCAATCCATGTACAAGCATCAAATATTGTGTTCTGATTCTTACTTTTGTCATCTACTACAGGAATGAGAATATATTATATCGGAAGCTTTACGGTTTCTCAGTAAAATTACCACCAATGCAACCGAAACCTGATGTCGAATTTTACAACAAAGCTCAACGGTGAACAAATAGTTAATACATGCTTCTTCAAATACCAATGTAGTTCCAGCTTACGGTAGGTCACAAATCGCAACAGATAAGTTACAATTTTCATATTATGGATGTGTTTGAGCCCCATTATTTTTAAATAATGTATTTTAAAATAGCAAATTAATGAAAAATGTGTGGTTAAAAAAAAAGTTTTTTTTGTGTAATATTATTTTAATGAAAAATACGTAATTGAAAATTAGAGAAAAAAATGTATTTTAAGAAAAATGGAAATCAAAACCCCCCTTTTTGGTCACAATAATATGATTAAATGTCAAAATCATTTTTAAACATAGTTGAACGCACCCCATTTTTGCACATTTTCACAAGAAAAATTCAGTTCGAAATACCAATGTAGTTTTGGCTTATGTCAGGTCACAAAATCGCATTAAATAGGTCACAGTTTTGTATTACAGGACACGTGAATACGATTAAATGTCAAAATCATTATTAAACGATAAATTCAACCAACCTGTTTCATTAACAAAGCATGAAATACGATGCCGATATGATGAGACTTCAACATAATTCACAATGACTACGAAATATTCAACGCAGATTGTAAGCGTCAACAATTGTAATCCCGTTGAAATGAAATCACATATTCTCATGTTTTCTCAGCTAAGTCACATATTTTCTGCATTTACATTGCAATTATTCTTATGTTTTCAAATTATGGAAATGTGAAATCTACATTAATACCAATTATTTGTATTTTACAAAAAGAAAAAGAAAAAGAAAAAGAGAAAAAAGAAGAAGAGCAAAATAACACCTTATCCATCCATGTTTCTAATGTCGGCAATCAAACATTTTTTTCCCAATAGCCAATTTTAAATATACTGTTATTGGATGAAATTATGCTCAAAAGAAATTTCACCCACTGGTCGATTACACAGATTTTAGAAAACTACACATACATATATAAAAATAATATTTTTCAGATATCTACATCCGTAAATTACTATTATCTGAAAAAAAATGTTTGATATCTACATCCGTAAATTACTAATATTTTTCAGATATCTACATCCGTATATTACTATACATATATAAAAATATCTACATCCGTAAATTACTAATATTTTTTCGGATATAAAAATAATCAAGATGAAAAAATAGTATAACAATTTATAACCCCATCGAAATAATAAAAATTTTATTAAGAATTTTTACGTCCAAAAAAAAAAAAAAAAAGTTGACGTCAT
>NC_036258.1:13899262-13900461 GCF_002742605.1 Olea europaea var. sylvestris | reverse complement strand
CATTTGATTATTGACAAATTATATGAAGTAAATGGACAAAAAATTCACAGCAAGATGAAAACGAAGTTTAAGGCTATTGTGTTTTGTTGGGAAATGAAAAGCTTTTAAGTTGAATTATTGACTAATTTCATTTATGAACTTTTAAAGACTTGTTTTGGAAAGTCGAAAATTATTTCTCTTTAAGAAACTACTTTTAAACATGTTCGAATAATATTATGGAAATATTTCATCTTACTAACAGACTCAAATTTAGGCTCAAATTCAGATGGGACAAGTGTCGATGCATGAGTGAACAGTTTGAAAAATTAAAACAAAAACGCTCAATCATTTTCTGACACAATAGTCTGTCTCTTCATTCTTCTGTTTTTAAACTTGGATAAGTGGCTTTATTCGTGACCAAATTCCTTTGTAAAATTCAAGATCCCCTCATTGTCCACATGTTAAGATGTTTCAACTATTACATCATTACAATTCACAAATAATTATCACGGTCTCTTTCAAACAATGTTTCTTTTTGTCAATCTCCTTTTATCTAAGATCCACTATCAACATGTATATAAAATTTGTAGGATCGTGACCATGTGGGCATGCTTGGAACACAAAAAAATAATAATAATAATAATAATAAATAAAAATATAAGGATGAAATAAAAGGAAAATGAAGTAACATAGGTAATGTAAAGAGCATTAAATTTAAACTCAGGAAAAAAATGCCAAAAATAATTAATAAAATCTTGGCTCGTAATAGGTGCAAAATGAAGTAACATAGGTGATGCAAGGAGCATTAAATTTAAGGAAAAAATGCCAAAAGTAATTAATAAATTCTTGGCTCATGTAATGTGTGCAAAGGCCATATAGTCTGGCATTTCAATTTCTCTGAGGTGTATATAACAGTATTTCATATGTGATATATGGTACAAGGTAAAATTTTTCTGATGGTGCAGAGGTTGCAGTAAGGCCAGTTGTTTGTCCAAATCTTTGTCAGCTCATCATAGGACCACAAAATTCAATCATGATTTCGATCAAACAACTGGAAACTGTCATAAAAATTATTGCAATTCGAGCCTTCATGCAGTTAGTAAAAATCCTATTAGCACAAATGGAAGAGGTATTCAACTTTTAAGAGGTTTCGAGAAAATTACACACGCAAACACGTGGAAGTGTGTGTATTGTGAGCTTTTGAGTCGACTTCATTAGTT
>NC_036258.1:13895747-13897008 GCF_002742605.1 Olea europaea var. sylvestris | reverse complement strand
AAAAAAAAAAAAGGCAGACAAAAATAATTACTTAATTAGCAAAATATGGAGATTCTTATTTCTTGCTAATTCTTAACTGTCAAAAAATCAGCAAATCCAGATGCTGTAGCATTATCTTTCGTGAAACGACAGCGTTCTTTAACCACCTCTTCAGAACTCATAGTACTACTAGAGGATCCGACCCGAATATATCGCCAAAATCTTGAAAATGGTCATCCGATTGCCCGAACCCGGTATTATTACTCGACCCGACAAGCAAATCATTGCAACAGTCAAAATCCAATCCGAAGATGCTATCCGCAAAACCCGTTTGATCAAACAAATCGGGTATGGGAAGCGGATCATCGAATCCCCGGAACATATCTTCAACCGACGGAAATATCGGACAATCCGAGAAATTCTCCCATAAGGTAATATTCTCATTCTGCTTAAACGGATCAGCATCATTTGGCGGCGAAAAGAACGACGACGACTCGGCTTCAGCTTCGGCTTCGACTTCGGTTTGTGAGTCAGCCGCCGAGACAAATCGAAGAACAGACTTGGGTGATTTCACAGTGTTGTGGGAGTCCTCGCCGGAGTTGTACCCTGAGTTTGTTTTGTTTTCCATTTGCGGCGGGGCTGAGAAATTAGTGAGCGCGTCAGGGCCACGCAGCTGGATTGCCGCGTGATCGTATACCATAGCAGCCTCCTCCGCCGTGTCGTAAGTGCCTAGCCATAGTCGTACACGCCTCAAGGGGTCTCGAATCTCCGCCGCCCATTTGCCCCACGGCCGCTGCCGTACGCCGCGAAACTTCCGCACATTTCCATTTCTTGTCACTTTTTGACTGTCAGTTCCACTCTTCTGTTTCTGTCTACCACTACTTTTCTTACGTTTCACCACAGTGGACGGCCGCCGGCTATTTCCGAGCACAGCGGGAGCAGCAGCTGTTTCATTAACATTTACACTCCTGTTTTCTCTACAACACGGCTGGATTTTCACCTCGTTTATAAATTTCTTTACTCTCTGGCGTTTTCCAAATAAGCCTTCCTCTTCATCGCTTGAGGAGTCAGTAGCATAAGCGTCGGTGACAGAGAACCTGACGGTCCTGGTGGCAGTGCCGGTTGTGGCGCCAGAGTGCATCTCCATCTCGGAAGGATTTTTCCTGCCGGAAATGGAATTTCCGGCTGGTTGGCTGATGATTGTAGTTTGCTTCAAGTGTTCACTGTACTTGACTCTTGTATTAGACAACATAATTTCTTCTTCTTGTTGTGCATCCAAAAA
>NC_036258.1:13807116-13894448 GCF_002742605.1 Olea europaea var. sylvestris | reverse complement strand
ATGGAGGTCTGACACGTGTCCTGAGGGCCCAATATTATGGGGGTGGCATAACAAACTCTATTGGGTAGAAATGGAATTCAGTTACCAGCAGGGGTTACTTTGTATAAATTACATATTGGTCCTCAACATATTGTTCGAATAGCAAATTGATCCTTAGTAAATTTTAACAGAATATCTTGATCTTATGTTAAAGCCCAAAACGAATATATTAGTTCAAATCCAATTGATGAGATGATCACGATCTTGAGCTGATCATGGGAGCAAATTGTACTTTTCTTTCAAGTTGTTGATGTCTTTAATTAAATGGTGGTTACGTGTCCTTCTTAAAAACTTGTTTTTCCCAAATTTTGTCGGGCCAACCAAAGTTAGAAATCAAACCTTGCATGTAATGATTGAATAGAAATATGAACATTAGTCGTTAATAATTGATTTGCGAGATACCTCCGCCTAGTTAGGAAATCAGGATGAGGATGAGAAATCTCACTGCCCTGATTCTTACTTTTACTGAATGATTACTAAAAATATTTTAATTTTCATTCCCAAAACATCGTCGTAGTCTCGCCTTGTCCTGTCCCGTTATTATCCAATTAAAAAGGTTGATGACTAACTTGTTTCTTTTTAAATGTTGAAGATCAATTTTCCACTCAATTAATTTAGGGATAAAAAGTGATATTTTAGCATTTCTTCCTATTTAATTGATTTTTGGAATTTGTGACTCAGGTCACGTGATGGGACGGTGCCGTTAATTTAGTCAGCCAGTAACACGTCAGTCTATCTTTGACTAAAGGATTTTAACCGCTTAACTTTAACGGCATGGTTTATTATGATTCTTAATTACTTTACTAATCATAAATTATGAAACTTATGTAGGTTACTTCCCATCCCATTTATACATATTTGTTTTATTTTTCATATGGATTAAAAAAATTTATTTAATTTCATTGAAAAAGTAATTTTTATCAATAATTTTCCTAATTTTCCTTTATTTATATTTGCACAATTTCAAGATTAAGTCAGAGAAATGTAATATAACTAGACAAATTGAGTAAGGATATATTAGTAAACAAACAAAATAAAATATTCTCAATAAAGAAACAAGACTATGTGCTTGTTTGGCAGGGATTTTGTTAATTGATTTTTTGACCGTTAGAAATAAAGTGAGTTCTACCTGTAAGAGAAGAATTCAAAAATAACGACTGGAATAGTGAAATAACGGTTAAAAGATAATGTTAATTGGATTAAAATCTCTACCAAACATGCTCTATATAACTGGGACAAGAAAAAAAAAAGAAAAATGTTTATATAAATAGAATGGAGGGAGTATTTTTTATTTTTTTTTATTCCTCAAAAGGTTTTACCTTCTAATCCTCTGGACCGTTATAGGTGCGGACTCCTTTGTTTTTACTATTTCCTTACAACTTTTATTTAGGAAAATATCTTTATTTTGTCTAATTTAAACTTCAACGAGTTTTTTTTCTTGTTGAAGTTAAAATTATATTAGTTAGACTCTTTTGGGTAGAAGAGTTCATTAATGATATTACACTGTGTTCCTCTTGTAAGATGATTAGAAGATAAATTATCAATTTTGGAAATATGTTAATGATTTTACTTAAGAAATTATTCATTGAGATTATATCTTTATTGAAAACTATTTCAACATTAACGTGAGACAATGTATCGCGAATTATTAAAAAGCATATAGAAATTTGTCTTCTCAGATAGAAAGGAAGAATGTAATGATTTTTGGAACTTTGGAATGACCGTGATCCATTTTCAGTGAATCGGTGCTAAAGAAAAAGAGACCTTCATCTCATATCGTAATTTTGTTATCATTCGGGAAAAGGTATTACTGCCTAATGCTCGGACAATTATATATGTTGACTAATAAAAATTTCTAAATTATTTAATAAGATATAAATTTTAAGGGATATAAATTTTAAGGGTACAAAAAAAATAAAAGAAAAGCCTATTCCTCTAATTATTATGTGACTTATTGCCTTAGGTGTTCTCCATCATTACACATTTTCATCTTCATTAAAAATGTACCAACATTTTGGCGTCTTCCATTCAATAATAATTAAATTGATGTACTAACTTCTGTAAAATGATGTACAAAATTCAGACACCATCCAAAAATATGGAGAAAGAAACAAGTCGAGTCACAGATTTCTATCACTGCATTTTCGTTTTTGTTATATTTATTAGTAACGACTCTTGTACAATACAAAACTACATCGATTACTAAAATAAATTAAAATTTTATTCATTATTCTATTCAATCTTTCCGTGATAACAATCATGCACTACTCATTACTAAAAAAAAGGTTGAACCCCAATTTCGAAAGCCCCCACCGTCCCGCTCCTAGAACTTTATGAGGGAAGTAAATCATGGGATGTGCCCCAACAGGTTAGAGAACAAGAGCTGCTTATACACTGCGTCTACAAGGAGTCCAATTCCATACACTACTCATTACTATCTCATACATAAAAAGCTTGCTTATAATTAAATTTTTAATTATTTTTTATGTAAAATTGGGGTTGATGATGTACTCATAGGAGGGGGATCCCACGATTTTTTTATTCAATGTTGGCCCCTTCCCATGTGTCTAATTGTCAACTGAGGTTGTCAACCCCAATTATACATATAAAACAACTATTAAATTTTATAAAAAATATCTCTTTAATAAGTGACGTTAGAATTTGTTATTTAACGTCGCAATAAAGTGTAAGAAGTTTGTAGAATAAGTATTTTTTTATTTAGTATTAAGCTGCAAAAATAAATAAATAACTTACTTGAAAATTAAAATAATTTAAAAGTACTTTTCAATTCCTGTTAAGTAGGAATGGCAAAATACCGTTAATCCCAATACCTCCATGGCCTCGTCTTGAATGGGGACGGACATTACCCGTCTAATTGAATTAACGAGCTAGGGGTGGGACAAATTGTTGCTCGGAAGCAAGTATGGGCAGGTATAGAAAACATGATTCCCGCCCTCTACCCGTAAAATTTATTTAGCCCCCATTTGACTTCCATTCTCCTTCTTATTCTTTTTCTCTATTATTTTCATCCACGTAATCTTTCATAAAATAATATTATATGCAAATAAAAAACTTTTCATTCTTTTTCATCTACACATTTTTCAAAAAATACTATTCCAACCATTAAAATTCGAAAAGAATGAGGGTCAAACGGGGGCTTAAAATATAAGTTTTTGATTAAATAAAAAGAAAAGAATTGTCATTATTTTTAAAGAGATCACGAGATGTTTTTAACAAATTTTTAAAAAAAAATGATTTTCACTAACTAAAGGCATAAAAAAAAATTTGATTTTCACTAACTAATGACATAAAAAAATAAAAGTAAAAAATAAAATAAATAATAAACGGGACAGTAGACATGCCTTAACAGAGTATAGGGGCATGATAAGGTGAAAAAATGATATTCAACGGTGTAAGAGACGGGAATGGCCTACCCACTCCATTGTCATCCCTACTTTCAAGCTAGACATGCCTTAACAGAGTATATGGGCAGGATAAGGTAAAAAAAATAATAAATAAAATAAAAATTCGACGATATAGGAGACGAGAATGCTTACCCACTCCATTGTCATCCCTACTTTCAAGTTAACCCATCACGCTCTTAATCACAAAGTATAGACAAGTGATATTCCCTCTATCTAATAAGGGTAGATTTACTTTCTTTCCTCGTATGTCACAAATTATAGATCACTTTTCTTGTTGAGAATATAGTTGATTTTTTTATTTTTAATTTGCCTTATCAACAAATATGAACTACACGTATTTAAACTATTATTTAATGTAATGTGTATTAAGAAAAATTTTAAATTATATTAATTATATATTTTTAATTTGTGTGAAACGGAAGCAAACCTATTTTATGAGACGGAAGGAGAGGGAGTATAAACTGAAAAGGTGCTACGAGCTATCAAGAAATCCAAAATATCGTGTCGATATTTAGAATTTATCGTGTTACAAACATGAATGACAAGGGGGTAGAACAGTAACTTTGACTTAGTGGTGGACATGGGCCGGCCCAAGGTTTATTGGATCTCTTGAGTTATAAGTGATCCAAACATTCCTCACCAATGCATCAGACAAAGAAGCCGTCTATTGACTTGTTTGTTTACATTATTCTCATCAATACTTTATTCTATACCCTAATTATATTATTTGTCCACTTGTTTTCTCTTTTACAAGGATTCATGTTACCCCTTGCTTGCCTTTTTTTATTTTTTGGATCACTTACTATTAAGTTAGATCGAGTATTGATCTCAATGGACTTTACGTCTTTAATATGGTAAACAAGTCGGTTAAATATTTGTATGATGTCATGTTATTTGTACGGTGCTTCTAATTCTAGTTACGAGCCTTATCGATATTAAAACTTATAATCGATGCGGCGATTCTTAGTCATTTTTCGAGTTTTGTTATTGAAAAAGTAACTACGATAATCATGTTCTGCAAACTTATTGTTTCAAAATTTCACTTTGTTTACGTGTTAATTTATAAGCAATTTTATAACAATTAAGGCGTGCCAATATAGAACTAAACTCAAGAGTATGTATCAAAATTTAACTTGTTTTAATACTGTCTAAAATTGTATAATCGATAACCAAACATCGTCCAAGTCCATAATAGACCATATGTACCAGTATATGTCTTTATGTGTGTCTTTATGTTAGTCAATTAAGTTCGTTTGCACTTGATTAGGGCCGTATGAAACAAAAAAAAAAAAAAAAAAAAAAAAAAAAAAAAAATCCAATTATCCAAATTATAAGTAACGATTACTTTAATCAAAATTGTTGGGTATTGTGTGGTGTACATACATGAGGACCCGGTAAGTGTTATTAGGTGTCACGAAATGATTAGTTGTTAAGCTCTCATAATGAAAATCGTTTCATATTAAAAGAGGGTTTGTCTTATAAATAGAAACATCAAAAATATCAGAGAAATTCCTAATTAATTGCCGATTTGTACTTTTAACTCATTTGGACTATACTCCATCCCTTTGTGTTTAGACATTCTTATGTGTTTTTTTATAATGAAGTTAACAGACATTTTTTTTTTTGTGATTATATTTGCAACGTCGTGAGGGGTTTCTACTGATATTAGGTTCCTCTTTAGTACATTCCCTCTAGAGCAAAGATAATATTTAGGATACGCTCGACATGACGATATTTTGAAACTATAAGCATATCATCTGACTCTATTCTATTTCTATCTTGATCATGCTCAATATACAATATGGTGTATAGTTCTCTCACATGAGCGGAACCCATCATAAATAAATAAAAATGTGGACTCCCTTATTGTGAGGGGACTGTACACTATGATGTACAAAACATAGTGCTTAGTCTTATTTTTTATAATGATCGTGATCAATCTTGTCCAATTCAATATATATTTACGTCTTTGTTTTGTCACTTTTCTTAACTCCATAGCGAGCTGCATACAGCTCGATTTTGTAGCATATCCTAGCGTTTGGAAATTAGTTAAATGTTTCCAAAAATTAAACAATAAAAGCTCCGGCAGCAGGAGAAAATGTCAACTTTCGACCACTATGTTGTAAACCTAGGAGTTTAGGACCTTAAAATTGTCATATATGTTGGTTGAAGTATGTCCTAAACAATGTCCAACAGTGGAACTATAAGGGCACATGGACAGAAAAGACTGCAGTGAACCTTGCATGTTAAATAAAATTAGACACAAATAGAAAAAGAGAATCGCGACGGAATTTATCAGTATCTAAGAGTTTTTGAATGCGAAAAAAATCAACACAACATAGTCGTAAATAAAATCTGAAAAACCATCAAAATATGAAAGTCGGGATTTTCAAGAAATTTTGTACAATAAAACGCAGAAAGACGTAAAAATATGAAAATAATATAGTTTCAACTAAAGAAAATCTAGACACGAGAAACTATGCCGAAATCATAAAAAATTAAACGTATCTTGGGAATATGACATGTCAAATGTAAAGAAACACCCAAAGAGAGAATTGTTTGTGTATATAAGATCGAAAGCCTCAAATAAAATAGGAGCTTAAGACAAAATAAAAGCCGTGGATTATCGAGTCCACCAAATAAACAGCTTGCATGGAAACGAAGACTTATGGACACTAAACAAAAGTCATTAGATTCGACAAATGCTTGAGAGGTTTTGTTTGGATTCACAAATTACGAAATTTCTACATCTTTTTTTTTTTTTTTTTTTAAATTATTTACAAGTGGTGGGCTTTGAAGTTTGTCTTAGGTTTGGAAACTGGAATAAACAAAAATTAAAATATGTGGCTAGGGTGAGTCTTCCTACACAGTTGGACGTCCGGTTCTAGACAAAGCTGCTTTCTTTTCGGCAACCCCTAGTCAAACCCCCCCCCCCCCTTTTTCACAGCAATAATCAACCAAGAACTACGAGATCAACTCTTTCATTTTGGGGGTGACGAAGGGATCGTACCATCTGAGCCCGGACCACCGATACCTTCTTTCCCCTTTGCCCGGCCTGGTGAGATCAGATTTATTTGAAGAAAAAAATAAATTAAAATTTTATTTATTGTACTGTTCATTCTTAAGTGTCATAACAAATACGTCTTATAAGTTTAAGAGCATGTTTGGCATGTCTTCTGCTTATTGTAGAAGAGTTTTCTGATGAAACTACATTATATCAATTTTCTCTAAAAACTCTTTTAGTCAGACAAAGTACTTCTAAAAAATTACTCAAACATATTTAAAAATAATTTTTTAATTTATAAAAGTCCCATCAAATGAATCCTTAAAAAAAATGTTGAACTCCAACCTTGAGGGCCCCCATGCCCCGCCCCTAGAACTTTGTGAGGGAGGTAAATCGCGAGATATACCCTAGCGGGCCAGAGAACAAGATTGTATGTACACTGCGCCTATAAGGAGTCTAATTTCATGTCTCAGGAATCGAACTCCCACACTGCGGCTGTTAACAAGGCGTAAGATAACATCACTCATGTTCTTTCCACCACTGAACTATGCCCCATGGGGTGCGAATCCTTATTAGCATTAGAAGAAGTTAATGCGCATAACTCCCAAGAAGGCAAGGTGGCTACTTTGAGCCACAAAAATAGATTAAGAAAACTATTTAAAGGGTATTATTCTATGGCACAAGTTCACTTACATAATCATGTACTTATCTTTGAATCCTAAATGTATAAATATATCTTTATGCTTTAAAGAGTTTTTATCGTAGAGTTAACAGGATAAGGGCTTAGAATCAAAGACAATTCATAAGAAAGAAGAAGTGAGTGAGTCTAATGACCTTTTCGACCTAATATCCTATGTTAACGTTTTGATATTGGAACCTTAAAATGTTTTTATATGGCTTCCATTGAGGGCATTAACTGTATAATTTTATTTTTGGCCCACAAAATAATGATCTAATGTCAGGAAGAGGTCTAAGTGTGTTTTTTGGGGAAGAACTTCATTTCATCATTCTTTTCGATTTGCTTAGTAATCACGTATTGCTTTCTATATTTTCATAGATGCATTGATACACCAAAATTATTATTATTATTATTATTATTATTATTATTTATTTTTATTTTTTGTGTTTGTTAACAATGTGCTGTTGTTGGGTGAGATTATTGTCAAACAATCTCCCGAGTTATGATGTAACTCAGCCTCCGTTTGATAGTGATTTTTCAACCCCCAAAAAATTGATTTTTTGATTGTTATTTCATTATTCCGTTCATCATTTTTCACTTCTTCACTCATAGGTGACCTCCACTTTTCTCCCTAACAATCAAAATATCAATTCTCATAATCACCACTAAACATGCCCTCAGTAAACTTTCTCAATTGGCATCGACCAAAATGATTGAACGGTAAATCGACACCTAAATAAAATGACTCGACCCTAAAAACTGTTTGGATCATTTGAAACAACCTAATTTAATTAGTGCTGCTCATGATCACTTTCCATTATTTGGATGGCTAGGAAATGGGAACCCACTTACGTCCCTATTGGGCTTGACCCACTACTGTACCATAATGACACCTACTTAACTTGATCGTTCGCTCTCCTTGGTTGTATGTATATGTCTCTGCTTCTTTCCCTTAGATATAAAACAGGTGGCTCTCTCTTTGTGTTTCTGCCTACCGTTTTCTCTCGCTCTACTAGCTCTGTGGTTATTTTCTCTTTGTGATTATATCTTTCTTTGTGCGTCCGAAGTGGGTGAACAAGAAGCAACCGTAAGTGAGAAGTGGTTGAAAGAGTTTGTAATATTTTCATAATGGTGTCAATTATTAGAGAATCTGAGCCTGAAAAAAGCATTGGTGATCTTCCCTTTCGCACATCATCTGGTATCAGAGCCTTGGTGGAACTTTTTCAGATAAAAAATCTCCATAAAATTTGATTTTTCCCAACTAAGCCGAACATGAAAACTTTGATTTTGGCCAATCAGTCACTGGTCGGACAAACTAAGACCAAACCCAGCTTCAGTAAGTGGAGGCGCTCCTCCTTGTGGGGTGCGTGGCGGTGACAGCGGCGGCGTGTGACTGCAACTTTGGAGAAAATTTCTTCAGATAGGTTGCTCGTATCAATTTTCTGAACGTAGTGACATCGTTAATTTCGTGTTTCAGGTCATACAATTTTTTTTTGACAATTTTTCCCCAGGACGCTCAATATGTGATCATTGGTCAAATCGTGTTGGAATATTTATTGAATCTTTTGGGC
This sequence comes from Olea europaea var. sylvestris, assembly GCF_002742605.1. Taxonomy (NCBI): domain Eukaryota; kingdom Viridiplantae; phylum Streptophyta; class Magnoliopsida; order Lamiales; family Oleaceae; genus Olea; species Olea europaea. Next base: position 13,885,730 of record NC_036258.1, on the reverse strand, counting down.
GAATAGTAATGACCCTAAAGCAACAGATTCGCATCTCCCGATTTTACGGACCTTCTTACGTGGTCTGCTCTGGTAAATTGACTTATCTCAATTAAATTTCAACACTAGCGCATCATCGCGTGGGGGTAACTATAAGATTGGGGTATACCGTGTGGGTTAACCATTACTTGTGCTAATAATTAGGAATTACTTGCCTTACGTAATTGAAGTATTTATTTTGATAAAATTCATTTATTACCTCTGTGCTATACTCTGTTTGACATTGAATTGGTAAAATTGTTTTGGTTAACATGCTTTGTTGTTGCCATGTTAATTCAATTAAAATATCTAGATCTTACCCATTCGAACATTTTCTTGATCTAAGAGCATGAATCTTATGAAACCCACGAAGTCTAGAATGGTATATAGTCTCTGCGACCCTAAGGTTACTTTGTGTAACTTAATTGTGATTCTGTGCATTTCTTGGGATTGATTCGTAAAAATGACAACTCACAATTTTGATTTGAGATTTTTTAATGGAAAATGTTATTTTTCTATATGGCAACAAAAGATGTTAAGTATTTTGGTCCAATAAAAAGTTTTGAAGGCCATTGAATGCAATTTTTCTGTTAATTTTTTCAAAAGAACAAAAAGAAGAAGCCGACAAGCTTGCTTATACTTCAATCATTTTATACTTGTCCAACATTATTTTAAGAAAAGAGGATAAAACTGAAACTTACTAAAAGAACTTTGGAAAATATTAGAGGAATTGTATTTACTCAAATTTACTTCGAAAAAGCTTTTCTTGAGTGTTTTTTCAGTTTTAAAATAGATCATTCTAAAGAACTTGATGACAATTTAGACATGTTTAACAAACTTGTTCAAAATATCGTTAATTGTGAAGAGATGGTGTTAGAAACCTATAAAGCTATAGCCCTGCTTAATTCTATGCCCGATATTTTTAATGAAGTTAAAAATGCAATCAAGTATGGTAGAAACACTTTGACGTTTGAAATTGTCATTGATTCTCTCAAAAGTAAGGAGATGGAGATTAAAACTGAAAAACATGATTAAAAAGGCGATAAGATTCACATGGTGAGGGATAGAACTCAATTTAGGCAAAATAGTCATGAAGGGTTCCATAGTGATGGCAAGTCAAGTAGAAATGGAAGTCTAGATCAAAGTCTAGGACTAAGTTGAGAAAATGCTACAGCTGTGGGAATACGGGATACTTTATAAAAGACTGCTATAAAGAGAAGGGTAAGCTGAAAGGTAAAGAGAAAGATGAAGTAAATGTGTTGTCTTTCGCTTCCAATGTTGATGATGATGAAGTATATATGATTGCAAGTCCTGTTGCTTATTGTATTGAATTGAATCTAACTGTCAATTCTCATTTGCATAAGTGGATACTTGATTCTAGTGTATCTTTTCATGTAACATCACAAAAAGATTGGTTTGATAATTTGCATAAATCAAATGATAGACATGTTGTGCTGTGTGACAATTCTACTTATACTGTTGCTGAGATTGGTGATATTACTTTAAAGTTCGACATTGATTTTAAAAGATGTTAAATACATTCCCAAATTGTCTGGAAACTTAATTTTAGTAGGAAGACTAGAAAAGGCTGACTTCTTTGGTAAAATTGGAAATGAAGTTTTAAAATTGGTTAAGGGAACCAAGACAAATATACTTATATCACTACTCGAGAAGTGATAAGTGGTTTAGATTCATTTATCTTTTCTGCCAAGGATGATCACACACATAAATGGCATTATAGACTATCACATGTGGGTATTAAGGGACTTAAACTTCTTAATAAAAAGAGTGCTTTCGGTAATAATTATGTGTCTGATCTATCTTTATGTGATCCCTACGTTTTTGGTAAACATCATAGAATCTCTTTCTCCACGAGTATTCATAAAACTAAAGTCATGCTTGAATATGTGTGTTCAAACATGAGGGATCTTGCTAGTAATTCCATCTCGGTGAAAATAGGTATTTCTTGTCTATCATTGACGACTATATGGGAAAAGTGTGAGTTTATCTCTTAAAAGATAAGGCTGAAACTTTTCATAGTTTTAATAATTAAAAAATATAAGTAGAGAACCAAACTAGCAAGAGCATTAAGTATTTGAGAACTGATAATGGTCTAGAGTTTTTAACACCGAATTTGACAATATGTGCAAAGAAAATGGGATAACAATGCATTAAATTGTTCCTTACACTCCCTAGCAAAATGGGGTAGTTGAAAGGATGATAAAGTGTGTTGAATCTATTATGACTACTTGTTATTTGATTAATTTAATTTCATCTGCTGCATTGAATGGTGATACTTCTCATGAAAAATGTTCTGGTAAACTAAGTGATTATTTTGTGCTTAGAATTTTTGGTTGTGCTACTTTTTCTCATCAAAGTGAGGGAAATCTTGAACCTAGAGTTAGAAAATATATTTTTTGATGTTACCTTGAGGGTGTTAAGGGTCACATGTTATATCATAGAAGCCAAAAAGGGGTTAAAATCATTATGAGTAGAGATGTCACATTTAAAGAGACTGAGAGTTTTGTCTTATAACTGAATTTGAACTTGTGAGTGAAGAAGATAAAGGAGAAGAAAGAGATCAGTTGAAGGTGGAGTTAGGAAAACTTAGCACGTCAATCCCTACCACTCATAATGAGGTGGAGAATCAGGTTTAGCAACCTAAAGTGGATAATATAAATGAAGCAGTTATAGAAGAGCATTCTAAGTAAGAAAACTGTCTAGCAGATTATAATTTAGCTAGGGATATAGAGAGAAGACAATCAAGAGTTAGAGATGACAATTTGAGCCGTTAAAATCGAAAATCGCGATTAATCAAATCGAATGGGGCTAAAAAAATCGAACTGATGGTGCAATGGGACGGATATGGTATTTGATTTTATTGAACCGGTTCGTGGCGGTGCGGGTATGGTATTTACGCTTTCGAACTGAAATCGAACCGATTACCCGCTTAAAAAAACCATTCTTTTATTAGGGATGACAAGGTTTAGTGAGAAGGAAGTTGACGAAGGGGTACATTTTTTTATATAAATCTTAGTTAATACCAATTTGGATTAGGTAGTATCATTGTATTCTCTACTTACATTTATTTATTTACAATATATGAATCAATTTTGAGTGCTGACCTATGCACAAGAGTTGTGGGGAAGAATGAAGATTGAATATGAGTTAATGTTGAAACTTTTGAATTATTGAGCATGAATCAAGTAACTATAATGCACAAGAATCAAGAATGAAGGAAAAGTTTAATATTGTTATATTCATAATATTGTTTGTTAATTTTGTATTTTACAATTGAAATTTGGAATAATGTTTGCTTTTTCGTTTGAAATATTATGTTTTTGTTTTCATTGACTCTCTTTTCAAAAATTGTTTTATATCAATTTGACGGATGGACCTATGAAAAATACTTTATTTTCGTGGTTATTAACCGAACCAAACTGAGTCGAACCGAAATACGAACCGAACCAAACCGAACTGATTTACGTGGTTATGGTGCGATTATGGTATGACAAAAAATTTGATGGTTCGGTGATGGTTTTGGCAGAACCGAACCGAAACCGAACCATTGTCATCCCTATCAAGAGTCCCTAGAAGACTTGGATGTGATTTTGAGTTAGCTTTTGCTCGTGCTACCTATGAGAAGCTATTTGACAAAGAACCAAAAACTTTTGAGGAAGCGATGAAAAGTGAACTATAAGAATAGTGGTTTAAGGCAATGAAAAAGAAGATGGGTTCTTTAGAAAAGAACCAAATTTGGGAACTAGTACCTAGACCTAAGAATAAATCCACAAATGATTGTAAGTGGATTTTTAAAGTTAAGGAAAGTGCTAATATATCTGAAACTTTAAGATTCAAAGCTAGGTTAGTGGCCAAGAGATACACACAGGAGGGTATTGATTATAACGAGATTTTTTCATCAGTTGTTAAGTACACGCCATTAGAGTCATGCTTGCATGAGTTGCACATTTTGATTGGAAACTTGAACTTGATGTAAAAACTTAATTTTTACATGGAAAACTTGATGAGTAAATCTTTATGAATCAATTAGAAGGTTTTAAAGAAAAAGTAAAACATGATCATGTGTATTTCTTGGAAAGATTCGTATATGGCCGAAAATAATCACCCAGATAGTAGTATGAAAGATTTGATTTTTTTGTACTCACTATAGGGTTTTACAGGAGTAAGTTTGATCATTGCCTGTATTTCCAAAATGATGATGCCAACAATGAATATGTGTTCTTATTGCTATATGTGGATTATTTGCTTTTAGTTGGTTCATCACTTACATGGATAAGCAAGATAAAAATAAAGCTGAATGGCGAATTTGACATGGAAGATCTATGTAAACTAAAGAGAATACTAGGTATAGAAATTGAAAGAGATATGTCAAATTCTACTTTGTTTTTGCACAATCCTATTATGTTTCAAAGGCGTTGAAAAAATTTGACATACATGATTGCAAACATGTTATATTACCTTTAACTAATCACTTTGTATTTTTAAAGACCAAGCTCCATGTAATGAAAAAGAAATAGAGTACATGATTAAGATCTCATACTCTAATGTGATTGGGTCTATTATGTATTTGATAGTTTGCACTAAACCAGATTTAGCTTTTGTTGTTAGTAACCTTAGTAGGTACATGTCTAATCGGAGTGCCGAGGATTGGGAAGCCTTACAATGGATGTTAAGGTATTTAAATGTAACTAGTAATGTAGATCTAAAGTTTGGTGCTAATAAAGTGTGAAATTGAAAAGTTTTGTAGATGCAGACTATGCAAGGGATAGAGATAATAGAAAATCTACTTCTTCTTATGTGTTTACTCTGTCTAACTCTTGCATTAGTTGGAAATCATAGTTACGACACATAGTTGATGGTGCGAAAGCGTTATGAAATTCTTGTAATAAGAATTATGTAATAAATAAAAATGATATTTGAAAAATCATGTCATGTGTATATTGAATAATAATTGATTGTTTTTGAAAAGTGTGCAATACCTCTATATTTATAGGCAATAATATTATTCTCTAATCTTATTAATATAAGGAAACTAAAATAAATCATCATCTAAAAGAAATTAAAAATCATATTCTAAGCAAGAAATAAGAATAAAAATTTAAACATATTACAACTAGATATTTTATTATAGTTATCTAACTTTATCCTATTTACAATAGGATTGTCTTACATCAATCTTCCCACTTGAAAAAACTCGTTCTCAAATTTTGTTGAAGAAAAAAAATCATTGATAACTTGTGTGTTTTTTTTAACTTAGTTGTGAATGAGTAAATTCTCTAGCCACGTATCGTCGTTTACTATGCTTGTTGAAACAACTAACATTTATAGCAATTAAAGTCTACAAATTCTTGTCAGCTTGCTTTTCATGCTCACGATTCCCTTTAAGACTTAATGCAGTCAGCATCTGGGTGATGTTGTGAATGGTTCAATCGATCCTCTCGATTTGTTGTTCGAGTTTGTCGAGCCTTTCGTTCGTCGTCGGCAATTCGATTGCCACTAGGATCATCGTTAGCCATCAGATTAAGGCGATTTCCTTGCTCTGATACCAATTTTGGTGCAGAAGTATTATGAAATTCTTGTAATAAGAATTATGTAATAAATAAAAATGATATTTGAACAATCATATCATGTACATATTGAATGATAATTTATTGTTGTTGAAATGTGTACAATACCTCTATGTTTATAGGCAATATTTCTCTCTAATCCCATTAATATAAGAAAACTAAAATAAATTGTAATTTAAAAGAAATTAAAAATCCAATTCTACACAAGAAATAAGAATAAAAACTTAAACATATTACAACTACATATTTTATTATAATTATCTAACTTTTATTCTAATTACAATAGGATTATCTTACATCAGTTGCACTATCTACGATCGAATTAGAATATATTGTTACAACTGATGCAATTAAAGAAGCTATGTGACTTAGAGGTTTACTACATGAACTCAATGTTTTAAATGATTATATGGTAGTCTATTCAAATAATCAATCTTCTATACATCTATGCAAAAATAATGTCTTTCACAAGCACACCAAGCACACTGATGTTATACTGCACTTTATTAGAAATATTGTGTCATAAGAGTGGTAATACTTGAAAAGATATATACACAATATAATTTTTCAAACATGGGCACTAAGGTACTGCCTTTAATGAAATTTAGAAGTTGCAAGAACCTTCTAAACTTAGGTGAAGGTAACTAATTTTCAATTTAATCGGTTCCCTATTTTGGAAGTATTACTAATAACGTTTCTTCGTAGGTCCTTTGACACCCAGGTGGAGGTTTGTTGGACAAATTGTTATCAAACGACCTCCTGAACTATGATGTAACTCAGTAAACTTTCTCAGTTGACAGCAACCAAAATGATTGAACGATGAGTCGACGCCTAAATGAAATGACCCGTCCCAAAAAAATTTTGGACCATTTGAAGCAGCCTAATTTAAGGGAAAATTACATATTTCCAGGTGTCTAAATATTACAATTCAAAAATTAGTGTTGAAGTTTCACTATTCATAAATCAGGTATCAATATAATAATTAATTATTAAATATTCCCCCACATTATTCCAAGCCCTAATCAATTTTTTCCTTACCATTTCTCTCTCTACCCTTTCTTCTCTCCGTCTCTCCCGTCTCTCCATCACAATCTCCGTCGAAAAATTCCTCGTTGGTAGCACATCACACTGTAGTGACAACGCTCTAAAGACTGGCGTCAGTTCCGATACGAGATCGGCGCCACTGCAAGAAGACCGGCGTCCCTACAAGAGTGCGACGGAGATGTTGATCCAACGCACATCCTTAGTCTAGTCTACAAAGCTTTGCTTCTCAGACGGATCTGTAGGCGGTGTTCGGCCATTATCCGGAGCCTTCTAATAGAAGCATTAAGACTCGACAGAATGAATACTTCGGCATGGTAAAATCTTGACCTCCTTTACAAGGATGAGGGCGGGGCATTGGCATTGGAGGCTGCTGAATGTTTTGAGGCAGCTGCACTCCTCGAAGAGATGAAACCTGTGCAGCCTTTCAAATGATGAGCTATTTTGTAAATTTCTTGTGCTTTTGATAAATTCTCAATGTATTATATCCACATGATTTGTGGTGGAGATTGACTATGGTTGTGACCAATTATTTGGGTGCGATGGTGTTAGAGTGGTGGTGGATCTGGTGGTGGGGTGGCTTTTGTTGGTGGAGGTGGTGGTGGTGGTCAATCTGGCATGGATGTGTTGATAGGTGGTGGTTTTGTAGTTGAAAATGGTGGTTTGTTGGTGGTTGTGGTGGTGAAGTGACAGTGGATCTGGTGTGATGATTTAGTGGGTCTTTTTTTTTTTTGGCAATGTGTTAGATTTGTTGTATGTGATGGTGGTTTTAGCAGCAACGACGATGATGGTGCTGTTGGGGGCTTGTGAGGTGGTGGTCACAAGCGTTGATGATAGTCACGAATTTTTAAGTCGACAATGACCATTAAATTGGGTATTGTTGATGTGTTTGGTGGTGGCGGTCATGGTGGTTTCAGGAGGCGACGATTTTGTTGGTGGTGATGTTGGTGTTGTGGTTGTAGCAGTAGTGACGGGTGAGGTTTGTTACAAGTGGCGGTGGTGGTAGTGGAGTTGATGGTGGTATATGACTGATTATTTGACCTGTGAAAAATTGTTGGTGTTGGTGGTAGTGGTGGTGGTGTCAAAATTGGATGTTTGATGTCCGCGACCAACTATTTGGTCTCGTCTATGAATGTGACATTAAAATTCGATCATTTGTCATTAAAAAGTAGTCCGTGAACGTCAAATTTGAAAATGTGTGACCTTTGACTTATAGTTTTTTGAAGTTGTGACCAATGATGTGAGCTGTGACCTACAAAATTTTTGATCTGTGACCAATGAAATAATTTGTGACCTATAAATTTTTTATCTGTGACCAAAATTTTTGATTTGTGAACTCGAAATAATCTGTAACCAATTAATTCGATGATATGTGACCAATAAGTAAATCTGTGACCAATAATTATGAATCTGTGACCATTAATCGTGTAATTGTGACTTTAATATATTTAATTAATAAATATTTTCAATTAATTATACAGAAACCTGAATTTTGAATTTTTAAACTTTGTACTTGATTTGTAAATTGATATAAACAATACACCTTAGATATGAATTTTTCCCCCAATTTAATTAGTGTTATTCATGGCCCTTTTCTACTTATTTTGACGGCTAATAAATGGGAACCCACTTAGTAGCCCACTTACCTCCCTATTGGGCTTGACCACTTACTGTTGGATCTAGCATATTCTTGAAATAAACAACTCTCACACACTCCCTTTCTAAAAAAAGATAAACGACCAATGGATTTAAAAAAATAAAAAAATAAAAAAAAAAATAAAAAAATAAAACCTATTCTCCAACCCTAATGACACTTAATTAATTTGGCCATCCTCTCCCCGTGGTTGTATGTATGCGTCTTTGCGGCTCTCTCTTTGTGTTTCTACCTAATGTTTTCTGTCACTATACTGGCTTTATGGTTACTTTCTCTTTGTGATTGTATCTTCCTTTGTGCGTTCTAAATGGGTGAACAAGAAGCAACCATAAGTAAGCAGTGGTTGAGGGAGTTTGGGTTGTTTTATAATAGTGTCAACTATTAGAGAAACCAAGCCCGAAAATATCTTGGTAATCTTCTCTTCCGCACAACAGCTATATTATGTTCGATTTCTTAGTACGCTTGAGATGCAATGCAGCACATCATTGACATGCACGTACATTTAAAACGTATTTCACGTTCAATACTTGTGAAAATAGAGCTTGTATATAATACTCCTAAAAAATAGATGTGTATTTATTTCTGTACCAATGGAAACCATTCAATTGGTTCCATCAAGCTGCAAAAATTAATACTTTTGTGGGCACAACTATTTGAATTATGTTATGGTACTATAAGCATTACAAAACTCGTAGATATAGGTTCTTTAACATTGATTAGAATGTTGCAACTTTCTTTGTCAACAAGATACTATCGTTTGGCTCCCATTCTTTCCAAATTTTAATGGTTAGAATAGAGTTTTTTTTTTTTTTTTAAATGTGTGGTTGAAAAAATTGAAAAGTTTTTTATTTACGTGTAATATTATTTTATGAAAAATTGTGTGATTAAAAATAAGAGAGAGAAAAATAATGCAAATGGGGACAAACGGGAGTTTCAGAGTCTATAGTTGTGCCATCTAAAACGTACATTAGTATTGTTAACTATCGATATTTATCTAATGCAGCAAGTGGCCTTGTAGCGGGGAGGTATGTAATTAAGTATTGCATGGAGTTAACAGCACATCATCGCGCATATAATTTTCTTGTTACCATTTCCTTTGGACCAAATAGAAACGAAGTCATTAAGATACAAGAAAAATACAAAAAGTATTTCTTCTTATCGCAGAGAAGAAAAAGTAATTCCATTAAAGTAATTCCATTAATACTCTTTCTTTCCTTTTATTGTAAAAAATAAAAAATAAATCTTCACATAAAAAATTACTCTTTTATGCCATTAATTCATAATTAATTTCTGATATCTCTGCAGCCCACCAGACTTAAAAGATTTGAATTGGGTTGGTGAAGTCACATGTATTCCCTCGATTATGAGAAAAACTCAATTAATTTCTCTGAATTTAATTAACATTTTTTTTTCTGTGTTGACAACATCTGTGGGGATTTCTATGCGTCTCAAAATATGAGCTTCATTTTAATTTTTTAAATAAAAAGTATTTATATTGATAGTGACAGTGAAACCGATTTCTTATGCACTGTTCTGGTGAGAGACGAAAATCAATATTGTTACTTTTTTAAATATCAATAAAAGAGCTTACAATAAAAAATAAATGGAAAATCCAAAAGTAAATTTAGATTTAATTATTAGAAAGTAATTTTTGTAAGTAAAAAGTGAAAAAAATAAAATAAATTTTGAATTTGACTTATTTTTAAGTACTCCAAATACACCCTTAATAGATAGCTCTTGTTACGTTAATATTAAGGGTTGTGTTTGGTATACATAATTTGAGTACATAAGAGTATTCACACTCCTCACATAGGATGGGATCAGAGCGAGTTGGGCTCCACCTTATATAAGCAATGTGAACACTCTTATATACATATTTTATGTACATCAAAACTTGTCTTAATATTAATTAAGTACTCTACCTTTTGCTTCAAAACTTTTGTACCTTGATTTTAAGATAGTCGAATAAAAATCACAATGTAAATTAAGGTGAAAAAGAGAAAAAAATATATATTCTTACTTTTACTTACTCGTAAATATTTTTGACTTGTTTGATAAAGTTAATTTTACTTACTCATAAATACTTTTTCTTTTTCGTTTTCAATTTTAAGTTGATGTAAAGAGATAAATACGTAGTGTGCGGTGCGGTGCACAGATAAACAAGCGGACCCTGCGGTACATGTCTCCAAAGCAGTAGACAAAGGGACTGGGCCACTTTCTGTGCCGACTGGGCCCACATGCCCCTAAATAGTCTGCCACTTGGCGCCCTTACGGTCTACCTTCTGTCACGTGTACCACCAAATGATATCAACGTGGATCTTCGTGGCCGGGCTTGGAATTTGGGATAGCAGATTTAAATAAGGGTGTGTTTGAGCCCCATTATTTGACATTATAATGAGATGAATAGTATTTTTTTTAAAAATGAGTGGTTGAAAAATTTTTGATTTACTTATGATATTATTTTATTGAAGATTGTGTGGTTAAAAGTAGAAGAGAGAAAAATTTAATTTAATATAATGAGAAATAATGGAGCTCAAACGGGGACTAAGAGCTATTTTAAAAAATGTCCAATTTCATGAGTGTTGATTCAAAAATGTTCATTTTTAAAATTTAGTACTAAATTGTTTATTATGTTCTTAATAAAAAAATGAAGCAATTAATTTTTTTTTTCAATTTTTCGCGAATTTCGAAAACTAGCTTCCATGAGAAGTTACATTAAAATGATGTTTTCGACATTTCAGTCGTTCTCAATATTTGAATCTCATGTATATTTCAAAAGTACAAATATCAAATCACAACATTAAATGTTCTCGACATTTCAAAGGTTGTTCTTGACATTTCATTCCGAATATAACATTTCTCTACATTAAAAATGTAGTTCTCGACATTTCAGTGTCAATGAAAAAAATAAAATTTATTGTGATTTGACGTGTGCATTTTTGAAATAAATAGGGAAGGTCATGTGTCAAAATTTTATCCGTCAGTAAAATTTTTAATTGCAAAAATATCCAATTTGTCTTTGTGTGAAATTATAAATTGTTAATAAGGGTATTTTAGTCTAAATTATTTCAAAATGGACATTTTGTAAATGAATATGTGAAAGTGGACATTTCTAATAATTTCATCTTTAAATAATGATATTTAGCACCACTAGTCAAAGTTGAACGTGCGTTGCACGTTATTCTAATATATTTTAGAAGCGATCTAAAAGTAATATTTGGTACAAATTTGTTGAAAGATTTGATGAGTCTCGAACGAATTACAGATAATAAAATTTAGCATAGAACTTTAAGAGAATAAAATTGTATTCAAATTGTATTATCAAAACTCAATTTCTTTGATTCAAATTTTTTGTAATGATAAATTATTATGAATGAGCAATCTTTCTATATTATGTTTGATACATAAAAATTAATTGTTAATAGATAAATTTAAACACCAATTAAAATTTATAAATATATGAATATAAATTCATCTATAATAACTCTAGATTTATATAATTTAAGATTTATCAAGTGATTTCATTAAATTTAGATTAATGTGAATGTTAATTAATTGAGAATTAATAGCACAAATTTCATAAACGACAATAATTATGTAGTATTTATTATATATCCAAAAACAAAAAGTAAGGTATTATTGAAATAATTAAATTATAGGGGGATTAAAATCGTCCAAAAATAATTCTCCCTTAATTTGATACTTTAATATAATTATAGATTGGTACTATAATATTAATATAAGTGGCATTAAGTGCTAGGCTCAATAAAAAATAGAATTAAGTGATTCATTTAATTATATGTCTAATTTAATGACATATTAGTGCCACCTAAATTGGTGTTTTAAATGGAGAAAGCCATATGTATATGCTTTTCCCCACGGGCAACACCTGATTGGAGTTTTTTCTTTCTTTCCTTTTTTTTTTTATAAAAAAAAAACATTCAATGAATTGTTGCCAAGTGTTATCTATAAAACAATTCCGTGAAATTTTTTTGTAAATGTGCGTCTGATTGTCAATATTTTCAAAGAAAAATGTGTTTTTTAACCAAAATTCATACTTTTGTGCTGTTTGATTGAATTTTTTCCATAATAAACATTTTCTTTTGATCACATAACCATATTTTCCTCAAAATCAAGGAAAATATTTTTTTACGAGGAGTAGGATTTTATTTCCAGGAGATTTACTCTCTTTTCGTGTCTCTCATCTATTCACTCTCTCTCATCCACCCACCAATAAAATTGGACGAGAATAATATTTTTTAAATTAAAAATTAAATCAATGAAATACATTTAATTGAAAATTTCTTTACAAATAAATTCTAGGCAATAATTTATTTTCTTTCCATGCAAATTTCATGTTTTCAATCAAACGCATTCTAAATGTAATATAGTTCTTAATAACTTGCATTACCATCAGATATTATAGGGATTGATTAAGGATTATGAAAAATACATAAACACAATTTTTAAAATCAATCTCAAATCACGTAAAAGTTGTGTGTGATTTTTTATTATTTTGAATTTTAATCCAGAATATTTCAAAAAGTGTATTAGAAGTCGAATTTTTGAAGTGGACCTGCACGAATAGTGTAAATGGGCCTATATATTTGGGACATGAGAAAAAAAAAAAAAAACTCAGCTTATATAATTGGGATGAAGGGAGTATCTTTTGTTTGTATTTTTAAATCATTTCTTTCCAATTTCGTGATAAATTTTAAATATGCCATTAAGTTATGTCTTAAAATGGAAGGTTTTGGCAGTGGGAACGTTTATGCACTGAAAAAAGCTTGGAATGTTATGTTATGATCAGTTAAAAGTATATCTGTCCTTATTTTTATGTAGCTTATAATGTGCTTTATCAAAATTTTTATTCTTGTTATTTATTCATTTTCTTTGCATATAATGTATTTTTTTTTCTTTTCAGTTTCAATAGTTTTTAAAAAAATTGAGCCCTTCATTTTATTTATATTAATACAACACCTATTATCACTTAAAAGATGAATCGCTCTGTATCAAGCTAATTAAACAACACTAAAAAGTGAAAATAAATTGATTTTGAAAGTGTACGAATAGCCAAATAAATAGACAGAGATTAGGCATAGAGTGAAGCATCATGGGACATTAACTAGTCAATCACAAGATGCGAAATAGTAAAAATTCTCTTCGTTGTGGAGTCAAAAGATAAAATTCTTTATTGGATTGACCCATAAACTATCGTGAGGAAGTTCATGAACTCAATTTGATTTTTTTTTTCTTACTATGAATTATAAAAATATGAAACATGAATTGTCTTCCTATGATTCATCAATCAGATAAATGAATCATTTGAAAGAACTTTTCAAGGAACAAGCAATCTAGCAATGGATGTGCGCACAACAGTATCCACAATCCCTTTATGGGGTTCCATTGCAAAAAAATGATATATTTCATTAAAGAGAGTTGTTCACGTATTTTGCTTTGAATGGGTAAATAAAATACTTTTTTTCCTCGAGGGTCCAACATTAATCATCTCTAGCTCCCGAAAAAGACATTATGCCTCAATTTGGTAATGATTTAAATTCAAATCAAAGTCAACAATTAATTCTAACCATATATTTAATGAGTCTCATAACTTTTCAACCACACATTTCATCAACTTTTATTAAAATTTACCAAAAATCTTATTTTTAATCCCCACCAAATATGAACTATATGAACTGAATTAAAGGGTCTATTAAACAAAGTTATTCAAGCTTGAATAGCAGTTCAATATAAGTTTCATGAAAATGATCTTTAATGGAACTTTAGTTATAACTAGTTGTAGGGATGGATCCATGATCAAATTTAATGGAAAAAAAAAGGGTGTGGTGTGGGGGAGAAAATTCCTGGCTTATATGTACCCAAAAAAAATTAATTAAAAAAAAAATATATATAATAATAATAATAATAATAAAATTACACAATTCATTATATATACAAAGATATTATTCCATGGAATATTGAAATGGGCTGGCCAGGTCCTTTTAACTCCGCCATTGACTAATTGTGACCAAGAAATCATCGATTTTGCTTGGTGATTGACGACTAAAGACAGAAAAAGTAATTTGTGATAATACAATACATGCGATATGGTTTGTAAAATTCGTTAAGGAAAAACTCCAAGACATAATTGAGAAGACAAGATAGTATTAAGGAAGATAACAAAGTTAAATATTTATAATTATGCATTTATATTGTTCAACCTTAATATTACATATACTTAATAATAAAATTAGGAGGATGGATGTGAGACTTGCGTCTATGAAAGATAGATATTTGAGTAGGGTTCGCACGTGTAAGTCCCAAGCTTGTGCCCAAAGAGACAAACATACAAGAATATCAATTAATTGTAATGAAATTATGTTACAGGAACTAAAGTAAAAGAAGACAAGTCTTCAGTTTTGCCGGGTCCAACACTACTTCCCAGTATGGCATTTGCATGTGCTTGCACGACTAGCCTACCAAATATTCACACTTAGTATCCATATCAAAAATTAAGTTTTGTCCTAATATATTTAATGTCGACTTATCTAAATCTTGTTTTCTCAATTTTCATATAGTTTATTCACTCTAGCATTAATTTAATTTATTATTATTATTATTATTATTATTATTATTATTATTGTTGGGTTAGCACTATCTTATAATATGAACATATTTTACTTTTTCAAGCCAAAAGCATTGGATAATAAGAATATGATGTTCATTTGCTCATAGGTTCTTCTTGATTTCAAACATATTTAGCCCTTGTCTGGGACGGATTTTTTAAACCCCAAAAATGATTTTTTGCCTGTTGAAAATGAAAAGCAGCCATCATTTTCTACTGGCCATCTCATAGGTGGGACGCACAGCCCACTTCAACTGCTCTACTTTTGCTTAAAATCCACTGAAGAAGTAGAAACAGATTGGCACTTAATATTCAAAATTACTCAGAATAAATAAGACTTCTATGTTATCGGGGGTTTGGAACATTGTTAAAATAGTATCTTTTGATTTTCAAACTCGTTGAAAATATAATTTTCTTTAATAAGTTATTTTTTATGGGTAATATTTATCTTATGCTGTTAAATAATTTATTAAGTTATTCTAAAAAATCGTTGATAAAAAAATTATTTCTTTTCTAATTTACTATGTGAAAATGCATGGTGTAGAGCAGATTGTGAGGACTTGAAAGTGAGAATTATACCTTGGAATTAGGTTAAGTAATTTTTAATATACTTTTGAGGTCTTAGGCTTCATAGCTCTTCACTTGTTTTCATGGCACTGCCCATTTACAAATTTTGTCATTTTTAGTGTTTGTTTGGTAGGAATTTTGTTAATTGATTTTTTTATCGTTAGAGATAAAGTGGGTCCTACCTGTGAGAGAAGAATTCAAAAATAACGACTGAAATAGTGAAATACAGTCAAAAAATTGTTGTTAATTAGATTAAAATCTCTACCAAACGTGCTCTAAAAATTTAAATCGGCCTCTATAGGATAACTTAATTTTTTAGGATCTATTGTTTTCAACTTGGCATTAAGGCCCTATTTGCACCTTTCTTTGCAAAAGTAGAACCTTGTGTTAGTTGCCGTCCATTTTCTCTACCAACTGGACGTTCGTCTATCCCGTAACATGATTGAGGGTAAAATTTGTGCAAATAAGGTCCTGATGTCAAGTGGGGGCAGACGCAGACATTTGAAGTTAGGAAACACAATCAAACTTATAAAAAAGCTGTGAAGAATTTTTCATTCGAAAATCTATATCCAAAGAAATATAGTCCATGTAATTTTACATCCAAAAATTTACATGGATATGACTTGTTCGAATATAAAATTTTAAAAAAAATTATTGTCATATCCCATGTAAAAATTTTAATAAAATGATGTAAATTATATTGAAATTTGTATCGCAAAAAATAATAATAATTGAATTTTAAAAAAAAAACATGAGTTATACGTCTCTTTTTAAGAAATACGTTTGACACATCTTTAACTATTTCTGATATTTGTTTGAACCATTCGGTATACCTATGATATAATTTTTGAAATGAGTTTCAAGATGACAGAGACACTTTATGGATTTGGCTAGCATACAATTGTAGGAGAATTTTTAAAGCTAGTATGTTATCAAAATTCTAGAAATAATAGTTTGGAATGACCTATTTGGAGAAGTTGTAACATTTGTTACAATTGACCGTTTCAAGCACCATTAACAATGTAGAAAACTAGGCTGTGAGCACTTCGAAATAATATTAAGAATGCAATATTTCGATTTCATTTAACATGTTATAATAACTTCTAAAATTGAGAAAAAAATTAA
Source organism: Olea europaea var. sylvestris (assembly GCF_002742605.1). Lineage (NCBI taxonomy): Eukaryota > Viridiplantae > Streptophyta > Magnoliopsida > Lamiales > Oleaceae > Olea > Olea europaea. The sequence goes on along the minus strand of NC_036258.1, from coordinate 13,869,112 downwards.
AAAACATCAAAGTTGGGGGGTCAAAAAAATAAAACCTATTCTCCAACCCTAATGACACTTAATTAATTTGGCCATCCTCGCCCCGTGGTTGTATGTATGCGTCTTTGCGGCTCTCTCTCTGTGTTTCTACCTAATGTTTTCTGTCACTATACTGGCTTTATGGTTACTTTCTCTTTGTGATTTTATCTTCCTTTGTGCGTTCTAAATGGGTGAACAAGAAGCAACCATAAGTAAGAAGTGGTTGAGGGAGTTTGGGTTGTTTTATAATAGTGTCGATTATTGGAGAAACCAAGCCCAAAAATATCTTGGTAATCTTCTCTTCCGCACAACAGCTATATTATGTTCGATTTCTTAGTACGCTTGAGATGCAATGCAGCACATCATTGACATGCACCTACATTTAAAACGTATTTCACGTTCTATACTTGTGAAAATAGAGCTTATATATAATACTCCTAAAAAATAGATGTGTATTTATTTCTGTACCAATGGAAACCATTCAATTGGTTCCATCAAGCTGCAAAAATTAATACTTTTGTGGGCACAACTATTTGAATTATGTTATGGTACTATAAATATTACAAAACTCGTGGATATAGGTTCTTTAACATTGATTAGAATGTTGCAACTTAGGTTCTTTAACATTGATTAGAATGTTGCAACTTTCTTTGTCAACAAGATACTTTCGTTTGGCTCCCCATTCTTTCCAAATTTTAATGGTTGGAATAATGTTTTTTATTTTTTTTAAATGTGTTGTTAAAAAAGAAATTTTTTTTTATTTACGTGTAATATTATTTTATGAAAGATTGTGTGGTTAAAAACAAGAGAGAGAAAAGGAATGAGAATGAGAATGGGGCCAAACGAGAGTTCCAGAGTCTATAGTTGTGCCATCTAACACGTACATAAGCATTGTTAACTATCGATATTTATATACTGCAGCAAGTAGCTTTGTAGCGGGGAGGTATGTAATTAAGTATTGCATGGAGTTAAAATGCACATCATCGCACATATAATTTTCTTGTTACCATTTCCTTTGGACCAAATAGAAACGAAGTCATTAAGGTACAAGAAAAATACAAAAAGTATTTCTTCTTATCACAGAGAAGAAAAAGTAATTCAATCAATACTCTTTCTTTCCTTCTTTTGTAAAAAAAATAAAAAATAAATCTTCACATAAAAATTACTCTTTTATGCCATTAATTCATAATTAATTTCTGATATCTCTGCAGCCCACCAGACTTAAAAGATTTGAATTGGGTTGGTGAAGTCACATGGATTCCCTCGATTATGAGAAAAATTCAATTAATTTCTCTGAATTTAATTAACATTTTTTTTTTCTTTGTGTTGACAACATCTTTGGGGATTTCCATGCGTCTCAAAATATGAGCTTCATTTTAATTTTTTAAATAAAAAGTATTTATATTGATAGTGACAGTGAAACCGATTTCTTATTCACTGTTTTGGTGAGAGACGAAAATCAATATTGTTACTTTTTTAAATATCAATAAAAGAGCTAACAATAAAAAATAAATGGAAAATCCAAAAGTAAATTTAGATTTAATTATTAGAAAGTAATTTTTTGTAAGTAAAAAGTGAAAAAAAAATATATTTTTGAATTTGACTTACTTTTAAGTACTCCAAATACACCCTTAATAGATAGCTCTTGTTACGTTAATATTAAGGGTTGTGTCTGGTATACATAATTTGAGTACATATGAGTATTCACACTCCTCACATAGGATGGGATCAGAGCGAGGTGGGCTCCACCTTATATAAGCAATGTGAACACTCCTATATAAATATTTCATATACATCAAAATTTATCTTAATATTAATTAAGTCCTCTACCTTTTGCTTCAAAACTTTTGTAACTTGATTTTAAGATAGTCGAATAAAAATCACAAAGTAAATTGAGGTGAAAAAGAGAAAAAAAAAATTCTTACTTTTACTTACTCGTAAATATTTTTGACTTGTTTGATAAAGTTAATTTTACTTATTCATAAATACTTTTTCTTTTTCGTTTTCAATTTTAAGTTGATGTAAAGAGATAAATACGTAGTGTGCGGTGCAGTGCACAGATAAACAAGCGGACCCTGCGGTCCATGTCTCCAAAGCAGTAGACAAAGGGAATGGGCCACTTTCTGTGCTGACTGGGCCCACCATGCCCTCTAAATAGTCTGCCACTTGGTGCCCTTACGGTCTACCTTCTGTCACGTGTACCACCAAATGATATCAACGTGGATCTTCGTGGCCGGGCTTCGAATTTCGGATAGCTAAATAGGAGCTATTTTCAAAAATGTCCAATTTCATGAGTTTCAATTCAAAAATGTTCATTTTTAAAATTTAGTACTAAATTGTCTATTATGCTCTTAATAAAAAAATGAAGCAATTAATTTTTTTTCCAATTTTTCGCGAATTTCGAAAACGAACTTCCGTGAGAAGTTACATTAAAATGATGTTTTCAACATTTCAGTTGTTCTCGATATTTGAATCCCGTGTGTATTTCTAAAGTACAAATGTCAAATCACAACATTAAATATTTTAAACATTTCAAAGGTTGTTCTTGACATATTAGATGTTTAGAATGACATTTTATTTCGAACATGACATTTCTCTACATTTGAAATGTAGTTCTCGACATTTTCAGTGTCAATGAAAAAAATAAAATTTATTGTGATTTGACGTGTGCATTTTTGAAATAAATAGGGAAGGTCATGTGTCAAAATTTTATTAGTCAATAAAATTTTTAATTGCAAAAATATCCAATTTGTCTTTGTGTGAAATTATAAATTGTTAACAAGGATATTTTAGTCTAAATTATTTCAAAATGGACATTTTTGTAAATGAATATGTGAAAGTGGACATTTCTAATAATTTCATCTTTAAATAATGATATTTAGCACCACTAGTCAAAGTTGAACGTGCGTTGCACGTTATTCTAATATATTTTATAAACGATGTAAAAGTAATATTTGGTACAAATTTGTTGAAAGATTTAATGAGTCTCGAACGAATTACAGATAATAAAGTTTAGCATAGAAATTTAAGAGAAGAAACTTGTATTCAAATTGTATTCTCAAAACTTAATTTCTTTGATTCAAATTTTTTGTAATGATAGAATATTATAAACGAGCAATCTTTCTATATTATGTTTGATACATAAAAATTAATTGTTAATACATAAATTTAAATACCAATTAAAATTTATAAATACATGAATATAAATTCATCTATAATAACTCTAGATTTATATAATTTAAGATTTATCAAGTGATTTCATTGAATCTAGATTAATGTGAATGTTAATTAATTGAGAATTAATAGCACAAATTTCATAAACGATAATAATTATGTAGTATTTATTATATATCCAAAAATAAAAAGTAAGGTATTATTGAAATAATTAAATTATAGGGGGATTAAAATCGTTCAAAAATAATTCTTCCTTAATGTGATACTTTAATATAATTATAGATTGGTACTATAATATTAATATAAGTGGCATTAAGTGCTAGGCTCAATAAAAAATAGAATTAAGTGATTCATTTAATTATATGTCTAATTTAATGACATATTAGTGCCACCTAAATTGGTGTTTTAAATGGAGAAAGCCATATGTATATGCTTTTCCCTACGGGCAACACCAAATTGGAGTTTTTTCTTTCTTTCTTTCTTTTTTCTTTTTTATAAAAAAAACTTTCAATGAATTGTTGCCAAGTGTTATCTATAAAACAATTCCGTGAAATTTTTTTGTAAATGTGCGTCTGATTGTCAATATTTTCAAAGAAAAATGTGTTTTTTAACCAAAATTCATACTTTTGTGCTGTTTGATTGAATTTTTTCCATAATAAACATTTTCTTTTGATCACATAACCATATTTTCCTCAAAATCAAGGAAAATATTTTTTTACGAGGAGTAGGATTTTATTTCCAGGAGATTTACTCTCTTTTCGTGTCTCTCATCTATTCACTCTCTCTCATCCACCCACCAATAAAATTGGACGAGAATAATATTTTTTAAATTAAAAATTAAATCAATGAAATACATTTAATTGAAAATTTCTTTACAAATAAATTCTAGGCAATAATTTATTTTCTTTCCATGCAAATTTCATGTTTTCAATCAAACGCATTCTAAATGTAATATAGTTCTTAATAACTTGCATTACCATCAGATATTATAGGGATTGATTAAGGATTATGAAAAATACATAAACACAATTTTTAAAATCAATCTCAAATCACGTAAAAGTTGTGTGTGATTTTTTATTATTTTGAATTTTAATCCAAAATATTTCAAAAAGTGTATTAGAAGTCGAATTTTTGAAGTGGACCTGCACGAATAGTGTAAATGGGCCTATATATTTGGGACATGAGAAAAAAAAAAAAAAACTCAGCTTATATAATTGGGATGAAGGGAGTATCTTTTGTTTGTATTTTTAAATCATTTCTTTCCAATTTCGTGATAAATTTTAAATATGCCATTAAGTTATGTCTTAAAATGGAAGGTTTTGGTAGTGGGAACGTTTATGCACTGAAAAAAGCTTGGAATGTTATGTTATGATCAGTTAAAAGTATATCTGTCCTTATTTTTATGTAGCTTATAATGTGCTTTATCAAAAATTTTATTCTTGTTATTTATTCATTTTCTTTGCTTATAATGTAATTTTTTTTCTTTTCAGTTTCAATAGTGTTTAAAAAAATTGAGCCCTTCATTTTATTTATATTAATATAATACCTATTATCACTTAAAAGATGAATCGCTCTGTATCAAGCTAATTAAACAACACTAAAAAGTGAAAATAAATTGATTTTGAAAGTGTACGAATAGCCAAATAAATAGACAGAGATTAGGCATAGAGTGAAGCATCATGGGACATTAATTAGTCAATCACAAGATGCGAAATAGTAAAAATTCTCTTCGTTGTGGAGTCAAAAGATAAAATTCTTTATTGGATTGACCCATAAACTATCATGAGGAAGTCCATGAACTCAATTTGATTTATTTTTTCTTACTATGAATTGTAAAAATATGAAACATGAATTGTCTTCCTATGATTCATCAAACAGATAAATGAATCATTTGAAAGAACTTTTCAAGGAACAAGCAATCTAGCAATGGATGTGCGCACAACAGTATCTACAATCCCTTTATGGGGTTCCATTGCAAAAAAATGATATATTTCATTAAAGAGAGTTGTTCACGTATTTTGATTAATCATGGATTAATTTTTAGTCACAACTTATTAGATTATTGGCCACAACTAATTTTTCGATCACAAATAAAAATATTTATAGGTCACATTATTTTTCGATCAAGAAAAAAATTATAGATCACAGATCACAAATATTATAGGTAACAAATTATTAATTTTTTAAGTCACAGTTATTTCTTAGTCACAATTTATCATTTTTATTGGTCACAAATTAACCAATTCACTAGTCACTATCAACCAAATAATCTGTGACCATCACCAACACTTACGACCATCACTTCAACACTGCCTCCAACAGCAACACCACCACCATTGTCATTGCCAAAACCACCACCACATTGATCACAAATTAACCAATTTATTAATCACAATTTTTAGTTAACTAATAAAATCGTCACATACACCCACACCCCATCCCACCACTCCAAAGCACCGCCACCGCCACCACAGCGATTCAACCCTGCCACCATCACAACAAGCCTTTAATCTCTACCACACCAAAATCACGATCCTCACCCAAAAAAATCCCCAAAGCCACCAGCCCCGCCTTTGTAACCAATGATTCAGCCCCATCATGCAGTGGAAGAACGACGAGGCATCACTTCACCATCACCGCAACACTACTTCTCACCACCACCACCACCATCACCACCACCATCACCTTCTCACCGCCACTACCTGCACGACCAGCGATTCAGCCCCCCCACCACCACAACAAGCCTTTAATCTCTACCGCAACAAAAACACAATCCTAACCCAAAAAAAATCCCCAAAGCTACAACCACCGAATCACCGCCGCCTTTGTAACCAATGATTCAGCCCAAAACACATCACTTCATCATCGTTTCGCGCTACCAATGGAGATCGTCGTCACCACCACCACCATCACCTTCTCACCGCCACTACCTGCACGACCAGCGATTCAGCCCCCCCACCACCACAACAAGCCTTTAATCTCTACCGCAACAAAAACACAATCCTAACCCAAAAAAAATCCCCAAAGCTACAACCACCGAATCACCGCCGCCTTTGTAACCAATGATTCAGCCCAAAACACATCACTTCATCATCGTTTCGCGCTACCAATGGAGATCGTCGTCATCGTTTCGTGCTACTGAACAGATCGCCTTGTCACTTCGTTCTACTAGCACTGCCTAACCTCTCAAGAGCATACTGCCGTCGCGTCATGCAGTAGAAGAACGGCGAGGTATCACTTCACCATCACCGCAACACTGTTGCTCACCACCATCGCCTTCTCACCACCACCACCTACACCACCAGCGATTCAGCCCCGCCACCACCACAACAAAAACACAATCCTCACCCAAAAAAATTCCCAAAGCCACAACCACCAAATCACCGTCGCCTTTGTAACCAATGATTCAACCCCAAACTGGATCATCACAGGAGAAGAGAGTGAGGGGTAAAGAGAGAGATGAGCAAGGGAGAGGGAAGAGATGGTAGAGGGTGACGGATGGGTTGGGTTTATATTTGTTTGGTAATTAATTTATTTAAATAATTAATAAAAATATTTGATTTTTGAAATGTTAAACTTTCAATCTGATTTAGAAATTTTGAATAATTAATGTATGGTTTTGTATAATTTCCACTTTCAGAAATCACATATCATTCACAACTTGAAAGTTAGAGAGAAAATTAGGCAATATTTCGATTTCATTTGACGTGTTATAATAACTTCTAAAATTGAGACAAAAACATAAAATAAAATAAAATAAAATAAAAAATCAAAGTTGGTGGGTCACTGGACCCATGCCCACCCCTGTGTCCGCCCCTGATATCAAGTCAAAACGATAGATATTGCAATTACCCCGACGATATGGGCTATTTGTGACAATTATCCAAATATAACCACCAGATTTCCCACTAAGCAATCCCATCTTGGTTTAATTTTAACCACAAAATCCAATTGAAATTTCAACAAGTACAAAGGTATTTATAAGTCAAAAGGAATTAAAAGAACATCAACTTGCATTAGATTTAAAGAGATTTTGCGGATTAGATGTTTTTAAGCGAAAGTATTCTTGACCACACTTTGTTGTCATAAGCCAAGATTCTAACCAATTGTCAAAGAATCGTCACTTTCATAGATTTATAGGCTTTTTCGATTATTTTATTATATTAGATTTCTTGTAGACGAAAGCACACTTCTTTATCATCGGCCAAGAAGAACTTTACACTTTGGTGCAACATAGATGCTCCTCTGTAAAAGTTTGAGTTTAGGTGTTGGGAGAAATTTCATGCTTTTTTATGTGAAATTTCATGTTAAAAGACTTCAACTCTGTGGATCTTTTTATTCATCAAATTGAAGTGAAGCTAGAAAGAAGTTTGAAATGGTTAAAGACATGTTATATAGGGATAGATTAGAAAATAATAGTTTAAATAGAAGTAATTATAAGAAGACACGTTAAATAGGGATATATTAGAAAATTAATAAATCAACTATAATCTCAAAAAGGAAAGTGGTTCACAATTTAAGACAAACAAAAAAGAGATGCAAGTGTATCTTTATGGAAAAGAGTGAGTAATATAGAAAGTTTTATATCTAAGGAGAGAGTATTCGATTGAGATTTTTAAAGGCTTTGATGAGCTTTTTTTAAATGGTGACTTCCGTGGATTTTTTATAGATTTGTATAAAATTAGTAAAAGTCTACTAAAGATTTCTATAGACTTTTATAAAATTCGAAATTTTTTTGAAAACTTTCATTTGAAATAAAATTCGCATCAATCTTGTGTAATGCAATATTGAAAAATTTTCACATACAATATGATGGTTCAGTGGTTCCCACAATTTTCATTCCCCTTCCCATATATTAAAAAAATATTTCAAAAAGAATAAAAAATTATGAGTCTAATTAAATAAATAATAATCAAAATTATATATATACACACACACGTAGGGATCGTAATTCGGCTCGTCGGCCGGGCCGCCTGAAGGCCCGCAAGCCTGAGAAGGGGGAAAAGAAAAATAAAAAATTTGGCAGCAAAATGGTGCCTTTTTAAGGCAGTTGGGCCATTAATATTAAAAAAATAAAAAAAGGGAGCCTGCCCGTAAAGGCCTGACCTTTAAAATTTTTTTGGCCGAGCAGGCTCGAGCTTGGAAAAAAGCGCACTCACTTTACCCGAGCCGAGCCCGAGTCTCAAGTTTGGGTTCACGAGCTGGTTCGACTCGACTCATTGATATCCTTACACACACGTGTGCACACACATTTAAAGAATAAATAAAATAATAATATATTTAAATTTAATTATATAATAGCCTATGTAAAATTTTATAATTTAAGTAAAAATAGATATTTTTCACAAAAAATGAATAAAAAAGAAAAAAAATTATAAGAATTCAATTTAGTTTTTTTTATAGAAAATAGAGATAAATAAGAGGGAGAAGGAAAAATAGAAACAATGTAATTGATAGAAAAAAACTAAATTTTAATTATAAGTCAAATGTTTGTAGAAGAAAAGGAAAAAAGAAATATTGTAAAAAAATGAATATTAATTTTATTATTTTGTTTGAAAGTCTTCCAAAATTTTGTGATTAATGAGAGACAAATTTTGAGATTTTATTTTAGTACTTCCTACTTAAAAGTTTGCACATCAGAGATTCTTAAGTCATTAAAACTTGAATATTTTAAGACTTTTAGAGACTTTTGAATATAATGTGACTTTTAGAAACTTTTTAAAAGTATATGAAAATCTCAATTGAAAACACCAATACTTTTGGAAAGTTTCTAAAAATTTATAGTGAACACTCTTGAACTTTTTAAATCTCAAATAATTATTAAAAATTTCAATTAAATACACCCCTCAGATATTAAGTATGGTCCATTTCAAAAATAAAAAAACAAATTTGAAAACTTCAAAAATTGGAAATTAATTAATTTTTATTTATGAAATAAATAAATAATTATATATTTTATTAATTAAATATATTAATATCACAATTACATACTATTTGATCATAAATTATTTTTCGATCATGAATTGTAAATTACTAAATTTTAATGGAAAAGGGCTTGATCACAATCCGATTTCTGTAACTGGGCCCAAAATCTTTAGGGCCCGGATAATTATTAGAAAATTTTTACATATAGATTCCTTCGTAGAATTTAACTAACAAATCAGAGTGGCGCAGCGGAAGCGTGGTGGGCCCATAACCCACAGGTCCCAGGATCGAAACCTGGCTCTGATATAGAGTAGCTTCTAAAGTGTCCATTTTTTTTCTTTTTCTAAGCCGCCATTTTCTGGGCCTTTTGTTCGGTCTTATTGCGAATAATGAATGGGCCTTAAAAATTGAGCTTCTTGGCCTTTCAGAAATCACCCATATAAGTTTTACTTTTGCGAAACTAAGTCATCAAAAATTATTTTAAAAATCAGATGTTTACGAAATTGATTAATTTAAACGATAGAAAATTAAATTCATAAGTTCTCTCTCTAAACATTTGTATAAACAATCCAATTAAAAATCATTAGCCTTTTTTTTTTTTTTAAATTTTAAAGCAGAATTATAAAGAGAGAAATCCCTTTCAAAATCTTCGCTCCCATCAAAATTTGTATTCCACATGTCGGGGGTTTTACGATTGCTAAACCCTAATTTTATCCAACAATTCATTTGGCCCTACAAAAAGGGAAGAAGAGTTGCATGCCACATAATAGAAGTCTCATTAGCATAGTACATAAGAGGGATCACCACATCACTCACATGTCAAATTACGTCCTTGGCTAATCATCTTCAATGACACAATCACTAGTCACAATAGACATGTATGGATTAGAAGTGGCCACACTATATTCTAGAATACTAACTGGCGTTATGCGACACTTTTAGAGTAGACACTATAATTTTGTAATCACACTGTAATTTATGTGGTCACATGACCTTCATAGTAGTCACACTATAGTTTTCGTGGTCACTATTGGTTATCAAATAATAAAAAAGGACTTCATTATTTATCAAGAATGAAATGTTTGGATAAAATATTACAGTACAGTCAAAATTTTGAGACCATTTGTGCCAATTTTCCTTAAATAAATGTAAAAAAACTTCAATTATTTTTATTAACATGGTGAAGTATGACTCTAGCACTCGAATACTACATGCCTTCATACTAATTTGTGTTGGAATATTACTGTGAAGAAAACGATTAATCCAGCCACGAATAAAATATTGTACAAAAAGAACTATATTTGGCTAATCATCTTCAATGACACAATTACTAGTCACAATAGACATGTATGGATTAGAAGTGGCCACACTATATTCTAGAATACTAACTGGCGTTATGCGACACTTTTAGAGTAGACACTATAATTTTGTAATCACACTGTAATTTATGTGGTCACATGACCTTCATAGTAGTCACACTATAGTTTTCGTGATCACTATTAGTTATCAAATAATAAAAAAGGACTTCATTATTTATCAAGAATGAAATGTTTGGATAAAATATTACAAGACAGTCAAAATTTTGAGACCATTTGTGCCAATTTTCCTTAAATAAATGTAAAAAAACTTCAATTATTTTTATTAACATGGTGAAGTATGACTCTAGCACTCGAATACTACATGCCTTCATACTAATTTGTGTTGGAATATTACTGTGAAGAAAACGATTAATCCAGCCACGAATAAAATATTGTACAAAAAGAACTATATATATATTTATTTTATACACATATTTATTTATTTATTTATTTATTTATTTATTTATTTATTTATTTTAAATAAGTTCACTTGTCGTTTTCTAACTCTAGTAAAAGTTTTATTACTCAATTACAAGTGCCCATTACTTTTGAAAGAAATAAGAAATATCTAAAAAAAAAAAAAAATGAAGAAGTCATTAGAGTTATGGAACTATTAGTTTCAGTAGTAATACATGTTTTGCCAACTTTTCTATCAAAAATAGAAATAATAGATTATATTGACTTTAACATAATGTTATTTTGCAGTCACTCACTATCATAGTCATTTTATGTGACATACATGTGACAGTTAATGATTTAATACATTAATGTGGTAATTTTTTCTTACTTTATACCACAAATCACTACTTGTTACATGTATGCCACGTAAGGTGACTGTGACAGTGAACGACTGCAAATAACATTAATTTAAATAAAATTTGGAGGGAATCAAGTGGAATGAATAGAAACCTTTTAATGTGACTGACTTTCTATATTTGATGAACCTTTAACCTTTTATGTTAAAAATGTAATTTTATTTATTTATTATTATTATTTTTGGGTACAATAAGGAAGTGTTTCATGTACTGCAGCACACCATAATACTTCGCCCTCGTTTGGCCTTCATTATTTGGATTTATAATGAGGGGAATAATGTTTTTTAAAAAAAATAGATGGTTATAAAAGATTGAAATTTTTTCGTCTGTAATATTATTTTATTAAAGATTGTGTGGTTGAAAATAGGATAGAGAAAAATTTAAATTAAATTGAAAAATTTTAAAGGGAGACAAACGGGGACTTCATATTAGATTTTAATAATTTGACTTAATGTAGAAAGAGCATTTTTAATAAACTCTCTAAATAATAATATATTTTATTATTTTAGAGAGTTGATGTTAAGTTCTAAAATACTGTATATATTTTAATATTTTAAAGAGCAAAACCCATTTTCAATTTTACTTTATAATTTCATTTAATAAATATTTATAAATACGGATCTTACGAACCTTATGGATAAAAAATTATATTTAATCAACTTAAATTATAATTTAATCACGTCAAACAAACCCTACAACAATCAATTCGAACAAATTACACGAATACCATTTGCTAGATATGAATACCGTAAACAAATTAATACACTTATCCACTCAGAAATCCTTTTTCTACTATGGGTTCATTTGATTGTAATCGTGAAAAAGACAAATCAATTTCATGTAAGTTGGAAAAAAAAAATCATAGGAATTCGATTTCTACTCAATTTGTCAGAAACATGCTATAAGTGTTTGTACCGTGGAATTCGAACTTTATTTCCACTTTCGTATCAAACAGTCAAAGTAGAAAACAAATTCTTTGGATGTAAGAAAACAAATTCTTTGGATGTAACATTTTTTATGAAATTTAATGTTATCAAAATTATTAAATATGCTCGTAAGTAAGAAATAAGAACTCCTAATTAAGACAATTCTAATTTGGTCTCCTGTCCTAACTCAATCCTCGTTTGAATCTCATTACATTTTTCATTATATTCCATTTTTTCTCTCATATATTCAACTACCAAATTTTCATAAAATAATATTACACGTAAATCGAAAACATTTTCTTCTTTTTCAACCATTCATTTTTCACAAAAAACTACTCCAGCCATTTTCATTTCCAAAAAATGTGGGCCAAACGTGGCTCAAAGTAATTCGACTTTTAATGGAAGGGCAATTTGGACATATCATCTACTTTCCTCTTCCTATACGTACTGGGACTTGCCAACTTCTCTACATATATATACAATCTATCTCTCAGTATACGCAAATACAGGCCAGTTATCTGGCCATGGTGCGCAGAAGAACAGTCTTCCCATAGCCGACGTGACGTGGACTCAAGGGGGTACCATGACCCCCTAACTTTTGAGGTTTTTAAAAAAAAAAAAAAAAAAAAATCCCTATTTGATGGTCAACGAAATTTAAACTAATCTAAATCAAAGTTAATAATTAATTTTAATAACATATTAATGAAATCTTTACCTTTTATCAAAATTTAGTAAAAATATGATTTTAAACCCCACCAAATAGGGGCAAATTCAAAATAAATAATTTTTTTTTCCTTTTCATTTATTCTATTATACCCTCTCCCTCACAACTTTTTCCAAAAGCTCAACTTTTCTAATTTTTTAAAATTTGTTTATAAATTTTCTACAAATTATCACATCTACTAAAATATTTTATTTTTCAATCATATTTTCAATTAATCACATCTACTAATATATATATATATATATAAAACGAATTGTATTTATTTGATTGCATATTGGTTATATATTTTTCCTTTCGATCACTTGAATTTACTATTCGAAATCAAACGTATGAAAATGATGAGCAAAATATTAATGAAGAATTTTTTTTTTTAAATGTAAATCTGCATTTTTTCAAGTCAAATATAAATCATTCAAAAATCAATAATAAAGTATTCGATTTGTACAGAGTTTGATTATGCTCCTCTAACTAAATATTTCTGNTTAAGATAAAAATAAGAAAAATCATATATATAAAGGGGTGGGTGATAAGGGGGCGATAAAGGGGGGAAGGATGGGCGGGTGTGTGGAGATAATGTGAAAAGAGTGATGCTGTGTGTACAGACAACATTTTTTCATAGAATGGTCACGGAATACTCACAAGGGGGTTGGGTGGATGATTTTTTGGCCTTTTTTTATCACACCATGGGATCCGCCCATGTGAGTCTAAGGGATTCAGTGAGGAAAATTTATGTACAAACAACATTTTTGATGTGAAAAACCATCAACGCACCGCCACGCTAACAGTGGGACGACTACTCTTCTGCCCACCAGCAAGGGAACAATCCTGTACGCAAATAATTTCTAACTAACCTAAGACTGTTGATTATAGAGAGAAATTCACAAAATATTGAGGTGAGTCTTTCTCTCCATGACTCCATCTATACATACATGCATTATACATACAAATACGATCATACCATGTTTTGCATTATCTATTGACAAGAAGAATAGAATATGTGTATAATTTATTAATTTGTAAAAAATGCTTTTGTTCTTGAAATAATTAGTATTTTGGTTGAGTTTATAATTTTATCGATTATGTGGGGGTCTTGTGAATTTAACAAAAATAGGGTATAATATAAGTAACCATCTTTTATAATTTTATTTATCTTGAAATAGGGAACCCAAAATTTAACATTAATAAATAATAAGTATCTAATAATGAAATTTTGCCATATTCCAGAAAAAGATTTTCCAAATATGGTAGAACTGTGCTAGACGGATGGCGCCTTAGCCCCTGGATGAACAAGGCCGATGTGGTCTTGTTTGAATAGCTTTACCCAATATGGTGAAGACAACATGTTTTGTGTACTTGATCTTAAAAAATTCGTACTTATATTTTACGTGTTGTCCTCAAGAAATAAAAATTAATTTTCCAAAGCCAACAAATTTAGGTGTACAACATATAAATGCTTATTATTATTATTATTATTATTATTATTATTATTATTTTTTTTTTTTAATATTTTTGACATTTATGAAAATGGGATGGATAAATTTGATATTCTTTGGCTTTCCCTTGAAAAGTATAAGGTTCTTTAAATAAAAATAAGTAAAGGATATTAGTATTAAGTCATGAATTCTCGTTAAAGAAAAACATTATTATTGGTTATAATATGATTATACTCTCACTTGAGGGGTAGCTTTCTTCATCGTTCTAGATTTCTTTGTAATGGGTTTCTTGATAACAAGTTAACTATTATAGAATAGCATTATGAGTGGAGAATCTTAGCTCTGGCTTGATTATAAAATAAGTGTACCAGAGACTATGAATGTATGATAACATACCTGGATTCCATTATTGCATTGAATAAGAAATAGGCTAAGGTAAAAGAAATAATTTTTCTTATAATGTACCAACTTATAATCTGACTAGTACATATTGATCATATTATGCAGGCATTGAAGTGATAATAAGCTATTTCTGGCTTATTTTCTGCTAAATGTCTTCTAACACAACAATCAAATGTCCCTTATTCATGAAGGCTACATCAAACGGGGTGTTCCAAGGAGACAATCGTCTCGATTATGCACTTTCTCTTGTGATTCTACAGATATGTTTAGTGGTTGTGCTCACCTGGTTGGTTGCGTATATTTTTCGGCCATTGAGACAACCACGCGTTATTTTTGAGATTATCGTAAGTTTCTACTATCTCAGATCGAATTCGTGGGAATCTCTGCTTTCCATTTTTTTTAATGTGAATTATAGTGATTTCTGATTAATTCATAATGATTCTTGTTTACGGAAGGCATATTGTTGAAGACAAGATTTCACATTGTTTTTCTTTCATCTGTTCGAATCTTTAGTTACTGATTTAGGTGGTTGGCTTTAGTTTTACATGAGAATTTTAATATTTTCTATTAGTTAATAGACATAATTGTGTCTGAAACAATTAAAAGCATAATTTCATACAGATGAACCAATCGCGTTCCATTTGCACTAGCTGGGAAATAGAGAAGTTCGCCCTGAGATCTTTGGCTTTCGAGTATTCACCTCCTTCCCTTGTCAGGCCTTTTCGTCGAGATAGTCCAGTGTTATTCGATTGCAGCATGGGAGCTGATTACCCAAAAAATCCATGGGAACAATGACAAACTTGCTAGTGGAGGAAGACCTCCTAGGGATAAGAGACAATTTTGACACCAAGAAATGAGGTTTTTCTAGTCAAAAGCTGTACAGCTCAAACGAAAACAAAATGCTTACTTATAAATCTAATCATACTAGAGCGCGCCAAGAAGTAATTCGTACTACGATCATTGGTTCGCCGGAACCAGAAGTCAAAATCTTGGTAGATAGGGATCCCGTAAAAACTTCTTTCGCCTGTATGGATGGCTCAGAGAGAGTAGAAGTGCTTTCTTTCATGCTGAGCGTGAACTGGTGCTGATTATACTGTCGAATTGTGTCCAATTTTGTGTACTAAAGATGCACTTTGCATCTAAAACTGAATAATAATTGGTTTACTGTTTTGGCAGGGAGGAGATGTACTCGGTCCATCTGCTTTAGGACGGACCAGAAATTTCTAAAAGTTGTTTTTCCCCAAGGAGCCTTGTTGGACATATTCTTGTCAAATTACCTTCGGGTGATGATGTAAATTCGTTTTAATTATCAATCGACATTTGCAATATGGCTGAGTGATATATCAATACCAAAATTGGAACAACTCGACCCAAGAAGTAATTGGACAATTTGAAACTACCAATTATGTTATGTTGCTCGTGGGCCAATTTTCTACCCACTTGGATGGCTAGTAACCCTTGAGGCCCATTCTATGCTATATTTAATTGCTATTAGATCATGACCCGTTACCAAGACCTAATTACCTTACCTGATTTGGGCATTTGGTCCAACTATATTTACTTGGGTTTCACATGCCTCTACAAGACTCGGTGTTCTCTCTTAGTCTCTGTGTGTTCTCCTTCGGCTGAATCCTTCTACCTTTCTGCTCGTCCCTTTGTGGTGATTTTCTTGGTGATTTTATTCTTCCTTTGTGGTGGTCTCTAAGTGGGATAAAGTCCAGCAATCGTAGGTGGAACACTTGTGGTGTTCTTGGGTCGTTTGAGTTTTGTTATTGATTTGGTTTTGGTAATTGAACCTATATAGAGCCTTAGTGGTTGAAGATCGGAGTTCCTGCAACTGGTATCAGAGCGTAGGGTATGAAATTTTGACCAAAACCCGGTCAAAATCGAAAGAGAGAGACACGCTACCCTCAAACTGACCGAACCTAAAACCTTCGATTACTATCAAACCAGACCTTCGTTGGACAAACGGCGACCGGACCCACACTTAGCAGGTCAAGGCATCCCTGGTGGGGCAACTCCTGGGGGAGGCGACGACAAGGGTAAGCGGTCGACGGCGCGCTTGGGAAGACCTCCTGCGAGATTTTTCTGCCATTTCACTAATTCTAATCTCCTGAACGTACTAATGTGTTTAGTTTAGTGTTTCAGGTTGTGCAGAAAAATTTGAACAATTTTTCCCCTGGACATCAATCTACATTTGTGGCTGATTGGAATCGAAACATTTGCTGAATCTTTAGGACGAATAGTGGTAGCCTTAAAGCAGCAAATTCACATCTCTCCACTTTACGGACTCAGATAGGTCTACTCTGGTAAATTGGCTTAACCCGTTTTATTTTCAACATTAGCACGTTACCTTGTGGGGGTGACAATAGGGTTGTGGTTACTATGAAAGGGTAATGTTGCTTGTGTTAGAAATTATGATTATTTGCTCTAAACTGTTTGATTAAGTGATTGTCTTTTGGTTAAAATCAGTGCCTCGTCCTTAGTGATATAATTGCTGTGAAACTGGTTATTTGTTAGATGTACCTTTTCGTTGCATTATCATTTCCGCTGCTTATTAATTCCATTAGAGTACCGAGACTTTACTTGTTCGAACATTCCCTTGATCTAAAATCACGAGTCTTACGAAATCTTGGGAATTTAGAACAAAGTATACTTCTTTGACCCTAGGACTACTTTGTGTGGTTTGACTGTGTTTTGTACATTTAATGCCGTTCCGTGTAAATGATAACTCACAACTTTGATTTGGCGATCTTTAATGAAAAATGTGATTTTTTCTATCTGACAACAAAAAATGAAGGGTATTTTGGTCCAACAAAAAGTTTCAAAAGCCATTGAAGGCGATTTTCCAACTGATTTTTCAAAAGAACAAAAGAAAGAAGCCGATGAGCTTGCATATACCTCAATCATTTTACACTTATTTGACGCCATTTTTGAGAAATGTGGGTAAACTGAAAACCACCAGAGAACTTTGGAAAAAAATTAAAAGGCCTGTATTTGCTCAAATCTACACCGAATAAACTTTACTTGCTTGAACATTTTTTCATTTTTAAAATGGATCATTTAAAGAATCTCGATGACAATTTAGATGTATTTAACAAATTGGTCCAAGATATCGTTAATTGTGATGAGGCTGTGTCAGAAACTTATAAGACCATAATCTTGCTCAATTCTATTCCCGACTCTTATAAGGAAGTTAAAAACGTTATTAAGTATGGTAGGGATACGTTGACATTTGAAATTATCATAGATTCTCTTAGGAGTAAAGAGATGAAAATTAGAGCTGAAAAATATGATAAGAAAAGCAGTGAGTTACATATGATGCAGGGTAGAACTCAGTTTAAACAGAACAGTCATGATGGATAACAAAGTAGTGGTGAGTCAAGTAGTAATGGATGGAAGAATAAGGGCAAGGGTAGTTTTAGATCAAAGTCCAGGACTGAAGCTAAAAAATGCTATAGCTGTGGAAACACATGGCATTTTATAAAGGATTGTCATAAAGAGAAGGGCAAGCTAAAGGTTAAGGAGAGAGGTGAGGTCAATGTATTATCCTCTACTTTCGATATAAATAACGGTGAGGTCTATATGATTACAAGTCCTGTTGCAGACACTACCAAGTTGAATCTAACTGTTAATTCCTACATGCATGAGTGGATACTTGATTATAGTACATATTTTCTTGTGACGTCTGAAAGGAATTGGTTTGAAAACTTGCATGAATCTAATGTTGAGCACGTTGTGCAGTGTGATAACTTTGCCTATACGATTGTTGGAATTGGTGACATAAATATAAATTTTGACACTAGCTTTGTGTACACTTTAAAGGACGTTAGATATATTCCTGAATTGTCTAGGAATTTTTGATTTCAGAAGAGAGACTTGAAAAGGATGACTTCACTAGTAAAATTAGAAATGGAATGCTAAAAATGATTAAGCGTGCATTAGTTTCTATTAAGAGAACTAAGAAAAATGAAATTTACATCACTATTGGGGAAGTTATTAGAGACTTGAATTCCTCTATCTCTTTTGTCAAGGTTGATCACAGACACATATGGCATAATAGGCTTGCACACATAGACATTAAGGGATTTAAGCTACTTAATGAAAAATGTGCATTTGGTAATGATCGTGTGTCTGATTTGTCAATCCGTGATCATTGTGTGCTTGGTAAGCATCGTAAAACATCGTTCTCCACTAGTATTCATAAAACTAAAGGCATGCTTGAATATGTGCATTCTGATCTGTGGGGTCCTACTAGTAATCTCACATTGGATGAGAATAGATATTTCCTGTTGATTATTGATGATTACACTAAGAAAGTATGGGTCTATCTTCAAAAAGATAAATCTGAAATTTTTCACAACTTTAATAACTAAAAGAGACAAATGAAAAATCAAACTGGCAAAATGATTAAATTTTGGGTAATTGGCACAAAACGTCCCTACCTTTCAAATCTATTGTGGAAAACGTCCATACCTTTCATTTTTTGGCATTTTTGCCCTCATTTCAACCTTTCTTTGCGCTGGACGTCCTTCCGTCCATATTCCGTCAGTTTTTTAGTTAATTAAAGGGTAATTGGCACAAAACGTCCCTACCTTTCAAGTCTATTGTGAAATTTTTGCCCTCATTTCAACCTTTCTTTGCGCTGGATGTCCTTCCGTCCATATTCCGTCAGTTTTTCCGTTAATTAAATACAAAAATACCTTTTTCTTTCCATAAACAAGGGTAAAATTGTCCTCACCCACTTCACCCCTTTTTCCCGCCATCAACTTAGTCCATAAGTAACAGTAGCAGCAACATGAATCTGAAAATACTTTAAATGATTAAGTTAAATAAAGAAAAAATATCGTGAACACATTATATTTCACAATTCCACAACTACTGTTGCCGTTATCTTGTGTCGCTGGAAAAATTTAGAAAGACATATTAAATGGCTAGTCAATTTATAATGAACCAAAATGGTGAATGGCTCTTTTTGGCTCAATAGAGAAGATGAATGGCTCATTTTAAATTGACTCATTATAAATTGACTACCCATTTAATATGTCTTTCTAAATTTTTCCAGTGACACAAGATGACAGCAACAATAGTTGTGGAATTGTGAAATATAATGTGTTCACGATATTTTTTCTTTATTTAACTTAATCATTTAAAGTATTTTCAGATTCATGTTGCTGCTACTGTTACTTATGAACTAAGTTGATGGCGGGAAAAAGGGGTGAAGTGGGTGAGGACAATTTTACCCTTGTTTATGGAAAGAAAAAGGTATTTTTGTATTTAATTAACGGATGACGGAATATGGACGGAAGGACGTCCAGCGCAAAGAAAGGTTGAAATGAGGGCAAAAATGCCAAAAAATGAAAGGTAGGGACGTTTTCCACAATAGACTTAAAAGGTAGGGATGTTTTGTGCCAATTACCCTTTAATTAACGGAAAAACTGACGGAATATGGACGGAAGGACGTCCAGCGCAAAGAAAGGTTGAAATGAGGGCAAAAATGCCAAAAAATGAAAGGTATGGGCGTTTTTCACAATAGACTTGAAAGGTAGGGACGTTTTGTGCCAATTACCCATTAAATTTTTAAAGACAGATAATGACCGAGAGTTTTATAACGCTGAGTTTGACAGTATGTGTAAAGAAAATGGAATAACAAGATATAAAACGGTTCCTTATACTCCTCAGCAAAGCAGGGTAACGGAAAGGATGAATAGAGCCATACTTGATAAAGTGCGTTGCATGGTATCCCAAAGTCGTTTTGGGTTGAAGCTGTTATGTCTGTTTGTTATTTGATTAACTTAACTCCATCCGCTGCATTAAATGGTGATACTCCGCATAAGAGGTGGTCTGGTAAATTCAGTGATTACTCTATGCTTAGAACTTTTTGCTATGCTACTTTTTATCATTCTAGTGAGGGAAAGCTCGAACCTAGAGCTAGAATGTGTGTCTTTCTAGGATATCCAGAGGGTGTTAAGGGTTATAGGTTATGTGATAGAAGCCAAAAAGGAGTTAAGATCATCGTGAGTAGAGATGTCAAATTTAACGAGGGTGAGATGCCTTGTTTTAAAGGCGAAATCAAACCTGTGAGTAAAACTGAACCATGTGAAGAGAGAGATCGATTTAAGGTGGAGTTAAGAAAGCTTAGCACATCCGTCCCTACCAATCCTAACAAGGTGGAGACTCAGGTTCAGGAACCTGAGGTGGAGAATAGAAATGAAGTAGTGATAGAAAAGCACACCAAGGAAGAAAATCCTTTGGTTAATTACAACTTAGTTAGAGATAGAGAGATAAGACAAACGAGAGAACCTAGGAGTTTCGGATATGAATCGGAATTAGCTTTTACCCATGTTAGTTATGAAAAACTAGTTGATAGAGAGCTAAAAACTTTTGAAGAGGCGATGAATAATAATCAATCTAAGGAGTGACTTAAGGTGATGAAAGAAGAGATGAGTTCTCTAGAAGAATCAGACTTGGGTGCTAGTACCTAGACCTAAGAATAAATTGATCATCGACTGCAAATGGGTCTTTAAGGTTAAGGAAGGTAACAGTAGCTCGGAACCCTTAAAATTTAAGATTTGGTTAGTGGCTAAGGGCTACACATAGAAGGAGGTCGTTGATTATAATGAGATTTTCTTATCAGTTGTTAAGTACACTACTATTAGGGTAATGCTTACATTGATTGCGCATTTTGACTGAAAATTTGAATAACTTGATGTAAAAACTATTTTTTTACATGGTGAGCTTGACGAACAAATCTTTATGAATGAACTGAAAGGTTTTAAGGACAAGCTAAAACCTGATCATGTGTGTTTTCTAAAAAGATCTCTGTATGGTTTGAAACAGTCACTTAGACAGTAGTACAAGAGATTTGATTCCTTTATACTCACTATAGGGTTTCAAAGAAGTAAATTTGATTACTGTTTGTATTTTCAATACAATGAAATTGATAATAATTATTTGTTTTTTTTTGCTCTATGTAGACGACATGTTTTTGATTGGTTCATCACCTAAGTGGATAAACAATATAAAAGCAAAGTTAAGTGGTGAATTTGATATGAAAGACCTAGATAAGGCTAAGAGAATTCTAGGTATGGAAATCGAAAAGAGATAGGTCAAATTTTGTCTCTCTCTCTCTCTCTCTCTCTTTGCGCATCAGTCTCCATATATATCTAAGGTGTTGAATAAATTTAATATGAATGATTGCAAACCTGTCACGTTACCTCTTACTAATCACTTTGTTTTATCTAAAGAACAAGCTCCTTGCAATGAGCATGAATTAGAATACATGAGTAGAATTCTGTATTCTAATGGGATTGATTCCATAATGTATTTGATAATTTGCACTAGACCGAATTTAGGTTTTGCTAGGAGTATCCTCAGTAGGTACATGTCTAATCTAGGCCCAGAACATTGAGAAGCCTTAAAGTGGCTATTAAGATACTTGAAGGGTACTGGTGATGTAGGTCTAAAGTCTAGTGTTAGTAAAAAAGGCGTGATATTGAAGAGTTTTGTAGATACTAACTATGTGGGAGATAGGGATGGTAGGAAATCAACCTCCTCTTACTTGTTTCGACACATTGTTGCACTATCAACAACAGAGTCAGAATATATTGCTACCATTGAAGCAATTAAAGAGGCTTTATGGCTTAGAGGTTTACTTCATGAACTATGTGTCTTGAATGATTTTGTGATAGCATATTCTGATAGTCACTCGTCTATACATTTATGCAAGAACCCTATTTTTCACTAACGCACTAAACACATTGATGTTAAACTACTCTTCATTAGAGATATAGTATCTCAAGAGGTGGTAAGACTTGAAAAGATCTACACACAATACAACCCTTCGGATATGGGTACGAAGGTGCTACCACAGGTAAAGTTTAGAAGTTGCAAGAATCTTCTAAACATTGGAACATGTAAATGATTTCCAATTTTATTGATTTTCTATTAGAGGTTTCACTAACGGAAGTTTTTTCTTCTTTGCGGGTCTTTTGACACCAAGGTGGAGGTTGTTGGACATATTGTTGTCAAACAACCTTTTGGGCGATGATGTAAACCCGTTGTAATTATCAGTTGGCATTTGTAATATGACCGTGCGATGTATCAATACCAAAATTGGAACGACCCGACCCAAAAAGTAATTGGACCATTTGAAGTAATCAATTATGTTGTGTTGCTGGTGGACTAATTTTCTATCTACTTGGATGGCTAGTAACGCCTGAGACCCATTCTATGCTCCACTTAATTGCTATTGGGTCATGACCCATTATCTAGACCTAATTACCTTATTTGGGCATTTGGTCCACCTATATTTATTTGTGCTTCACACACCTCCAAAAGAGTCAAAAGACTTGGTGTTCCCTCTTGGACTCTGCGTGTTCTTTTTCAGCCGAATCCTTCTGCCTTTCTGCCCGTCTTTTTGTGGTGACTTTTTTGGTGATTTTATTCCTCCTTTGTGGTGGTCTTTAAGTGGGATTTGAAAATCGGAGTTACTACATGTCTAACAGTTTTGGGTACCATAGAAAGTTTAATCTCCATTTTTTCTCTGTTCCTTATTGGCCTCGAGCTCGATCCAAGATTTCTTAAATGGACTGGGAGAAAAGCATTAGGTATTGCCATTCCAGGAATCAGTCCTCCAATTGCTCTTGGATTAGGGACATCATGTGTACTCCGCTGAGCTATTTCCCAAGGCGGGAGCCAAGGTCCATTTTTACTCTTCATGGGAGTCTATCTGAGTAGATATAAAAGACAGTTATAGCCCCGAAGTCGGATCAGAAGACGAATAAACAACACCGCGGAAACTATCAATTTGGTTCGGACACAATCATTGCAATCTATTTCTTGTTGGAAGAATGCATGACGGACAACTGGTTACAACTCTTAATAATAACAGCGAATATCCTAAATTGGGACCAGTCGGAATCTACAGTCTGATGACATGTTCAGTATATTAGAATACTGAAATTGATATTCTGCCCCCAATGGGTAAGATAAAAACTTCCCACTGTCGATGTTCAATGAGTTGGAGAGAACCACAAGGTTTTTTTATCAGGTTGAAAAGTTTTTATCCTACTCACATTTGGTGAAGAAATCAATTGGAGGATTCATTGAGCATGGCCGAATTAAATTCTTACTTCAGTTAAGTCTAAAGACAAATGTTCATTCGCACACACTCCATACCTTTTTCTCCCGGAATCCTCTGATTGAGTCGATCCACTTAACTTTACATTGAGAATTTGGCACAAGTTTTCGTTCATCCGTAAAATGTGAGATACAAGACAATTTTGGTTGTTGGGTCAAGGTGGTGGGTTGTTCAGCTAATCAGCTTCCACGCTGGAGGCCAACCACCCTTTGAAAAAACTGAATACCTTAAGTTGAATATGATTTTGACATTAATTACGAACAAGATTTGTCTGACTATTCTGGCAAAAAAGTTTGAACAACTCTGGTAAATGCAAAATTAAAGTTCTGCTATTAAATGCCTTGGTAGACTTTGGCATTGTAGGCTGTAATGAATTTATTCAAGAAAGGAGGATTAATATATATAATCTGATTTTAACACTATAAACAAGAATTCTGGCAGAAAAGATAAAGAGGATAAGCCAAGTTATGAGTTGGGATCAAATTTTTAAAGATTATTCATTGGCAATATTGGATATGTCTCGGGGGTTGGTGTCCTCTTTCTTCTTCGTGGCAGGCACGGGTCATATCGAGTCTATTGAAGATTTGTCTCATCTTTAAAAACTTAAACTTTTAAACGATTAATTCAACTTAGTATTATAGGCAAGCAAGATTTGGGTTCAAATTTACCAGTTATAAATATCGTAGTTTAAACTTTTAGATGAGATCGTTTGAGAATAATATTTTAAAAGAGCAAATAGTTTATTTTCAAAGAATAATTTGTGGACTACCTAAAAAGCAACATAATAGAAGTAACAATAGTTGGCAATGTTGAAAAGTCATCAACTTTATACTTTTATCACCAAACTCAGATTCCACGAGGCACTATAAAATGAGCCCACACGAATCAGCTATTATCACTTAACACCGCACAAAAATGGCTGCTAAAACACAAACCACAGCCCCTTTCGTCTGCCTCCTCATCTGCATCTGCATCTGCATCTCCACCACCACCTCCACCTCCACCTACGGCAGCAAAACCAGGCCACGCCGCCCGTGCAAAGAGCTCGTTTTCTACTTCCACGACATCCTCTACTTAGGATACAATTACCACAATGCCACTGCTACCATAGTAGGCTCTCCTAAATGGGGAAACAAGACTGCCATGGCTAAACCATTCAATTTTGGCGACTTGGTTGTGTTTGATGATCCCATTACGTTAGACAACAATCTGCATTCGCCCCCAGTCGGACGAGCTCAGGGCATGTATCTCTACGATCAATGGAGTATTTATGGTGCATGGCTTGGATTTTCATTTTTGTTCAATTCTACTGACCATGTTGGAACACTAAACTTTGCTGGAGCTGATCCATTGATTAACAAAACTAGGGACATTTCAGTAATTGGTGGAACTGGCGATTTTTTCATGGCTAGAGGGATTGCCACTGTGTCGACCGATGCATTTGAAGGAGATGTTTATTTCAGGCTTCGTGTGGATATTAAATTGTATGAATGTTGGTAAATTTAGCTAATTTTTCATGGCTTTTTAAATCTGATTTTGCGCGGATTTGACGAATAATTTCTTCTGTGTGCTTTGTTTTTGGAACAACCTGCGGTGATTTTATCAATTAAACTGTAATTGTTACATGTTTAAGATTTTATTCCTTAAGCATGGTCATAGACCTTTCTGTTTCTATTTGAATTTGGTTTCCTACTCATATGACATGATTAACAGCAAAGTCTAGTTGTCTAAAAGTTTAAACTTTTGACACGTCCTCTCATATACGTATAGAATTAACTTTTGAATTAAAGACTTAATAAGTATACAATTTTTATGGACGAGTAGTGACATAAGTAATCTCCCAACTTCTTCGTGTTCGATCCATGTTCGAAGTACATTTATACAAGTAAGAATCTCCTTATTTACACAATCTCTTCTTAGGATTATCTTTATTTTCCCTCTGACGATTTTAAAACCAATAAAGTCAGAAGACATTGGGGGCCTAGATAATGAGAGTTAAATTACACTTTATTCTCCACTAGTGGTGAAATTGAAGTATGGTCCATATTCCACCCTGCCACCGCTACCTAGTAATAATTTTATTAAAGTAAAGTCTTGCCAAGTCAATGATTTGTATTCAAACATCGTTTGGAGGGATAAAATGAAATTGAAAAAAAAAGAAAAAAGAAGCACTTGAGCTCCATTAAAAATAAATTTTGGAGAAAATGTATTTTGAAATGGTGTTTTGGAGAATATGTGGTTAAAAAATAATGAAAATTTTTGAATTTACGTGTAATATTATTTTATTGCATTTTTGAAATAGTGGAACCCAAATAAGGGCTCATAGTCATTTTAATAATTGAGGACAAAATGAAAATAATTAATATATTGAAATTTATTTAAGAAAAGGATAACATATGAGTAAACGTTTATAACGACCTTTATTACGAATTCATATCTTACAAAACAAGTTGCCAAGTTGAATTGGTGCATTTAGAATTTAAATAAGAATACTTTTCCACATGGCATTATTGGTCTATTGGATTCGACTTGAGGTGTAGATGTAACAAATTAATATGGCATGTTATCAAGTATAAACAAAATTTCAAAATAATGATCAACACCAACCTCACCCAACCTTCAATAAGTCAATTTTATGGAACACAAAATTTAAATAAATCAAGTGTAATAATATTATTTGGATGGTCGAGCATACTAATAATGCAATAATTTGAATTGGCAGGTTTAGAAATAAGGGTCCGTTTGATTGCAAAAATGAAATTGAATTTAACTGAAAACGAATTTTAGAGAATTGAATTGTGTAAGAATTATTTTCCTGGAAATTGTAAATTAATTATGTTTGATTGGTATAATTTTTCACATGAAAAATGTTGAAATAAAATTATTTTTTGGGATTCGTTTAGTTTTGTTTTGCATGAAAATTGTCAATTAAAGGGATATATTTTATTGATATTGGGGATGAAATTTCTTTCCATTGCAAAAAATAAAAATTCAAGAAAATCATCTATCTTTTGGTATTCGTTTGGTTTTGTTTTACATGAAAATTGTCAATTAAAGGGAAATATTTTTTTAAAATTCGAATTCCATGAAAACATGGAAAGTTGCTAATTCCCTAAAAAAATAAGAAAGCAAATTCGTTGAGGAAAAAAAAACTATCAAATACCCTAAAAGATAAAAAATAAAATTAATTTTCCATTTTTCATGAAAAATTTTGTACAATTAAACAGCCTAAAGTAATCAAAATTTTAAAAAGTAAAGTGGCCCCCCAACATACAATAGCAGACAAAAGTACTGACGTCTAGTCCATGACACATTATAAAAATTATGCACGCGCCAACTTTTAATGGAACAATAATTTCTGTAGGTTCTGCTGTTGAGCTCCTATTAAGTACTAAAATTCATATCTTAATTTGAGTCGAAGCATATATTTTATGAAATCCAAATTCACAACCTTTCAACCATATATTATCATCTTTTATCAAAATTTACTAAAAATTTGATTTAATCCTCATTAAACATGGGCAAATTGTAATTTTCTTATAATTGAGGACGCATTTAACATTAAACCTTGTTCTCTTATCTTCAAATCCAACTGCATTTAATTCTTTGGGGTCAAGAAGTTGTTAAAAGAAAGATTTGCTTATATTACAGGCATGGATGATGAACAGGTTCTCACCAAGGAAGAACTTCTCGGCCCAGAGTTCAATTCTTGAAAGCAAAAAGCATGTAAAAATCAAAGGTGCAGTTGGAGATAATCTTACAGTATGTTTGGTGAAATCGAATGGACAAAACTATATTGTTGTCAACCAAGTTATACATAAATATTGTACAAGTAGCTTTATTGTTTCTCTTTAAAGTTACTTAACAATCCATAGAATGGAAGAGAAAAGTATATCTGTATATGGGTCGTTTCATAACATTTCTAAGCATTACTATGTAAAAGCATTAAATCATGATATGGGTAATCTATATGAAAGATCAAGTCGGCTCGGCCCGTTTGACATCCCTAAGTATATGGGTCGTTTCATAACATTTCTAAGCATTACTATGTAAAAGCATTAAATCATGATATGGGTAATCTATATGAATTATCAACATATATTGACTTCCATCATGATTGTTGATAGTAATATTGTCAGCAACTACTAAAGGAATCACAGTCTATGATCATTTACTTCATTAATATTTTTTTCTCAGTTTTGAAAAGATTCCCTTGTCAACTTTACCCAAGGTATCTATTAGTCACATTTATCTTTGATTACATTCTAGTTTACAATACTTGCACATTTCTATCTATATAACCAGTTATCTTCTAATTGAATTTACACAAATTTATCTAGCTAGTGGACATCTTAAAACGACAAACAGAACAATAGTGGCCATATTTTATGTGCTTTCTATGAAACACATATGAGCATGACATGCTTATTGTTGGATCCCTAGGAAAACTCAGAGACAAATCATGCAACTTTTGATAACACTAATCATACATGTTTCTTTTGTTACATTCATATAATTAAAATTACATTTATTATTAATATGTTGAGATGGTTTCATTAGATCTTTAGCTCATCTCTCACACATATTATGATTTGATGATCACAAATGCATAAGAAACACACATTTTGATCCATCGTTAACTCTTTTCCATTGGTTATATCCAGAAGTTACCAATGCTAAATAGTTGGACGAATTCCCATCATTTCAGAAAAGATAACAATAAAAACAATATGCCCTATTGTTATAGGTAAATACTCTAGCCAAGGAAATTGGTTGAACCATTTTGCCTGAAGGCGATGAGACTGAGATTTTCCTTGTGTCTTTGGATACTCAACAAGTTTTGGTTGATAAGGCCTAGCCTTTAGACATGCCATTCTAATCTCCTCTTGCAGATGAAAAGGCAATTCAAGTATTTGTTTTCTTTTTCCTGATTCCCGTTCAATGCTAATATTTGAGGATGAATGTCGTTTGATTTTTGGTGAAAATAAATGCTGATCTTCAGTTAGTCCATAAGAAGTCGTACTTTTTGTAGGTCAATCTACCCTTTGGAAGAAGGAAAACAAGTTCTTATTTTTCTTAAGAGGTGGCTGACCTTCCATTTTCAATTTCTTAAAATCACAACAAAATAATAATAATAATAATAATAATAATAATCAATCAATGATATTACTCTAGCAACAATCAAAATATAATTTATTATGCCGACAAAGCTACAAAAATAATTCACTAGGCTGACAAGGCAATAACAACAATCATTAAGCCGACAAATCAACATAAACAAATAGGCGACAACATTCAATTCATAACTTTGCTAGCAAGGCAATAAATAGGGAGATGGAGACATTTACTTACTAGGGTGTATTGAACCTTTTGCTTTTCCTATGTGTCCCTGGAATTAAGCCTATTGACAATGAAGAAGACTTTCCCATTAGAATTTAGAATGAACTTTTAGTGCACTCTTTTAATTCATATTGTAACTTAAGAAAAATAAGATCATCAAATGGAAGTATATAAAATGATAAAAATTATTGCAATTATCTCCACGTAATAGAAAACGAACATTTATAATATTTTTTCATATTTGAAAATTTTAAATTAAACTTGAAGTATCATTTGAATTGTTTTGCAATAAAGAACTTTATTGAACAATTTCAGTCTTTTAATTCGACATCGTTTGGCCACTCAACTTCTGAAGCCCAATAAAATATAAATATAATAATAGCAAATTGTTGTAAATGGAAAGTTCATTAAATTTTATTGGTGAATGATATTTGTACCCCTGCAGCCCTAGAAATTATTACCATTGTATCCATGATTCTTACCTATAAATATAGGGCTTTGGTTTTCAATAATATACACAAAAAGTTTATTGAGTTTTCTCTATTCTCTTTTCCTCTCATTTTATAACACGTTATCAGCACAAAACTCTTAAAAGGTAGTACTTTTTTTTTCATAATCATCTATCACGTATATCAAAATTAATTTGATAATACGTGAATTTTACATATACATATGTTGAGTCTGCAATACGTGATCTCATCTTTCTCGATCATTATGTTTTCTTTGTACCTCTTTTTGAATTAATTAATATTTTTTTCCTTTACATCAATCCAGGTGCATTTTTATGGAGATATATTTATGTTAAATCAATTGATATACATTAATTCATGTTCCTATACCCTCCTTATATTTAAATTAACCCTTTACGTTTTACACATGCTTATAATTTTTTTTTGGTTTAATTGGTCAATGCTTTTTGTAAACAAGCTTTAATTCCAGATCTCTATTTTGGATGATTCCATATATATATAATATACAATTAACAAACAACTGTACTCAACTCATCTTTTCTCTCAAATCCATTGGTTTCTACAAATTTCATGCCTTAATTGGCTAATACTAATTCAATTCTTTTAATTGCACATAATTAGAATTTCCTGCCATAATATGTGAATAGATTTCTACATGTCACCAATTTTTTTTGTGTTTCGCTCGACTCATGTTATTAATTCAAAATAATAATTTACATGTGTTTGTATATTAATTAATGGTGAGCAATTGGATGTATTATCATTTTTTTCATGTTTAGTTATGAAACATTACATTAAATTTATTTTTAATTGTTGTTGCTCCTGAAGTAGCACAAACATTATAATTAATATTCCAGAAAAATATTAATCATAGATCTATTCGTTGTTGCTCCAGAATTAGCACAACATTATAAGAATATTATTTGCTCCTGAAGAGCATAAATTATAACTCTCAATATTCCAGAAGAATATTGACATATTGCACTTGAAAAAATAATAGCAAAATATAATGTGCTCCAAAAGTAGCATATGTTTTGAAGAACATATTATTTCAAATTAGTGTTTATCCCTAGAGGAAAACACGAAACTTAAAGTCATGTTGATATTGACTATTTGATTAACATATGATGATTAATCATATTCTTCAAAATTAATTGTATTTTTTTATTGTGTAGTTAAACAAATGGCAAACATTACGAAACTTGAGTTTGCTGCACTTGACATATCTGGTAAAAATTATCTGTCATGGATACTGGATGCTGATATCCATCTTGTCTCAAAGGGTCTGGGAGAGACAATAAAAGAAGGAAACAATGAACTCCTGTAGGATCGTGCAAAAGCACTCATTTTCTTCCGTCACCATCTTCACGATGGATTAAAAATTGAATATCTTACTGAGAAAGATCCACAAGTTCTTTGGAAAAAGTTAACCGAAAGATTTGATCATCAGAGGACTATAGTCCTCCTAAAGCTCGTTATGAGTGGATGCACCTTCGTTTGCAAGACTTTAAAATGGTTAGTGAGTACAATTCTGAATTGTTCATAATATGTTCAAAGTTGACTTGTGTAGAGAAAAAATCACTGACGAGGATATGTTGAAAAAAACTTTCTCCACCTTTCATGCCTCGAATGTGCTCCTGCAGGAGCAATATCGTGAGCGTGACTTCAAAAAGTACTCATAACTTATATCTTGCCTACTAGTTGCTGAACAAAATAATGAATTATTGATGAAAAATTATGGATTACGTCCAACTGGTTCTGTACCATTGCCTGAAGCAAATGGTACTATATTGTTTGAAGCAAATACAATATCAAGACAAGGACGTGGACTTGGACACGGACACAAACGTGTACGTGGAATAAATCATGGAAGAAATAATCAACAAAGTTATCAACAACAAGACAGTAAATTCAAAAGGCACAAAGCAAACGAGAGTGACAAATCTAAAAAGTAGCATGAAGAAAGTTGCTTCAGATGTGGAATGAAAAGGGCATTGGGCACGTACGTGTCGTACCTCAAAACATCTTGTGGATTTCTACCAGAGATCAATCAAGGGAAAAGAAAAATTGGAGACTAATTTTCTGATTATGATGGTCCAATTGATGTGACTCATTTAGATGTCTTCGATTTCTTTACTGATCCAAATGGAAATATTGATCATTTGGTTGGGGGTGGTGTGATAGAAGATATAGATTAATTTACTAGTATTTCTTTCGTTTTAAAAATTCAGTCCGAAATATATTTTTACTTTTCCGCATAAAAATAAAAAAAAATAAAACTCTATTATGCACCGTTTATTTCATGATATTAAGTAATGTTTACTTCTTTAAATCTAAATTCAAGTTTTTTAAAAAAAAATTTGTTTATTTTGTTATATTTATAGATTCATGATGGATAGTCAAGACAGCTGCTTAATTGATAGTGCAACTACACATACTATTCTTCAAGACAAAAAATACTTTTTGGACTTAATATTAACTGAAAATAATGTTAACACGATATCGGGTGCGTCGAATATCGTTGAAGGCTCCGGAAGAGCTTGTATTATTTTACCAAATAATACAAAATTATATATTGACGTTGTACTTTATTCTAGCAAATCCAAAAGAAATTTGCTTAGTTTTAAAAATATTCGTTGCAATGAATATCACATTGTGACGATACAAGAAAATAATGTTGAATATCTTTGCACCACTTCTTTTGTATCTGGCAAGAAGCAGATAAAAGAAAAATTTCATACACTCTCGTCTGGCATGTATTTTACATTTATAAAAATAGTCGAATCAAATAATGTTACGAATTAGAAGTTCGTTGATTCAAAAAGCTTTATACTTTGGCATGATCGACTTGGACATCCAGGAGTCATAATGATGCATCAAATAATAAACAACTCACATGGACATCCTTTAAAGAACCAGAAGATTCTTTTATCTAATGATTATCTATGCGTAGCTTGTTCGCAAGGCAAGTTAATCATTAGACCTTCAACTACAAAGGTCAATATTGAATCTCCAACTTTCTTGAAAAGAATATATGGAGATATATGTGGGCCAATACACCCACCATGTGGACCATTTCGTTACTTTATTTTATTAATTGATTTTTCTACAAGATGGTCACATGTTTGCCTACTTTCAATTAGGAATGTAGCATTTGCTAGACTACTTGCTCAAATCATAAAATTGGGCACAATTCCCCGATTACTCAATAAAGACTATTTGTCTTGACAATGCTGGTGAATTTAGATCACAAGCATTTGATGATTATTGTATGTCAATTGAGATTGAAATTGAACATTCAGTTGCACATGTTCATACAAAAAATGGTTTAGCGGAATCGTTTATTAAACGTCTACAACTTATTGCTAGATCATTACTTATGAAAATAAAACTCCCAACTTTTGTTTGGGGTCATGCCATATTACATGCTGCATCATTGGTTCGTATAAGACCAACTGCCTATCATCGATATTCACCTTTGCAACTTGCATTTGGTTATGAACCTGATATTTCTCACCTACGGATTTTTGGTTATGCTGTCCAAGTTCCTATTTCACCCCCACAACGTACTAAAATGGGTCTCCAATGAAAACTTGGGATTTATGTGGGTTTTGATTCACCATCTATTATTAGATATCTTGAACCTTTAACGGGTGACTTATTTACTATACGTTTTGCAGATTGTCATTTTGATGAAATGACTTTCCCAACTTTGGGAGGAGAAAAACTACATCCTGAAAAACAAGATAGAATTTCTTAGAATGAGACAACTCTATCTCACTTTGATCCCCGCAGCAATCAATGTGAACAAGAGGTTGAAAAAATCATTCATTTGCAAAGAGTTGCAATTCAATTACCTGATATATTTGTTGACACGAGAAAAGTGACAAAATCATATATTCCAGTAGAAAATATTCCAGCAAAAATTAATGTCCCTGCAGGACAATCTGCTGTGGCAAATGAATCTCAAATACGCCAAAAGCGTAATCGACCAGTTGGTTCAAAAGACTCTGTACCTCGAAAAAGAAGAGTACAGGAGAAAAACCAACCAAAAACTTCAAAAAAAATCACATTAGAAAAGATTGATCAATCAAATATTGAATGTACGGTTCCTGAAGAACCAGAGGTGTCCGAAAATAATGAGATCTCAATAAATTATATGATATCTCATAAATTATGGGAACGGAATAATATTGTTATAGACAATATTTTCGCTTTTAACATGGCTCTATATATTATGCAAAATGAGGATCCTGAACCACAGTCTGTTAATAACTGTCGAAATAGAAATGATTACCAAAATAGAAAGAAGCCATACAGGTAGAATTGAATTCTTTGGAGAAACGAAAAGTGTTTGGACTAGTAATTTGAACACCTGAAAATGTAATCCATGTTGGATACAAATGGATTTTTTTACGAAAGAGAAATGAGAATAATGAAATTACAAGATACAAAGCCTGACTAGTGGCTCAAGGTTTCTCCCAAAGACCAAAAATTGATTATGAGGAAACATATTCTCCCATAATGGATACCATCACTTTTAGATTCTTAATTAGTTTGACCGTGTCACAAGGGCTCGATATGTGCCTTATGGATGTAGTAACTGCCTACCTATATGATTCACTTGACAGTGACATATATATGAAAGTCCCTGAAGGATTTAAGGTGCTAGGAATAAATGATACATGTTCGAGAATTATGTCTCAATTAAATTGCAAAAATCATTATATGGATTGAAACAATCCGGACGCATGTGGTATAATCGCCTTAGCGAATTTGTTGAAAGAGGGTTATAAAAATGACGATATATGCCCATGTGTTTTCATAAAGAAAACAAATATTGGATTTGCAATTGTGGCAGTTTATGTTGATGATTTAAATTTAATTGGAACTCCTTAAGAGTTCAACAAAATTGCAGATTATTTGATAAATGAATTTGAGATGAAAGATTTGAAGAAAATCAAATTTTGTCTTGGATTACAAATTAAACATTTTTCAGAGGGATTATTTGTTCATCAATCTACTTATACAGAAAAAGTCTTGAAACACTTTTATATGGATACTGCACATCCATTGCCATCACCTATGGTTGTTCGATCACTTGATGTGGAAAAAAGATCCATTTCGTCCACTTGAAGATGGAGAAAAGATTCTTGGTCCTGAAGTACCATACCTTAGTGCAATTGGAGCATTAACTTATCTTGCAAATTGCACTCGGCCTGACATAGCTTTTTCTGGAAATCTCCTTGCAAGATATAGCTCTACACCAACTCAAAGGCATTGAAATGGTGTTAAACATATTTTTTGTTACTTAAAAGGTACTATTGATATGGGACTGTTTTATTCTCAAAAATCAGGATCTGCTTTCGTGGGATATGCAGATGCAGGTTATCTCTCCGATCCACATAAAGCTAAATCACAAACAGGATATGTGTTTACACGTGGAGGAACGGCTATATCATGGAGATCTGTGAAGCAATCTTTGACAGCAAAATCCTCAAATCATTCTGAGATTATTGCAATCCATGAAACAGGGCGAGATGTGTATGGTTGAGGAATATGACCCATCATATCCAATCATCATGTGAATTGACTTCAACAAAAAATAGTCCAACAATTTTGTTTGAAGATAATGCAGCTTGTATTGCACAACTCAAGGGAGACTATATCAAAGGCGATAGGACGAAGCATATTTCTCCAAAATTCTTTCATACACATGAACTTCAGAAGAATTGTGACATTGATATTCAAAAAATTCGCTCAAGTGACAATGTGACTGATCTATTCACAAAAGTGCTGCTAACATCTACATTCAAGAAATTAGTTCATGAGATTGGAATGCGTCGATTCAAAGATTTTCAGTGATCAACATCAGGGGGAGTAGTTGTACTCTTTTTCCTTCGCTTAGGTTTTGTCCTATAGAGTTTTCCTAACAAAGTTTTAATGAAGCAGCATTTAATTTTAATACTCCAAAATAACTGCACTCTTTTTCCTTTATTTGATTTTTTTTCTCATTAGATTTTTATCAAATAAGGTTTTAACGAGGCAGATATTTTGTAATATGTCATTCAAGGGGGAGTGTTGTAAATGAAAAGTCCATTAAAGTTTATTGGTGAATGACATTTGTACCCCTGTAGCCCTAGAAATTATTATCATTGTATCCCTGATTCTTACCTATAAATATAGGGCTTTCGTTTTCAATAATACACACAAAAAGTTTATTGAGTTTTCTCTATTCTCTTTTCCTCTCATTTTATAACACAATTCATTATTTTTATTTATTTTTCAGCACTCAATCTGTATATTCACAACCCAAATTACAAAATACAAAAACTAAACTCCAAAATGGAAAAATAAAAAATACATACCGCAGGACACTGGCTAATGGCTATGGATCAAGGCTGAAGATGAGGCGTGGAGGAGTTTGGGGAGGAAGCCAACGGGTTAGAAATGGATTTTGTTTCGTATTGAAATTTATATTTTGTTTGGGCCAAAAAATGGAGTTGGATCAGGTCTCATTCTTTTTTCTGGCAGGACATGGGATGCTCAATCAAATGAAATGAGGTCAACCAAAAAACATGTGAACTACCTGGATCCAGGCTTGGACGAGCACGGGCTATAGTCCGACCAGCTCATGCCTGGATCTGCCCCTGTGCAAGAGCAACAATTCTTACTCGAAGCATTGATTTAACAATGAAGAACATGTTCTGAATCAAATTTTAACATCAGTCAAGTTCTTAAAGCTGCACGGAGGATTCGTGCGTATTGACATATTGCAAGAACTCCTCAAGGTAGATGCAAACCAACTTTGACATTCCATGTAGTTCGACTTTCCTCACAATTGTTTCATCCTGTCGGAGATAGGTTGAATGAGACTATTAATATAGAACATGGAAAGAGAATTCGGTTTTGCTAGTGGTACATTGGGGTGTACCTAATGGTGTACACCCCACTCACATGGGCGAGGGACCCACTCGAATAAAATATCCTTTCTTTCACATGGGTCCCACACCCATGTGAGTGGGGTGTATACCATTCGGTACACCCCATTATGTACCACTAGACAAATTCAAGAGAATTTGATACCAAATAAAACTTTTGAAGTGCTTTAAAATTAAGTAGGGAGAAAAACTTTAAGTTGAGAGAGAAACGGACTGGAGTAAGAGATAAATTGTTACTATGAAAAGCAGAAACTAGGAAACTTATATTTACAGAGAGAATAGGGATTAAATTCTTGGGCAATAAGGATTACAGTTCTTGGTAAGTAATTAATAGATTCCTTTTACATGTTGAAAAATATATGGAAAGTTTACATAAACAGTCCAAGCCAAACAGAGTACTCTAAAGTAATATTTCCATTATAGTACATTATGTTTGAAATGCTATAGTATAATTATGAAATTCATTACTCTTACGAAATGAGGAGGCGATATGACTCAATATGAAATATATGATCGAACACAGAATATAAAATTAAAAACAAAAAATAGATTGGCAAAGCAACCAAGTATTTTATTCGATAACCAATAGAGAAAATAATATTATTACTGCAATACCTAAACTGAATGAAGTGTCTACTATTTATAGGGGACATGTTAAAACCTTAGAAGTAACCTAAAAAATAGAAGGTCAAAATAAGCGTAAAACTGACAAAAGGAGAAAATCTTGCACGGCGCAGTCACTTGAGCAAGAGCATGTGACAGGCGAGAGAGTTGGTTCCAAAAGTTGGCCCACTACTCGAGCAGCAAGCTTGTAACGTCCCAAAAGTTTTATAGAATAAAATTTATTCATTCTATAATTTATATATTTATATTTTTGAAATTGAGGGACCAAAATAAAAATATTTTAAATTCTTATATTTTTGGGTCAAATAATTAGATTTTGATAAGTCAAAGATAAGTATATCAATATTGGAGATCGTAATTAATAAGAAGTTTTCGACTCGAGAAAAAGTTATTTTGGATAAAAACACATTAAGTTAGACCCAATTGAAAGAAATAGGATAAATAGAATTTTACGTAAGTTATAATCCAATTCATTTTTTCTTTCTGGAAACGTGTTAGATGGATATTAAAGTATTAATCATTTTTTTGGTTTAATATTAATCCTTAGTTATGATTAGGCTAGACTTTGGTGATTCATTCCTAATGTAATTATAAAAACGGTTTAAACTTATCATTAATAACCCAATTCCCTTCTTCTCCCAGCAATGAACGTGCATGCGTTTAACTAGAAAATCATCATTTTGACAAAATCCTAATTCTACCAATTAAACTCAACCATATCCAAAACGACTCATGGTACACGGCTCCTCTATTACAATTAAACCAAAATTTAATTGTGAATGTTAATTTCAACTATAAATATTACGTGTAGTCCCATTATTTCACCATAAAATATATGTACATATATGGCAGAAAGAAGTTTTTAAAATCAGTAGCCAAGATAGAAAAAAAAAGAAAGATTTGGACGTGTTACCATATTATTTTGTTTCAAGTAATTCATCTGATCTAACGAGGTAAGCTACTATTGTATGAGTGGATGGTTTTTGTATATTTTTATATTCAATTAAATACACATGAATTGCCAGTAGACCTTTGGGTTCTTTAGAAAGAGAGATGAGTTCATACAGGAATTTAAGACGATCTAAGATAGGTTTGTTGCTTGGTCACTGATATACTCCATAAGAGAAGAGTGTCATGAAGTGTTTATTTTATTGTTGCATAATTGTGTATGAAAATTGTACGCATCTTACTAGGTATTTTTAAATACTCACTCTTATTATACATTTTTACAGGTTAGTATGTGTCAATTGGAGCTGTGGCGGGATGGTGACGCGAACTGAGAATAAGATCCGAAAAGAAAAGTATTAAGTTTTTTGATTTTGTCTTTAAATTCATTAGTTTGTTAAGTTTGTTTCATAGTCATATTATTTAATTAGTTAGTTGAATATTTTTTTAAAGATACAATTTTCCATGTTTAGTTTAAATTTATGTATATTTCAGTTGTTTATTTCTAAAGGAATTCATGTTTATCGCTCCGTCTTTGATACAAGGAAAAGTAAATATTTGGTAACGCTTCAAAATTTATGAAAATTTGGGGTGTTACACAATTAGCGGCAGGCTAGCGAAAATGCGATTCTTTTCTTCGATATAATTTTGATATCTTCAAGACCAGTATTCCAAATCATGCAATACTAGACCGAATTTGGGTCACAAACCAAACAACTACAAATGTCACACTTTTTGTATCAAGTGATGTTCCTTAGGCACATAACATTTCAGGGAAAGTGATGTTCTCCACCCCATTAGAATCCATTCACCCATTTTTCGAGATGTACATTAAGTCACAATTAAAAATTCATAATCCAGAATAATTTGACCGAAATTTTGTTCATTATCACTCTTAGTAACTATAGCTAATCATCCTATCTAGATTCTCTTCCAACTAGTGCATGTCTCACACCATGTGATGCTTATTAGCGCGTTATAAATCATAAGCACTCAATATAGTACTCTTAAGTTAAATGCAGTCTTCATTATCACACGTTGATATAGTATAATACATTGTATCATTACAATTCAGCGTAGAATTTCCTTTGAAATTAGTGTCATCACGCACGAAACTAGGTCAAGCCGTAGAATCACACTTCATTATTGGTCTTTATTATCATACACCACTGCTATATAATGTGCCTTATAGGGAACGTATGATTTAACTTGAAACTAGTACCATCGCACACGAGGCTATTTCATGCCATAACTTGACCTTTTCAATGGCACCTCTGTAATGCCCAGATTTGAAAGCCCTTGAGTTGAATGGATGTAGTTTGTATCCTCTAAATCATTGACATGAAGTAGAGCTATTCGAACCAAGTTCTATATTCAAGTTCATCACTCCTAGTTTTCCTTTTTAACTTGAAGTTTAAGAGAGTGACCAGAGATACGTGTGTATGCGTCGAGAATTT
Organism: Olea europaea var. sylvestris; assembly: GCF_002742605.1. Lineage (NCBI taxonomy): Eukaryota > Viridiplantae > Streptophyta > Magnoliopsida > Lamiales > Oleaceae > Olea > Olea europaea. The sequence continues at coordinate 13,829,418 of NC_036258.1, read as the reverse complement.
ACTTAATCATGTAACGAAAAATAAAATAATTTCAACTCCCACCAAAGACCTACTTTGTGTTTAGATAGAAATTGTGATATGAATTATATTTTTTTTGTAAATTTTGCAAACTCTTTTGCTAATTTTGTAACATGAACAATTATGATCTGCAATCTACAGCTGTATAATTATCCAACTTCCAATGAAAATCCACATACGAAACAATATTGAGAGAACTATGGTTTTTACTTTTCTTGTGCTAGCAAGAATGATTATGTTCTCTACTAATTTTTCAAACTCTAACAACCTATTAATATAAGTCCTGAGCTTGGCCCATCTCTTAACTTAATCTGGTCAAATGATTAACTAATCCAATTAATTAAACTTGATCCAAGAATTAAATTAATTCTGCCCTACTAACAAGCAGTCCAATTAATTAATTATTCAATACTTGTCAATTAATTAATTGAAAATCTCATTCTTCTAGTTCTCCTTTTGTATGTGACCCATTAAGTTTCCAATTAAAATACTATTTTTTAATTTATCACAAATTCACATTTGTCATCCCAAATTGACATCTAATAATGTGTCAGAACAATACATGTGACAAAAAATGTCACAAGGTATGACAAAATCAAACCTTTCATTTACCATAAAATTATAATCCTTTTGTTAATATGATCCAATCAATTATGAGATATGAATATTTGTCAATTTTAATCATCGATCATATCTTTAATTTCACTATTAGGTCAATATAAGATGAAAACTCATTTTTGATTTATGATTACACCTTAGCCAAGGATTTCATTATCAACTTAACTGAATGAAAGTAGATCATAATCTCTTACTATTTAAAAGTATAGAATCATCTATTAATCATTCGCAATCTTCATATGATTCTTGACATACCTGAATGATGCCGTATTAGCGACTTTTGGCAGAACAACATTCAGCATCGCCAATGTATGACTATCCCTATATAAGTTACTATGATGACCTTAAGTAAAAGGACCGATTCCACTATCGAGTATTAGAGATTAACCATTGACACTTAGATAGTTATCTATATAGAATCTCCCCAATAGGTCTCCAATGTTTTGTTGTATAACAAAACATCCACGTCTTTATTTAGGTGTCACCACACTTTAGCCAGTGAGATCAGCTACTTACTTCACAACTAAGAAATGCTACATGTGATGGTCTATCCGTAATAACGATATCTGTATATTGTTATTGCTTTCGATCACAAATAATTTAAGATTCAATCATATGTAATTTGTACCTCACAATCACAACTCCTTGTGATTAACAAATTATCAAAAATTGAATATACAGACTCTATTATTTAAATTAATTGAGTATTAATTAAATAATAGATATATCATAAAATTGTATCAATTATATATTAAAAGTGTTTATGTCCAAAGTTTATTGGATCTAGAGCATAACATTTACAAACTTCCACTTGCACTAGATCCAATCACTTATGTATCTAATATCCGAAGAGTCTACATGACAATCATGTTTATGCTATGAGAACTATTTTTCAGTGGATCTGCAATATTATCATTTGTGAAAAATCGTTCTTTATATACGTCATTTCTTTGTATTATCTCTTTAATGAGATAATATCACCTTAACACATGTTTGAACAATTGATGAGACCTTAATTCCTTTGTTTGGATGATGGCTCCATTATTATCACAATGCAGAAGTTTGTCACCAACAATGTTAGTAACTACTCCAAGTTTATTAATGAACTTCTTGATCCATACGACAACTCTTTGCTGTTTCTGAAACAATGGTGTATTAAGCTTTCGCTATTGAATCAATAGTTGTTACATTTTTGGAACATTTTCAACTAACCATTCTATAATCAAGAGTAAACACCTATCCAGATTTTGAGGTAAACCTAAGAGGTTCATTACCTAAGTTTTAAACTGAAATTTAGATTTAAGACTTGCCATCTTCAAGTCTGACTAAAAGTTAGCATCGGTATATCCATGAACTCTCAGTTCATTTTTTCTATATAAAATCTTCTCAAGATTTTATCTTCGTAGATCGGGATAAGTTAAGCAATCTTCTAGATGTATCTCTATAGATCAAGTTGCTTTTCTCATATCTTTCATGGAGATATTATTTGACAACCATGATTTCAACGATTGAAACATAGAGGTGTTATTTCCTATTAACATGTTATCTACATATGATATTAGGAATACGACAATACTTTTGCAATTTTCTTGTAAATACACAGATCTTCTTTATTTTTGATAAAATCAAACCTTTCGACTTTTTCATTAAATCAAAGATTTCAGCTCCAAGAGACTTGCTTCAATTCATATATAAGTTTATTAAACTTACTTATCTTATAAGCATATTTGAATTCAAAACTTTTGACTCGTGTCATGTATACTTCCTCTTGCAAGTTCTTGTTAAGGAATACGGTTTTGACATCTTTTTGTCATAACTCATAGTCATGGAATGTAGCTATTGCAAGCAAAGTCTGAATGAACTTTAGCATGGCTATAGGCTAGAAGGTTTCATCAAAGTCAACTCATTGTCTTTGTTTGTAACAATTTGCTATTAGTCTTGCTTTGTATCTATGAATGTTTCCATCAATGTCAACATTTACATGTAAACTCATTTACAACAAATTTCGTGGCATCTTGCCATCTTTTTAAATCAACACTTAACTTTGTTTCTGTGTAACTAGTAAAATCTTCGTTTAGTAATACCCGATTAGCAATCATGGATTCACACCTTCTTAAAGGTTGAATGATCCTACCAGATTTAGACGAAACTGACATATTCTTAGAAGTCTCTACTTTTTGATCAAGAGTATGTCCTTCAACAGGTGTGGGATCAAATTCAGATTCATCTACTTGGTCAACTATGTTTATGGACTCTTGAACTCCTTCAACAAAAGATAAATTTTAATTAAGTTAAACCCATCATTCATAAATATCTAATAAATCATAGTGTTAAATATATTTCTAATAGACCAGCCTTGCGTGTAATCAACAAGTTGAAATTGATTGAGCACTCTAGTTTTTCACTATAATGATGAAAGACAAATATAAATATGATAGTGTGTTGACATGGACTTTTACTATCTAATCTTTTCGAGCCATAAGAAAGATTAGTTGGTCAGTTCATAGGGGGAATTGCATTGACTCATACAATGCTCCATCCCGATGATCCCTTCCTTTTTTTGTTTCTTCAATTAGTCTAACTACAACCTGTATCCTATACTAATTGGTACACAGGCCCACAAAATTATAACGAATTCATAGATCCAAAATAAATAAGAGTTTACAGGCTCATAAAACAAAAAAAATAAAACTAATCATTCAATACATCTACATGGTCGAGTCCATAATCATCTACTAATAAAACATTCATGATGTAAATGTTTTACCATAAAATATCTAATATTGTATAAGTCTATATTTCAAGTTTCTAATAATTAAGGTCGTTTAAACTCATTGAGATAAATGGATCGAAATAATTAATTAATTAATTATATTAATCAATTAATTAAATTAGTGAGTTTATTTAAGTAAATGCCGAATCATAGTCATCTAATTCCACAATTATAGGGCGGAACTATTTAATTAAAATCAAATTTTAATTAAATATCAAATTAGAGTCCAACTTTAGTTTTCAAAATTTAAGGCGGTTGAATTTAATTAAATTTAAATTAGACCCAAAAATTAATTTTCTTTTCAAAATAGATTTTTGAAGATAAAATTAATTTTCTTAAAAGCTAGAAACTAGAAAATAAATTAACAATCAACTTTTGATTGTTCTAATAAGAAAAATAGTTTTTAACAAGTACAAAGTGAGCTTTGATACCGCTGTTAGGAATGAACGGTGGAAAATAAAATAATTTTAACTCCCACCAAGGACCTATTTTGTGTTTAGATAAAAATTGTGATATGAATTATACCTTTTTGTAAATTTTACAAATGCCCTTTGTTGATCTTATAATACGAATAATTACGATCTGCAATCCACAGTTGTCTAATTATTCAGTCTCTAATGAAAATCCAGATAGGGAACAAGATTAAGAAACTAGGATTTTAACCTTCTTGTACTAACAAGATTAATTATGTTCCCTACTGATTTTTCAAATTCTAACAACCTATTAAGATAAGTCCAGACGAGTTTGTCTCGTCTCTTAATTTAATCCGATCCAATATTTAACTAATCTAATTAAGTAAACTTTGTCCATGAATTAATTAATACAATTAAATAATTTGGTCATATTAACAAGCAACTCAATTAATTAATTATCCAACACTTGTCAATTAATTCATTGGTAAATCTCATTCTTCTAGTTCTCCTTTTGTGTGTAACCTATTAGGTTCACAATCACGATACTTAATGACGTGAATTATTTTTTCGATTTAATCAAAATCGATAAATTAAAATACCACATTTTAATTTATCACAAATTCACATTTGTCATTCAAGATTGGCATCTAACAATATGTTAGGGCAATACATATGATTGAAAATGCTATGTAGTATGACAAAACTAAACTTATTTGTTTATTATAAAATTATAATCCTTTCGTCAATATGATCCGATCAATTACGAAATATAGATATGTGTCAATCTCAATTATCGATTATATTTTTCATTCCACTATTAAATCAATATAAGTCGAAAATGAGTATACCTTGGCCAAAGTTTTCATCATCAAATTAATTGAATGAAAAGTAGATTATAATATCTTACTATCTAAGAATGATGAATCTTCTATTGATCATTATACCTGAACGATGTCGTATTAGTGGCATTTGACAGAGCAAATTATTTCATATAAAGCACTATGATGATCTCAAGTCAAAGGACCAATTCCACTATCAAACATTAAAGATTAACCGCTGACACTCAAATAGTTATCTATGTGGAATCACTATAGCGGGTCTCCAATATTTTGTTCTATAACAAAATATCCACACATTTATTTAAGTGCAACCACACTTTAGCCAGTGAGGCCAACTAGTTACTTCACAAGTAAGAAATGCCACAGGTGATGATCGTCTATCTGTAATAACGATATTCATATCTCGTTATTACTTACGACCACATATAATTTAAGATTCAGTCATATGTAATTTGTGTCTCACAATCACAATTCCCTATGATTAACAAATTACCAAAATTTGAATTTACGGACTCAATTATTTAGTTTAATTGAGAATTAATTAAATAATCGATCTATCATAAAATTGAATCAGTTATTTATTAAAAGTGTTTATGTCTAAAGTTGATTGGATTTAGAGTATAACACTTACAGTATGGACACGCCACCCCCATTTCCAAAAGCATGTGTATGTGGATTGCAAAGTTGCAACGGTCATTTCATCCCATTATATTGTTATGGTTGCATTTAAATCTTTGCATTCTCTATTACTTGTATTTATTTAATGATTAGCTTATTTTCCACAGGTCATTACTTGTGGCAGCGTTCCTTTTGAATCTTCATTCCAGAGGGAATTGAGATGTGCGTATGTTTCCACAAAATTGTATAGATACTAAGAATGTTGCGGAAAACCAGAAGTTGCTAAACAATATGTCTTTTATTGTAACAAGCCTCGTTATCAACATTTGTTTACTGGTGAAATCATATGCTTGTTATCTTCAAGTATTCAAAAAGTTTAGAGTAGACAATTATAATGCTATTAATGAAGAATTTGATCCAATCAGGCATAATGTTGTTTTGCAAGTACCAAATGCTTCAAAACTAATAAACCAAAGCATGTTGCAGTTGTTCTAAAGGTATGCACATTTGATAGTTTGTATTACTCCTGTTTACAGAATAAATTTGGAAATAATTATTTTACAAAAAAGAACAATTGGATACAATATTTTTCTTATATAAGAGCATCATCTTAGACACTGACTTTCTTGTTTGGAGGATGAAACCTACTATTGGCATAAAGATAGAGATGTCAATCCCGCTCGATGGCTTGGCCTAGAAAAAGTTTGAGTCAAGACTCAATTTTTGGGCAACGGCCCAAGCCTGAGCCAGAGCTGCCTGCTTGAAGCAGCTGTAACTGCAAAAGCAGTTGCATCACCACGATTTTTTTTATTTTTTTTTTTAAAAAAAAAAAAAAGAAGGAAAGAAAGAAAGGAAAAAATGGAAAACCGGTCCTTCTCGGTTAGGGCCAAAAAAGCCCTACCATTTTCTGCCCGGTTTACGCCCGAACCATGAACCGACTTGCCCAAGATAGAACTTGTATATTGTTTGCTTTAATTGCAATGTGGTTGATTGATTTTAATATGTGTACATGGAGGTTGGGTGATTTATCTCCATTTTTAAAATATGATAGCCACCAATAAAAAACAATTGTTAATATTTATGTTTATGAACATGAAGAAACCTGATTCTTTATGTACCTGATGCAGACGGGATACGTTCTCCATGAACGAGTTTAAAGAAAAAAATTGCCTGAAGATGGTATGACAGTAGCAGCGGAAAATCTGGATTTAGATAAATGATATGAATGTTGAGGAAGTCTCTTTACCTTGCCTCCTTTCACTATATTCAAGAAGTACTCGTCCTAGAAAAAGATGGGCAATTGTCCCTTACAGATAAGCTTTATGTTCTCTTTGCACTGCATATTAGATTTGTTTATTATTATTTTGAAAGGGATTTGGTAACAATATACTCCTCTTAGCTAAGATTCATGTCGCCAAATATTGTGAATTTCTAGAGTTAGAAATATAAAATTGTTACTTTGTCATACATATGAGTGTGTTAAAAGATAAATCTCATATCGAATAAAGATAAAAATATATACCAATTTATAATGTTTTGAATGAAATCTCTTAATAAGGTTGACATTTTAAGATGGAACCTTAAGTCTTAATATAATATCAGAGCTCATTAAGCTCTAATGAGAGTCTCAATAAATGAGTATACGGATTTCAATATTGGTCTGCTCAAGCGAGCTACCATCTTACGGAGGCATGTTAAGGAATAAAATCTCAGATCGAATAAAAATGAAAATATAGACCAACTTATAAAGTTTTGGGTTATTCTTCTTAATAAGATTGACTCTTTAATAAAGAACCCCCCGTCCTAAAATTCTCAAACCAGCCATTATCTTACGGAGGTGTGTTAAGAGATAAAATCTCATATCGAAACTTATATGGCTTTAGACTATTCCTTTTAATAGATTGATATGTTAAAATGAAACTCTAAATCTTAACAGAGCGTGCATCTAAAAGAGCTACATTACCTCGTTCCATCTAGATGTGCGGCCAAAAATGTAGATAGTCAAATGTTCTTCGATGTTGAGGGAATATGAGAAGCAGCGTTTTTGCAAATGTATTAAATTGTTGTCTAGGTTCAGAGAGGTTGCTCCTAGTGTAAGTGTTATGCCCTAGATCCAATCAACTTTGGACATAAATATTTTTTATATATAATTAATGTAATTTAATGGCAGATCTATTATTTAATTAATAGACAATTAAATTAAATAATAGAGTCTGTAGATTCAAATTTTCGTAATTTGTTAATCACAAGGAGTTGTGATTGTGAGATACAAATTACATATGATTGAATCTTAAATTGTCTGCGGTCCTAAGTAATAACGAGATACGGATATCGTTATTACGGATAGACCATCACGTGTGACATTTCTTATTTGTGAAGTAAGTAGCTGATCTCACAAGTTAAAGTGTGGTGACACTTAAATGAACACGTGGATGTTTTGTTATAGAACAAAACATTGGAGACCCATCGATCCATTTCACATGGATAACTATCTGAGTGTCAGTGGTTAATCTCTAACGTTTGATAGTGGAATTTGTTCTTTTAACTTGAGGTCGTCATGATATCTTATTATATTACGATCTCTCCTAGTAGAAAACAAGCATTTGAAGATTTTTGTGCCGAACTACGGGTGATGACTGCTAAAACATTTGTTAGCGACGTAGGTTATAGATGAAACTCTACATACTTACTATTAAAATCATGTGAAGGTTTCGAAAATTTAATAACTGACTTTTATAATAATAGACATGTTAGAAGTGATGATGATGGTATGTTAAATGAATCCGATTGGATTTTAACTTTGAAAGTTAAACGATTTTTGACATCTTTTTATGAGACCACAAAGATTTTATCTGACATTTATTATCCTACAAGTTGTATGGTGCTTGAACGCCTTTATATAATTGCAAGAACATTCCATAAATATAAAAATGATCCTGCTTTTAGTGAAATTTTAATTGCTATGGAATTAAAGTTTAGAAAATATTGGGAAGAACTGCCTATGTTATTTCCTTTAGCATGCGCAATGGACCCCCGATATAATATTTCGGGAACTAAATACGTAATTAATCAAATCAATAAAGTTTTAATACTTGATACACCTATCACCTATAAGAATTTAGAGCAAACATTATGTAGAATGTATAATTTATATGCGGAAAGAATGGGTGCAAATGTTAGTCGGGTACCCTCTGTTGCACCTACTCCTTCTGCTGAAACTGAAGAAGATGCTGCGAAAATAATGAATTTATTTCAGGGCATTAATACATTTAGATATGATGCAACTGCAATGCGTTCATCTAGTTCTATGTCGTCTACATTTGCATCTCATCAAACATCGGCCGAAACTCAAAATGCGATGCCTGTCGAATTAATTGATTATTTCAATCATAATATGCCAATAGACAGAATAATTAAAAAATTTCAAAAGAAGTAATTGAATTCTGGCGAAAGTATGAAAGATGTTGGCCAATTGTTTCTGCAATTGCGAAAAATCTATTGACACCTCCGGTTAGCACAGTTGCTTCGGAGTCTGCTTTTAGTGCAGGTAAAAGGGTTTTAACTGATGTCAGGAGCCGACTGAAAGAAAATGTTTTGGAAGTGTTAATGTGTGTGAAGGATTGGCAGGACGTTCATTTTTTACTACAAGATAAATATGCTGAAATTACATGTCGTCAGGTAAGTGATATTTTATTTAATTATATTAATCAAAATTTTTTTATTTTTTAATCGTTAAATTTAATTTTCTTTAAAAAATTGTACACGTTACAACAAGTTGTTCATATACAATTTTTAACTCCGCCTACTTAAAATTGATGTAGCCGGTCCCAAACCCGGATAAAGGAGGAGGGTTTACATTTTATTAACTTTAAAAAGAAATCAAAAAAATATATTTTTTGTAAATGTATTTCAAAAAATAATTCGTTTTCATTATATAAATATTTTATACTTTATAAAAGGTATTACAAATTACAATATGATATAAATAAAAAAAAATAAAAACTTGTTCTCGTTAAATTATTTGTATTTTTTAACACTTTTTATTTTTAAAACTCTATTCTTTATTAACTTTAAAAAGAAATAAAAAAAATATTTTTTGTAAATGTATTTCAAAAAATAATTCGTTTTCATTATATAAATATTTTATACTTTATAAAAAATATTACAAATTACAATATGATATAAATAAAAAAAAATAAAAACTTGTTTTCGTTAAATTACTTGTATTTTTTAACACTTTTTTATTTTTAAAACTTTATTCTTTATTATATATATTAAAAAATATATATATAGGGGAGCCCACGAGCCGAAGCTCGGGTCGGCCCAGGAGCTTGGACGAGCCACGAGCATGTGGGCCGAGCCGAGCCCATTGCCAACCCTAGATATTTGTTTAAACTGGTTGAAAAAATTATGCCCCTATCTGGTGACTCTTGGCCGAGGATATAGAAACTTTCTTATCTACTTCACCCCTTTATTTTTAGGGACAAAAATCAATTATTAAACCCGCATCTGGTTCACGAGTTCCAGTTGAATCGAATGGTCACCGGATATTCTGAGGGTTTCTTTTCATCTGATTTTTACCCTATATTTGGACCAAATTTCTGTTCGGTTCCCAGTTTGGTTGGTCCGATCCAATTTTCCGATTTTCAAAACATTGGGCATAACAAAAAGAAAAACATGACGCAAACAACATACAATATTAATCATAAATTTCAGTATTGCTATAAGGTAATTAGCAGTCAATCCACACTGATATAAGAGTATATAAAAAGTTTTTACGATCAATCATTGTATATCTGTTTAACTAACTACTAATTGCCCACTAGATATCACGAAGAGCACTAAATCTGGTTTCAAGAATAACACAAATTCAGCAGTAGTCGAGCTAATTGTGATTAATTTTTGTCATTGATGAACAAACTCAATTAATCACTCTTCTCACGTGTTGTTGCACCCAGTACCCATATAATTTTGCATTTGCATTACGTTTGGAGTGTAATTAAGATATTATGATAAGAGTAATGCTATTCATAGTCATTAACTGTGGTAGTCGTCCTACGTGGCAACCTACATGACAATTTGTGATTTCAATATGATAATTTTTTCTTTCCTCATATATCAAATCACTAATTTTACATGTATACCACACAGAGTGACTATAATAGTGAGTGACTCCAAGTAGCATTATTTTTAAGATAATGTGTGGTGCAAATTCTATATGATAAATTTCATCTATGGTGACTATATTTTCACTTAATGTCAATCAGGTAATTGTACTTCAATTTTACTTAATTAGGTAACTACATTTTATTTTGATTTCAATCACCCCAATTCCATTGACAAATATCGGGAAGTCTATAAGTGATAGTCATTACACGTGAATGTTAGTTGCTAATACAAAATAAGTACAATTTTATAGAAATAAATACTGATCATCATTTTTCAATTGTCACATCATTAATTTTCGACGGTCCAAGTGACGAAATTTGATGAAGTTATCTGATTAAAATTCAATTAATATCTAGTTACGCATTTTAACAAAATTGAAGTATACTCACTTGGTTGACATTAAATAAAATTACAATTACCTTGAATGGAATTTACTCAAATTTACTATATTATAGGTAAAAATGACGTAGGTGTATTACATACAAGGTATATTGCAAAAATAATTTTTTTTTCAATTTTCATCGCTGGTGAGGTTAGACTATTGTAAAAGTTAATGCCTGCAAATGCTATTGTCATTGGTAATGACTAACAACATATTAATGTGAATATTGAAGATTGTTAAACTTTCGTAATGGTGCCAAGTTTGACCTAATGTAGCCTTCGAATGAGAATAGATCTAAATCGAGGTGTTGCAAACCCAACAAACCTAACATTATCATGTATTAGGCTACGAAAAAAATTCAATTGGGACTGTTTACTAAGATTGTCTACGTAGATCACGACATTTTAACCTCGAATCACTCCAGTCATACCACCTTGAACTTAAACGGGTCTGACTACCCACTTTTTCTTTTTCACCCACTTAAACGTCCAAGGTGTCTTGACTAGAGTAATTCAGATTCTAGTGTATAATGATTTAAATTCCTATCACAATTGCGCGTGGAATTGTTTTCACTAAAGCTTTTCTTTGAGTTTTTTTATTTTTTAATCGTTAAATTTAATTTTCTTTAAAAAATTGTACACGTTACAACAAGTTGTTCATATACAATTTTTAACTCCGCCTACTTAAAATTGATGTAGCCGGTCCCAAACCCGGATAAAGGAGGAGGGTTTACATTTTATTAACTTTAAAAAGAAATCAAAAAAATATATTTTTTGTAAATGTATTTCAAAAAATAATTCGTTTTCATTATATAAATATTTTATACTTTATAAAAGGTATTACAAATTACAATATGATATAAATAAAAAAAAATAAAAACTTGTTCTCGTTAAATTATTTGTATTTTTTAACACTTTTTATTTTTAAAACTCTATTCTTTATTAACTTTAAAAGAAATAAAAAAAATATTTTTTGTAAATGTATTTCAAAAAATAATTCGTTTTCATTATATAAATATTTTATACTTTATAAAAAATATTACAAATTACAATATGATATAAATAAAAAAAAATAAAAACGTGTTTTCGTTAAATTACTTGTATTTTTTAACACTTTTTTATTTTTAAAACTTTATTCTTTATTATATATATTAAAAAATATATATAGGGGAGAGCCCACGAGCCGAAGCTCGGGTCGGCCCAGGAGCTTGGACGAGCCACGAGCATGTGGGCCGAGCCGAGCCCATTGCCAACCCTAGATATTTGTTTAAACTGGTTGAAAAAATTATGCCCCTATCTGGTGACTCTTGGCCGAGGATATAGAAACTTTCTTATCTACTTCACCCCTTTATTTTTAGGGACAAAAATCAATTATTAAACCCGCATCTGGTTCACGAGTTCCAGTTGAATCGAATGGTCACCGGATATTCTGAGGGTTTCTTTTCATCTGATTTTTACCCTATATTTGGACCAAATTTCTGTTCGGTTCCCAGTTTGGTTGGTCCGATCCAATTTTCCGATTTTCAAAACATTGGGCATAACAAAAAGAAAAACATGACGCAAACAACATACAATATTAATCATAAATTTCAGTATTGCTATAAGGTAATTAGCAGTCAATCCACACTGATATAAGAGTATATAAAAAGTTTTTACGATCAATCATTGTATATCTGTTTAACTAACTACTAATTGCCCACTAGATATCACGAAGAGCACTAAATCTGGTTTCAAGAATAACACAAATTCAGCAGTAGTCGAGCTAATTGTGATTAATTTTTGTCATTGATGAACAAACTCAATTAATCCCTCTTCTCACGTGTTGTTGCACCCAGTACCCATATAATTTTGCATTTGCATTACGTTTGGAGTGTAATTAAGATATTATGATAAGAGTAATGCTATTCATAGTCATTAACTGTGGTAGTCGTCCTACATGGCAACCTACATGACAATTTGTGATTTCAATATGATAATTTTTTCTTTCCTCATATATCAAATCACTAATTTTACATGTATACCACATAGAGTGACTATAATAGTGAGTGACTCCAAGTAGCATTATTTTTAAGATAATGTGTGGTGCAAATTCTATATGATAAATTTCATCTATGGTGACTATATTTTCACTTAATGTCAATCAGGTAATTGTACTTCAATTTTACTTAATTAGGTAACTACATTTTATTTTGATTTCAATCACCCCAATTCCATTGACAAATATCGGGAAGTCTATAAGTGATAGTCATTACACGTGAATGTTAGTTGCTAATACAAAATAAGTACAATTTTATAGAAATAAATACTGATCATCATTTTTCAATTGTCACATCATTAATTTTCAACGGTCCAAGTGACGAAATTTGATGAAGTTATCTGATTAAAATTCAATTAATATCTAGTTACGCATTTTAACAAAATTGAAGTATACTCACTTGGTTGACATTAAATAAAATTACAATTACCTTGAATGGAATTTACTCAAATTTACTATATTATAGGTAAAAATGACGTAGGTGTATTACATACAAGGTATATTGCAAAAATAATTTTTTTTTCAATTTTCATCGCTGGTGAGGTTAGACTATTGTAAAAGTTAATGCCTGCAAATGCTATTGTCATTGGTAATGACTAACAACATATTAATGTGAATATTGAAGATTGTTAAACTTTCGTAATGGTGCCAAGTTTGACCTAATGTAGCCTTCGAATGAGAATAGATCTAAATCGAGGTGTTGCAAACCCAACAAACCTAACATTATCATGTATTAGGCTACGAAAAAAATTCAATAGGGACTGTTTACTAAGATTGTCTACGTAGATCACGACATTTTAACCTCGAATCACTCCAGTCATACCACCTTGAACTTAAACGGGTCTGACTACCCACTTTTTCTTTTTCACCCACTTAAACGTCCAAGGTGTCTTGACTAGAGTAATTCAGATTCTAGTGTATAATGATTTAAATTCCTATCACAATTGCGCGTGGAATTGTTTTCACTAAAGCTTTTCTTTGAGTGGAGGTTGGCTCAGTGGACGGCTTTAAAATTGGGTCGTGTCAATTTGTTACGATGATTCCAGACTTGGCTTGACTATGGTCCACCACAGGTCATTGCAGATACAAAATTACAAAGCCTATTGGCAGGAGTGCTTCTATCGTTTTGTGTCAATTTGCATTTAAAACCTACCGTTTTTAGCTTGACATTTCGGGCTCTATTTGTACATTTCTTTACAAAATGGAAAATGTTGTTAGTACACTTTAGTGTACATTTCCCTCACAAGAGGGGCACCACATCTAATAAAAAATTGTAGACACCCTTATGAGAGGAGTGTACATCGAAGTGTAGGTAGAACATTTTTAGGGATAAATAGGAGACGAGTTGGGGTCGAGACAATCTTTGGGTAATTTTTCGCCCAGTATGTGTCCCATCATTTTATTGTCCACATTCATTAAAGTAAAACAATAATATATTTATTAATTAATTTAATTATTATTTTTAAAAGTTAAATTATTCAAATATATTTGAGTTAATTGTTTTAATAATCAACCAACTTATATCGTGGTCATAATTTACTCACTAAATTTGAAAGTGCTTCACAGTGTTCACTGAACTTTGTCTGTTTATGACCGTTAAAAAATTACGAATCAGTCAAATCATTGTTTTATCACTCATCCATCTTACACCAAATCATAGTTTACTCATCGAACTTCAAAATGCTTCCCAATAGTTACTCATCTTTAAAATATTGCACTAAATCCATTATCCGCCATATTTTGTTCACTTCGTTTTTAATTTATTGTATGAAAATTTCACAAATAAGTACAATCATTAAGGGACTGTTTGATTGCGAAGATGGAATTTGGGTGGAAAGAAAATGAATTCCAGGGAATTGAATTACTTAGAAATTATTTTCCTGGGAATTGTAAATTATTGTGTTTGATTGGTATAATTTTTCATGTAGAAAATGTTGAAGTAAAAGTGTTTTTTGGTATTCGTTTGGCTTTATTTTACATGAAAATTATCAATTTAAGGGATATTCACTTCAACCACTGTTCCTAGAATTTGTTTCCATTGCCAACCAAAAAAAAAAAAAAGGAAAAAAAACGATCAGAAAATCATATATATTTTGGTATTTGTTTTACATGAAAATTGTCAATTTCAGGGATATCCTCTTTTACAATTGTTCCTAAAATTTGTTCCCATTGTCAACAATTAAAAAAAAAGGCAAAAAGCAAAAAAAAAAGGTGCAAAACCAAAAACGACCTACCCCTAGGAAAATAAAATGTAGAAAATCACACTTTAAGGTGTTGTACCTAGAAATTCATGGAAAATCAATTCTCTGAAAAATTTTGTCAATCAAACAGGCTAAAAGTGGAAGTTGGAATTCGAATTCCAAATTCCATGAAAAATTTCGTGCAATCAAACAGGGTCTAAAATATTATAACTCAACCAAACCATAATCACCATATGTGAAACATAACTCCCATGCCCTCATAAAATTATTTAAAACCCAATGAAACATCCCAATTTCAACCCAAAAAACCTAGTAATAAGTGCATTATATTTCACTTATTTAAGTCTTTTAAGTTAGAGTATTTATTGGATATTTTCATGAATTATGGCTAAATTCTATATATATTGTGTTCGTTAGGTAAAAATCTATGAAATTGATGGAATTTGAGACAATAAACGAGAAAATGGTGAAATATAGATAAAGTATAATTGAAATACAAAACTGTGATTGAAGATCACATATGATCAATTGGATGCAATCAGAAATCAATTTCCAATTAAACAAGTTAAACTTCGGATTTTCAATTTTAGATTGAAACCCATTTTTGTCACATAATAAACTTTCGAATTGAGGAAGCTGATATTTCTAAAAAAAACACTCATTGAAGGAGCTTTATTGGGTTTTAAAAAAGTTTTATAGGGTCATGGAAGTCATGTTTCACATACGGTGATTTTAAGTTGATAGTTTTGTTGAGTTATAATTTTCTTCACATTTGTAATTTACTATGTGGAATTTCATACGAATATTAGCATCGAAGGGAACGAAATATGTGCATGATTGATGGAATCCAACATCTCAAAAATGAGTATCCATTGGGAAGCATTTTGAAATTCAATGAGTAAACTATAACCTAATGTAAGTTGGATGAGGGATAAAACAATCATTTAGCTTATTTGTAATTTTTTAACGACTGTGACTTGACTCATCATATTTTCGTTAGCCATGTTAGCATATAAGATAATGAATTGTTGAGGGTGGTGGATGGAAAGCAAACAGATAAAATTCAATGAGAACCGTGAAACACTTTGAAGATTAGAGAGTAAACCGTGACCATGGTATAAGTTAGGTGATTATTGAAACAATTAACTCAATATATTTGGTAAACTAAGGCTTTTATTATTTGTCATATTCCTTAAATAATAAAAAAAAAATTAATGAACCAAGGCAGGGTGGGGCCCTTGTTATCCGTACTAGCCCCGAGACAAAGTCCTCCGCCTCGTCCCCAACCCTAAGCGGGTAACCCTCGCTTCGTTCGTGGCGAGGCCCCTCGGGTATCATGTTTGACGGATTTTTTTGCCATCCTTATCTATTTTGTTTATTGAGCAAACAATATCAAGTAGCGATTGTGATTAAGATTGCAGTGGTGTGGTGGAAGAGTCGACGATGGGGTGGTGATTTTGGTGGGGTGGGTTGGATGGATTTCACATTTTTTTTATTTTTTGCTTTTAAATTATTTGATTGGGGTGTTGATTCGCTTGTTAAAAGGTTGTAACCAAGCTCTAATTATCTCTTTATTTTATTGAACTACAAATTGGTGTATATTTGTCATTTTCATAAAATAATAAAAATTGACTTTTTACATTTAACTTAACGACAGCTAAAATGTTCAAATAGTTATAAGCTGAAGTCGAGAATTAAATCAATGCCCATTGAACTTTAGCCTAGATTACCATTTGCTTATTGAGCAAAAAAGTTACACACTCCTCATTTATTCAGACATTTATCAATCCATCACTCCTTTTTAATTCATTATCCACAATTGAAGAAAAACTCCACGTGTGCAGATGAAAATCTGATGTGGCACATTTACACCGCTAGATTCGTCCACTTGGAAAATGCTGTCAATCAAAAGGACAACTTTTGTTTAATGTTTGTGATCAACTTTTTATAAACCTTAAAATCAAAAATCCCCAAATCAAAACCCCCAATTGTGTGAAGATAAACCTTTAACACACCCAAATCATCTTCCCATTTTCATTTCCATTTCTGTGTGATTAGACCCGGCCCAGGACCAAAGCCACTAAGGCAATGACCTTGGGCCTTCAATCTTAAAGGGGCCTAAAAAAAAGCAAAAAACAAAAACAAAAACAAAAACAAAAAGAGAGAACGGGAAATCTGATGGGAAATATTGACAGACCTGAAGTAGCGAACTGTGATTAACCTATTTTTTATTTTTTATTTTTAAATTTTCCATCTTCTAATGGATAAATGCCAAGTGTTGTCTTCACCATTTTTTGTCAAATTTCCCTATTTAAGTAGCACGATTGAAAGGAAATACCGCCAAATGAAGAAAGAGAGAAAAAGTTCTTGGAGTAAAAGATAAATAATAAAAAATTGATCTCTTGGTTCATAATTTATCGTCTATATAGCAATTAAGTCTTTAAATTTTCATTATAATTTTTATCTACCCTTTTACGCTAGTAAAAAGATTTTTTTAAAGGGCTCCATTATAATTATTTGCCTAGGGCCTCTAAAATCTTATGGCCGGCTCTGCATGTGATGGCCTCAAACCATATCTTTCATGGCTTGTTTTTGTCGAAAGTTTGAAGTACTATTAAGCAGACAAGAGAACCACCATTGCACAAGCAAGACCTGGCCCTGGACCAAAGCCACTAAGGCAATGGCCTTGGGCCTCCAATCTTAAACGGTCCTAAAAAAAAAAAGAGAGAGAGAGAGAACAGGAAAATTTGATAGGAAATATTGACAGAGCTGAAGTGACGAACTGTGATTAAACTATTTTTTATTTTTTATTTTAAAATTTTTCATCTTCTAATGAATAAATGCCAAGTGTTGTTTTCACCATTTTCTGTCAAATTTCCCTGTTTGAGTAGCACGATTGAAAGGAAATACCGCCAAATGAAGAAAGAGAGAAAAAGTTCCTGGAGTGAAAGAAAAATAATAAAAAATTGATCCCTTGGATCATAATTTATCGTCCATATAGCAATTAAGTCTTTAAATTTTCATTATAATTTTTATCTACCCTTTTACCCTGATAAAAAGATTTTTTAAAAGGCTCCATTATAATTATTTGCCTAGGGCCATTAAAATCTTAGGGCTGGCTCTAGCACAAGCCTTCGACAACATAAGTTCTTTTCCTTTCCTTCTCTACGAATAACTCACAAATTCAATTTTCTTCGATTTCGTTGACCCCATTTCCTTTATTTTGTTGGTCCTATTTCAGGAAAGATATTGATTGGACTACTGAAATATGAGTTAACTCCATTAAATACCAGATATTGGTGATTAGCAAGATGATTGCCTCTCAACCAATTTTCACTTTCACTGCTGTTTGCTGATACAGAAGACCCATAAAATTGAATACTATCATGAGAACCAAATGACAGCGCTTCAGATTCGAAATCCCATCTCGACAATTTTTAATTCAAAGCCGACAGATTAACGTTGTAAATGTTGACCCTAAAAAGTGTTGCCAACAGATGCCGGTCCCACCGCGCACACGTGGGCGAATGTCCAACACGCTAAGACACGTGGACGGTCTACAACGAGTGGTTCAAAGGACGTGGGAGTAGCCCAACGATGCGGGACGGTGACGTTAGGAACCTGACAGGTTGTTCGTAATCCGATTGTATAATAATTACCAATCGCTGTTCGTAAATGTATATATAAATGTGTATAAACTCGACTTGTGTATTGCAAGTAAATGAGAGAGAGAGAGAGAGAGATAGTTGAGTAAAGTGTAGTTCTTCGTATTGATTCTTGTATTAGTCCTTTGATGTTACACAAGGGAAGTATTTATAGTGAATGATACATGTGAAATGGGAGCCCTTGGATGAGGTGGCACGTTGCCTCATCTCTTTGATTCAAACATCTTATCCTAGGCAGGGTGCTTGACTTGCTAGCTTGCTGCGCATTTATTGCTTGTGCAGAGCCTCCATACTAGTGACAAGACTTGACTTTTATGCTTATGACAAATGTTCCATCAATCATTCGAATAAGATCTTTGTGTAGACGATCTCTTGGGAGAAATAACCATGGAGGGCGCTCCCATGTGGTTCGGAGGCTCCTGCATTAGCTTCGGGGCTTCGACCATTTCATACAATACTTCCACTTGAGGGCTTCAGCTAACTTCAACCAGCTTCCGCATCATGGCGTCGGCCCATAGGCCTCAGCATGTGGACCCCGGTTACGATTACAGGCCTCGGTGAAAGGGCATGCCTCGGATTGAAGGGCTTGGCCATAGCCTACCTCGACAATATATACTGCCTCGGCTGGAGTACCACGTGGTTTGGCCTGAGTGGGCCATTAGCCCAGGTAGGTTGGCCAAGTATGACAATATGCAACAATAGTCCCCCAAGTCCAAGTATAGATATTTATGTCATGGTTGGAGTTTGAGATGTGCTGCTGTAAGCAAATGATGAAGAGACCGAGTCTTTGTTGAGGTGGAAGCCGAGGTGGTTGGGAAATCGAACCTGTGAGGCTTGTAGGCCGATCGTTGAAGTTGAAGCCGAGGTGGTTGGGAAACCGAACCTGTGAGGCTTGTAGGCCGATCGTTGAAGTTGAAGTCGAGGTTCGATGGGAATGATTGTGCGTCGATAGCTGCGCCAATGATTTGATATTTTGTGCTTGTTTTCGAGGAAAAGCGGCTGACCCATACGACTTCCAAGGCGCCTGCTGCCGTCGAATTAAAAACACAATTATGAGGATAGCTGGAGGTTCTAGAAGCAGACGCGTTGGATGGGGTGCGTGGGAGGCACGCTTGAATCTGAGGCGTAGGTTTAAAAAATCGTTTGAATTCAACACCTCGGATTTATTCTACAAGGGAGGGCTCAGATTGATTGAGATTCGATCTGACGGTTGGGGTTCGTCTGGGACCTCTATAAAAGGTAAGAGAATCCCATTTTTTAGCACTTTTGAAAATTTGCAATTTGATTCTCTCTCAAAATCTCGAACTTTCCGGCGTCAAGGCTGCCTGTTCTTTGAGTTTTCAGCCTATCTCCGTTCGCGTAGTGTTCTTCCCTTAGGTATTATTCGCAGAAAAGCCCTTTTTGTTGTGTTAATTCTATGAAATGGAGTCCACCTCGGGTAGGGAGCTGGTGACTATAGCGTCGTTAGATTATGGGGTCAGTCAGGGGGGGATGCCGAGGCTGATAGTTATGCCTTGACCGAGGACCCAGTAAATTATACTGAAGAGTGGGGGCATCTAGGGTGCCCTCAAGTATGACGTGGAAAAGGTTAGGGGAGATCAGGGAGAGATACAATGTCCCCCGCACCATAGAAATGCTAGTACTCGAGCCAAATGAGCGTGCCTGCTATCCGAGGCACGGATGCGTGGCAGTCAGTAAATACCTGTTTAAGGTAGGTATGCGTCTTCCTCTGCACCACTTCTTTAGGGCGGTGCTGAGGAACTTTATGTTGTCACTGACCCAGGTTCTGCCAAATGGGTGGAGCCAGTTGGTCGGCTCGTACTTCCTGTGGAAGGAGGTGTCACTTGGGAAGGACATGCCTCTCCATGTATTCATGACCCTTTTTCAGCCTCGGATCATAGGGAAGGAGTCCAGGGGGTGGTATTACCTTACACCTTGGGGGGCTTACGCACCCTTTGTGGTAGGACTGCCTTCCTCCATTAAGGGGTGGAAGGAGTCCTGGTTCTGGGTGGGGGAAAATGGCAGGCAGTGGAGGGGGACAAAGCCCTTTCTTGCACAGTGCCAACCCAGTACTACGAAGCTCGTGAGTCTTCCAGCCCCTGCTTGTACTTCTGAATTGAACATTTAGAAAATTCCTAACTGTTGGGGCTTCCATTGTAGATTGTAGTACGAGGTTCGAGCTCAGCAGAAAAGAGTTCGAGGTGATAGAGGACATCTACAAGAGGCCTCTGAAGTTCCGCCACTTTGACCATCTGATTGACAGGAGTCGCTACTTTCTGGATTTTGGACTGATGGCATCCAGAGGTACGAGGCTCCCATAGTTGTAAATTTCCTTGTCCTTTTGATTGGATACTGATGTGCTGACCTGACGTTCTTATGCAGATAAATTCAAGAGGAAGGAGTACCCAACTCCAGACATGGCTACAATTCTGAAGGCCACCACCACCGTCAAAGCTAAGGCCTTGAAGCCGGGGTCTAGTGGGGCCAAGGAGGTCCGAGGCAGGGTGGAACGCCTTTCCAAGGACAGTACTCCAAAGGCTTCCAAAGAGGGAGCTTCCCAGAGGCAGGAGAGGCCAAAAGGAGGCCCTGAGTGATTTTCAGACAAGGACCCAGTCTTCGGAGGAGAAGACGGTCTCCCTTGCAGAGGAGTTGAAGGCAGCTAGGGCCGAGGCAGAAAAAGCCAGGGCCCAAAAACTCGAAGAAATGGCCAAGCTTGAGTCTGCCTTGGCCCAGATTGAGGCCCTGAAGAAGGAAGTCCATGAGTCACAGTGCAAGGTGGCCTCCCGTACAAAGAAAGTAGAGGTTTTCAATGAGCACCAGAAGGTGATCGCCGAGGCCCTGGAGAAGACAAATCTCTCTTTGACGGGTGCCCAAGAAGCTTACCATTTCTTAGAAACCCAAATCAAGTGGTATGTGAATGATGCATCCCATGCCAGAGAGGAGGCTCAATAGGCGAAGGAAGAGGCGGTGCAAGAGTACATTGCCAACTTCCATAACACAGAGGAGTATAAGAGCTTCAGTGCTTACTGGATAAACTTTGCCTATGCTAAGGTGATGGAGCGAGCAGAGGAACTGTATCCCAATTTGGATCTTACTCAACTCAGGTCTGAATTCGTGGATGAGGTACCTCAGACCCCTGCTGAGGAAGTGCAGGGTAATGAAGCAGCTGAGGTAGGGGAGACAAATGCCGATGCTCAAGCTGTCGAAACCCCAAGTACAGAAGCCCCTCCCCCATCTACCCAAGCTTAGATTAGTTTTCTTTTCAATTCTTTCGAATGTAATGGCCTGAGGCCAACTTTTGTAATCCTTTTTGAAGATCAATATAATGCCTATTTTATTCATTGTTGTTTCTTTATCAAAGTGTACGCGCCTCATTAAGCAAATGAACTTAAAAGTTGACAGAAGCACCAACTAAATAACTCTAACTTGGTACCTTAACTTCAATTACTTTACAACTGGATTGAACGACTGTACGAACCTCGGACTTCAACAAATGAACTTTACTTAAGCATAATAACTGTATGAGCCTTGAACTTTAAGCGAATGAACACTGAATGAGCCTCGGACTTAAG
>NC_036258.1:13725643-13806913 GCF_002742605.1 Olea europaea var. sylvestris | reverse complement strand
TTTTATTGAACCATAGAAATGTTACAAAGGCTGGGAAAGGTCATCCAGCAAGATAGTATATTCATTGGTAATAGATTCTGAGGTGTTCAATGTTCCATGAACGGGATTGTGTCTTGCCGTTCATGTCTTCAATCCAGTAAGTCCCAGGCGAACTTCTTCTCTAATTTTGTATGGACCTTCCCAGTTTGGGCCTAGAGAACCGGAACCAGGTTCTTTTGAGGCAGGAAGACCCTCCTGAGTACAAGGTCGTTGATTCGAAATGACCTCTTCTTGACTTTTGAATTGAAGTACCTTGTTATCTTTCTCTGATATATGCCGAGCTTCAATTGGGAGTCATCTCTTCTTTCTTCGATGAAGTTGAGGTTAGCCTCCGAAGCTCATCGTTAGTTATCTCGCTGAAGTGCAGACGTCTTAGGGATGGAAGTCTGACCTCCACGGGGCTCATCGCCTCAATTCCAAATGTCATGAGGAAGGGTGTTTCTCCTATTGGGGTTCTGGTGGTGGTTCAGATCGCCTAAAGGACTTGCGGCAGCTCATCAATCCAGACCCCTTTTTATACATCAAGCTTCCTTTTCAAGACGTGCTTGATCGTCTTGTTCACGGCCTCAACTTGGCCATTTGCTTGTGGGTGGTAAGGTGTGGAAAAGTGCTTCTTTATGCCGAGCTCTTCACATAATTCTCTAACCTTCTTGTTGTCAAACTGTTTGCCATTGTCCGAGACAATTGAGTGGGGAATTTCGAACCGGCAAATAATATTTTTCCATAAGAACTTGGAGGTGTTGGCTTCAGTGATTTTTGCCAGTGGTTCGGCTTCGACCCACTTTGTGAAGTAATCAATAACTACAATTGCAAGACTTGCCCCTCCTCTACCTTTAGGTAGGGGACCTATGAGGTCCACATCCCATTTTGAGAAAGGCCAGGGGCTAGAGACGACGGTCAAATCCTGTAACGGTTGTCTCTGCACCGGAGAGAAACGCTGGCATTTATCTCATTTTCATACAAACTCGAGGGCGTCCCGCTTTAGAGTAGGCCAGTAGTATCCTTGCCTCAATATTTTTTGTGCCAGAGATAGACCTCCGGAGTGGTTGTCGCACACGCCCTCGTGGACTTCCCTCAATATGTAGGTAGCCTCTTCTCCTCCAACACACCGTATGAGTGGGGAGGAGAAGCTCCTCTTGTAGAGAATGTCATCAATGAGGAGGAAGTGAGTTGACCTCCTTCTTAGCTTGTAAGCCTCATTCTTATTAGTTGGCAGTACTTGGTCCTTGAGGTATGCTATGATTGGCTGCATCCAAGTGGGAGTCCTAGCGATCCACATTACAGTTGGGGCCTCAATTGAAGATAGGAGGAGGTGCTCAATAGGTACTACTATGAGTAGCTCTGAGTCCTTGCTGCTAGCCAGCTTCGAGAGTGCATCCGGATGGGCATTTTCGATGCGGGGGATCTGGATCAACTCGAACTTTTCGAAGGATGGGATGAGGTTCATCACCATTTTCGGATAGGAGGCCATCGTTTTATCTTTGGCTGAGAAGTTACCATTGACCTGGCTAACAACCAGCTGGGAGTCACTACTGATGAGTAGCCTCTTTACTTGTATTTCGGTGGCCAGCCTGAGGCCCACAAGAAGTGCCTCATATTCTGCTGCTTTATTGGTAGCTTTGAATTCGAACCTCACCGTCGAGGTGAGTTTGTGACCTTCGGGGCTGACGAGGACAACCCCAGCGTCGGAGCCAACATCCCCAGCTGACCCATCAACGAAAAGATTCCACATGGGAGGTTCGGCAGGTTCCATGATTTCATCCACCTCGGGTAGGTTGGCGAATTCAACCACAAAGTCAGCTAAGGCTTGCCCTTTTACGGTTGCCCTAGCCTTGAACATGGGTCAAATTCACTGAGTTCCACCGCCCATTTCAATAACCTTCCTGAGGCGTCAGGCTTTTGGAGTACCTGCCTCAGGGGAAAATTTGTCAGTATATGGATAGTGTGAGTTTGGAAGTAGGGTCTCAATTTCCTAGAGGCCCTGATCAAAGCCAAAGTGAGTTTCTCCATATCGGGGTAACGGGT
Organism: Olea europaea var. sylvestris; assembly: GCF_002742605.1. Taxonomy (NCBI): domain Eukaryota; kingdom Viridiplantae; phylum Streptophyta; class Magnoliopsida; order Lamiales; family Oleaceae; genus Olea; species Olea europaea. The sequence goes on along the minus strand of NC_036258.1, from coordinate 13,804,849 downwards.
TTCCGGTGATAGGAGCGCTTTACTTGTGTAGTAGACGGGGAGTTGGGTAGACCCGTCTTCCCGTATCAGAACCGAGCTGATGGCCTCATTGGAGACGGCCAAATATAGTTGTAGGATATCACCGGGCTTAGGTTTGGAGAGGAGGGGGGCTTGCCCCAAGTGCCTTTTCAAGCATTAGAAGGCCTCTTCACATTCCTCAATCCACTGGAATTTCTTCCCAGCCTTTAGTACTTTGAAAAATGGGAGGCATTTGTCTGTAGCTTTAGAAACGAAGCGGCTAAGTGCGGCCACTCGCCCGGTAAGACTTTGTACCTCCTTTGACTTTTGGGGGGACCTCATTTTGTATAGGGCCTCAATCTTTTCGGGATTAGCCTCAATTCCTCGTTGGTTAACCATGTACCCCAAGAATTTGCCAGAAGCTACCCCAAAGGTGCACTTGAGGGGGTTTAGTCTCATCCTATGCCTTCTTAGGATTTGGAAAGTGCTGTTGAGGTGCATCATGTGGTCCTCGGCCTCCAAACTTTTTACTAGCATGTCATCTACGTAGACCTCCATTATTTTGCCAATGAGGTCCATAAACATCTTGTTTACAAGTCTTTGGTAGGTTGCTCCGGTGTTTTTCAACTCAAAGGGCATCATTTTATAACAATAGAGACTTCGATCTGTGATGAAAGAGGTGTGCTCTTCATCGACCGGGTGTATGGGGATTTGGTTGTAGCCGGAGTACGCATCCATGAAACTCAACAACTCGTGCCCAGTCGTGGAGTCTACTAGTTGGTCAATCCTTGGGAGTGGAAAGTTGTCTTTCGGGCAAGCTCTATTGAGGTTAGTGAAGTTGATGCACACCCTCCATTTGCCGTTGTGTTTCGTTACCAAAATCGAGTTGGAGACCCACTTCAGGTAGGTTGCCTCCCTGATGAAGCCATTTTGGATGAGCTTCTGAACTTCTTCCTTTAGGGCCTCACACCTCTCAGGATTGAGGGCTCTCCTTTTTTATCTATGTGGGGCAACCTTAGGATCGATTTTTAGGTGATGGCAGCTGACCTTGGGGTCTATGCCTACCATGTCCTCATGCTTCCAAGGAAAGACATCAAGATTCTTGCTCAGGAAATCCTTAATCTTTTCCTTCAGAATGTTGGATAGGCATTTGCTTACCTTCAGCACCTTTGATGGGTCTCAGAGGTCTACCGAGAAGCTCTCAAGTTCCTCTACTGGGGATGCCTGAGGTTCATGTTCCATGATGCGGGGGTCAATCTCATCGATGACCAGCACCTCCGAATTAGGTGGTACATCGATCATATCAACATCTTCTTGTTCGGTGGGAGCATCACCTAGGACGTCAGCAATGACCACGTCAGTTATGATTACATGGATGTCCCGGGGCTCTACCTTCTTGATGGAGCTTAGATAGCATTCTCTCGAGCCTCTTTGGTCGCCTCTTACCGTTGCCACCCCATTTTCTGTTGGAAACTTCATGCATAGGTGGTGGATGGAGGTGACTGCTCCCAGTTCCTTTAGGGCTGGTCTGCCCAACACCCCATGGTAGGCTGACCAGCTGTCGACAATGAGGAACTCCATGAAGTTCATCGTTGTTCGTGGGGATTCTCCCATCTCCACTGCTAGTGTTATCTTTCCCCTCGGAGTGATGCTATCTTCGATAAATCCGTACAATGGAGTGGTGGTGGGCGTCAGCTGATGATCCAATATCATTTTATCAAAGGCAGATCCAAATAGAATGTTGACGGAGCTGCCGTTGTCAACTAACATTCGTTTGAACCATTCCTGGCTATGACAGCCCTCACCACAAGTGCATCGCAATGGGGGTAATGAACTCCCTTTGCGTCTTCCTGGGTAAATACAATGGGTGGAACCTGGTTTCTTCGGGAGCTGCTACCCACAATGTAGCTTGTCAAAGGGGGTGTTTAGCCTCCCGAGTATAGTTCCTTTTGGCGTTTCGTGTTTCTCCGCCAACATACCGACCTCCAAATATGGTATCCACCTCGTGGATAGGGGCTTCATCTTAACCTTGCCGATTTCTTTGGTGCCTACGCCCTTCTCTGGACCTCTACGCATCATAGTCCCTTCACCGTGGGGATACATCCCTTTGACGGGGGAGCGGCCTCCTCATGCCTACTTCGACTGTCGTGCCTGGGCGGGGGCCTGTTCGCCTGGGGCGAATCATGTCTGTCTCTAACGGGTTCCTGCCGGGAACAATGTGCATAGTCTCTACAATCCGCTGTGTCATGCCCATAGGACCTGTGGTGTACACAATATCCTGGGGGGTTCGGATTTGACCTATTTCTAGGTCCAGAACCTCGACCTCGGCCTCTCTCCCTACGGGGTATCTCCTGGGCCCCTATCTGATGGGGGTCAGTAATTGGGTTGACATCTTCATATGCCAAGGTGGGAACCGCATTCAAAGTGGTGGTGGCAAGTGCTTGTCCAGAGTTCTCATTTCCGGCCTGGTTCATTTGGTAGCCCATTAGGTGAGAGGTCGGGCCTCTATCGCTCTTTCTTTGAGGAGGTGGGAGGCCTCTACTTGCCCTGTTCCTATGCTCAATCAATTCTTCATTGATGATCTCCCTTCTCATCATTTCAAGTAGGGCGTTCTAGGTGGTGGGGTCTTGATTCTGCACGTATTTCCAGAATAAGGTATTCATGTTCAGACCTCCCCTTAATGTGGATAGTGCCTCCCAGTCGATGACTTGTACGCAGTACGTCATTTCATCGGTGAAGCGTAATAAGAAGCTCTTTAGGGACACCCCGTGTGCTTATCTCATGTCCTGGAGACGTTGGATGGGGGCCTCCCCTTCTTTGCTCACCGCGAACCTCTTCAAGAATGTTGTCTTGAACTCGGGCCAACTTCTGATGCTCCTAGGTGGCAATCTGCTATACCAAATTTCAGCCGCTCCACTAAGCGTTAAATGGAAGGCTCTGCACTTCACGGTTGGGGTGGCACCCCTTTGGCTCATGTGAGTTTTATAAGCATTCAGATGCTTCTTCGGGTCGCCTCTTCCATCATACTTTGGTATTTTTGGCATAACATAGTGGCTCGGGACCTGGGCTTTCTTTAGTTCCCTTGAGAATGGTAGATTCTCATCGTCATCGTCCAAGTCGTAGGACCTCTGCTGTTCATCAGAGTCGTACTCATCAGCCTCATGCCCTGGTTGTTGGTGAGAGGTCCCGGGGCGATCCCTAACCTCTTCCTCCCTCCTCGTTGCCTATTTCTAGCCGGGGCAACACGGGGAGCATTTTCATACCTTCTCTCCGCCTGCCGGGGCATTGTAGGTGGAGGAGGCGGCCTTGTCCAAGGCTGTTGAGCCTGCTGTTGCCTGAGCCTCGGTTCGGCGGGGCTGATTCTGTCAAAAATACTTCATGCCCTCCTATGTCTTGGATCTTGCTCATACGGAAGTAGGAAATTATCATGGCTCATTTGGACCTCGTTGGGTTGGCCAGAAGCGTAGTTGGAGGAAACATCAACTTCCACTTCCCTTTCAAATGGGCTTCCACCTCGGCCATAGTCTGGCATAGCAGCTCTATGACTTTGAACTTCATCCTCTTGCTGGTAGTGCCCTTGGAGGGCATATGGAGGAATGGGGAAGCCTCCCTGACCCTGTATTTGGGCCATAAGCTCCCTCATAGCCAAATTTTGGCTAGCAATATCCCTCATGTTGGCTACGATGGCGATCATTTCTCTTGATAATCGTGTCGTCGCACGCATCCCACCTCTTCTTTGGTGGTGGTGGAGTCTCTGCCGAACTACTGGGGCAGCAGGTTGAGGAGGCACGTTTGTGTTTTCTCTTATCCTCCTGAGGGGAGTATTTTCATTGGAGCTCATTTTCTTTTGTCAGACTTCAGATTTCACTAGGTAATGGGGCTTCCTCCTATTCTTTTCCAAGAACAAATCCTTTTTCAAGGGGGGTTGCCCAGATGTCCTTTCAGTAAGCTTTTACCACAAGGTTGCTCGTGGTTATGGTATGGCTTCCTACAGACGGCGCCAATCTGTTGACCCTAAAAAGTGTTGCCAACAGATGCCGGTCCCACCCGCGCACACGTGGGCGAATGTCCGACACGCTAAGACACGTGGACGGTCTACAACGAGTGGTTCAAAGGGCGTGGGAGTAACACAACGACGCGGGACGGTGACGTTAGGAACCCAATGGGTTGTTCGTAATCCGATTATATAATAATTACCAATCGGTGTTCGTAAATGTATATGTAAATGTGTATAAACTCGACTTGTGTATTGCAAGTAAATGAGAGAGAGAGAGTTGAGTAAAGTGTAGTTCTTCGTATTGATTCTTGTATTAGTCATTTGATGTTACACAAGGGAAGTATTTATAGTGAGTGATACATGTGAAATGGGAGCCCTTGGATGAGGTGGCACGTGGCCTCATCTCTTTGATTCAAACATCTTATCCTAGGCAGGGGGCTTGACTTGCTAGCTTGTTGCGCATTTATTGCTTGTGCAGAGCCTCCATGCTTTATGCTTATGATAAACGTTCCATCAATCATTCGAATAAGATCTTTGTGTAGACGATCTCTTGGGAGAAGTGACCATGGAGGGCGCTCCCATGTGGTTCGGAGGCTCCTGCATTAGCTTCGGGGCTTCGGCCATTTCATACAATACTTCCACTTGAGGGTTTCAGCTAACTTCAACCAGCTTCCGCATCATGGCGTCGGCCCATAGGCCTCAGCATGTGGACCTCGATTACGATTACAGGCCTCGGTGAAAGGGCATGCCTCGGATTGAAGGGCTTCGGCCATAGCCCACATCGACAATATATACCGCCTCGGCTGGAGTGCCACGTGGTTCGGCCTGAATGGGCCATTGGCCCAAGTAGGTTGGCCAAGAATGACAATACGCAACAGTAAACATGCCAAAGCTATTTTCTATTTGCTCTTGTGGAATTTTTCGTTAACTGTAATAACGAATTTAAAATAAGTGATAAATGGGTAAATGTTTGAATAAATGAGTAAACATTGAATAACTTTTTTATTTTTCAATGAGCTAATAGTAACCTAAGCTAAAGCACAATAGGAATTAGTTTATTTAACTTGTCGAAATTAGTAGATCATGAATGCGCACCGATCAAAACGGTAGGGACATTTCCCCAATTAACCAAATTACGAACTCATACCACGTTCAATCATTGTTAGTTATTTAATTCAAAGTCAATATTTAATTTTAATCACATGTTTATGAAATTCACAATTTTCAATCACATGTCTTATTAATTTTTATCAAAGTCAATTTAATTTTAAAAAAAATTAGCCCCAAACAAACACGGGCTCAATGTCAATTTAGTCATTTTCAACAAGGAAATGGTGACAGATGGTGACAGATAGCCACCAAAAACAGACAATTTTTCAAAATGGCCGTTGACTACTATCTAAAAAAAAAATTCAAAAATTTGTGAAAACCTTAAAAACATTGAAAACTCAAAATTGCCCCTGACATTTCACTCTCAAACCGACGTCTGGAGAAAGAAGGGGAAGAAATAGCAAGGAAATCGACGACTTTTTCTTGGGAGAAGACCGACCGACCACCATTAGAGGCGAAGAAAGTAAGTTTTGCTTATTTTTCCCCCATTAATCTTTGAACCTAAATGTTAAAGGTTTATTTTGTTTGAAATAGTAGTAGAAATCATTGTAAATTATGTGAAATTACTAGAAAGTAAGTTTTTTTAGGTTTTGGTGGCCGGAGATCGCCGAAAATGGCGATCTTTTTCGGCGATCTCCGGGTAGAGGCCGTCTGTATTGAGTATTAATTTTTTTTTCCATGAGAATTAAAATAATTGAAATGTTATTAAATTATTATTTAAATAATTATTTAATTATTATTTAAATGATAAATGAAAATGTAAATAATGAATAAATATTAATAATCAAAATACGCAATTAAAATTTAATTACAGTTTAATTGAAAGAAATTCTAACATTTGAAATAAATAATTAAATATTTACGTTTACTTGTTCAATAAATAATTTAAATAATCGATCTATATAAGTAATTAAATCAAATAATTTAAATGAACAATTGAAACTAATAAATGAAAAATCATTGGAATAAATAATTAATTGAAACTCACAAAAATAAATAACAAACATTTAAATAATAATTAAATGATTATTTAAATGATAAATAAATAAATGTTAATAATCAAAATACGCAATTAAAATTTAATTGATACAAATTTCTAACATTTCAATTAAATAATTAAATATTTACGTTTGCTTGTTCAATAAAAATTTAAATAATCTATCCATATAAGAATTAAATCAAATAATTTAAATGAACAATTGAAACAAATAAATGAAAAACAATTGAAATAAATAATTAATTGAAACTCACAAAAATAAATAATGAACATTTAAATAATAATTAAATGATTATTTAAATGATAAATGAATAAATGTTAATAATCAAAATACGCAACTAAAATTTAATTGATACAAAATTCTAACATTTGAATTAAATAATTAAATATTTACGTTTTCTTGTTCAATAAATAATTTAAATAATCTATCCATATAAGTAATTAAATCAAATAATTTAAATGAACAATTGAAACAAATAAATGAAAAAAATTGGAATAAATAATTAATTGAAACGCACAAAAATAAATAATGAACATTTAAATAATAATTACATGATTATTTAAATGATAAATGAATAAATGTTAATAATGAAAATATTAATTAAAGTTTAATTGAAATAAATTTCTAACATTTGAAATAAATAATTAAATATTTATCTTTGCTTGTTCAATAAATAATTTAAATAATCGATTCGTATAAGTAATTAAATAAAATAATTTAAATGAACAATTGATACAATTAAATGAAAAAAAAATTGGATAAAAATAATCAAAGTAAGTAATTAAAATATAGATAAACAATTGAAATAAATATCTAACATTTAAAATAAATAATTAAATATTCAATTAATAATTAAATAAATATTGAATAAACAACTAAAGAAAAATATAACAAATAATTACATATTTACGTTTAAATGTTCAATAAATAATTTAAATAATCGATTCATATAACTAATTAAATAAAATAATTTAAATGAACAATTGATACAATTAAATGAAAAAAAATTGGATAAAAATAATCAAAGTAAGTAATTAAAATATAGATAAACAATTGAAATAAATAATGAACATTTAAATAAAAATAAACAATTTAAATAACTAAGAAATATAAATTTTCAAAATAATTTATTTAAATATGTAATTAAATATAAATAATCAAATTTAATTAAATAAAGAATTGAAATAAATTTCTAACATGGATTAAAATAAACTATGAAATAAATAATTTTACAAAAATTAGTTTTTCCCTTTTTTATAAGTTGTTGTGTAATTTTTAATTCATTTTCTTTATTATCTGTTATTTCGTGCGTATATTACTTACAGTTCGGTTAGTTGAATTTTGTGATATTATGCTTCAAATGTTCTAACATTTGAAATTTTGCAGGATGGATTATCATTTGGACGCAGCCTTGAGACAGGTTCCTGGAAAAGTTACGGCGAACTGTAACTTTGTCAGCTTCATAGCAGTGTTGGATTCACTGGACGAGGAGCACGCAGAGATATTACGTCGATCCTGCCTATGGCCCCTGTACTCACTGCGATCTGTACAGTTCTCTGGACAGTTGATCGATTTATTATTGTGTCGACTACTTAAGCCAATTGATGGAGATGCCCTCCACTTTGATCTTGGGGGCAAGGTTGCTACATTTTCTATACTCAAGTTTGCCCTCATCACTAGATTGAGATGTACGGGCGAAGAGGCAGCGAGGGCTAGTATTTCGATAGACAAGAGGCTGCTGAATGATTATTTTAATGGGTACACGACAGTGACACTGGCGCAGTTAGGAGATGCATTCAGGGGATGCGACCAGATGTCCGACAAGTTGAAGTTGGGGATGTTGTTTATACTGGAGAGCGTACTGAGGTGTCATCACAGGAAGACATCGATTAACGTTTTTCATTTGCAAGTTGTTGATGACATCGATACGTTCAACAGCTATCCGTGGGGGAGAGAGATGCTTTGTCGATACTTTACGCGTCTTCAGGAGGGGGCATTCGATGCCTAGGGAAGATAGGTCGGAGCGTAAGTACGATGTATATGGTCTGACGTTAGCTCTGTAGGTAAATGTTTAACATAATGAGTTATCCATTTTTTTTTATTAAATTGTACTTATAATAATTGTAATTGTTGCAGATATGGGTCTACGAGACTGTTCCCATTCTGGTTGGTCGGTATGTGAGGAAAGGGGATACATGCATCCCTCGGATGCATCGTTGGCGAGCACAAGACAAGCCCCTTACAAAATAGTTATCAGTTATCCTAGACGATCCTCAGGTACGTATTATATATTTGCGCTTTTTATTGTATGTCATTTTTTAAGCTGGATACGTAGTTAGTAATTCGATGAAATGTCAATATGTCAGCTTGAAGTCCTCACTGAGCTGACACCATCGATCGAGGAGGAGGATTAGACTTATATCCGTTAGTTGTTGACAGATCGTGCTACTCGAGAGAGGCCTGAGTCTATCTTCGATCGGGACACGGTATGTTAATTGAATATAATATGTTAATTATCGTTATAATTTTTAATTAAGTTATTGATTTGTAATGTTTATTTTTTTAGGAGCGTCGTCGACTATCACCTGCCGAGGGTGTCACATTTCCCGAGGATGTCGCCTCCGTCGAGAGTGTCACCTCTCTACATGCGATCACCTCCGTCGAGAGTGTCACCTCCCTGCATGAGATCACCGTCTCCTGCTTCCAGACACCTCCCACGTGGATCAGCTGCACGTAATCAGAGTGCTTCCATCGATGATATGTTCCGACTTATGTTGGAGATCAGAGGCGACGTAGCTGACTTACGAGGCGAAGTAGTTGTCTTACGACGTGATGTCGAGATGGTACAAGTCGGTTTAGGAGACCTTTATGCTGAGGTCGTAGCGATATGGGGCAACATAGTAGGCCTGCGTAGGACTGGCAAGTATCGGGATGGAAGGGGTGGCGGAGGGACAGGCGAGTATCAGGACGGAGGGGGTGACGGAGGGACAGGTAGCTATCGGGATGGAGGGGGTGACGGAGGGGCAGGCAACTATCAGGACGGAGGGGCCAATGTAGGCAACTATCAGGACGGAGGGGCCGATGTAGGCAACTATCAGGACGGAGGGGCCGATGTAGGTCAGGGTCGAGGAGGTCAGACGGGGTATGTTGACTCGTTGTGGGCATCGGATGATGCATTAGCTTTATATCTCGGTGACTCGATAGATATGGAGATGGAGATGGAGAGGGAGGAGGAGGTCGGGAGGTTGTCGGAGGTGAAGGTTGTCATGGTGTCGGAGGAGGAGGTCGGGAGGGTGCCAGAGGAGGGGGTCCTAAGGATGTCGGAGAAGGAGGGGGCGCCGGAGGCGGAGGTTGAGAGGGTGCCGGAGGAGGAGGTCATTAGGGTGTCGGAGGAGGAGGGGGTATCGGAGGCAGAGGTCAGGAGGGTGTCGGAGGAGGAGGTCGTCAGGGTGTCGGAGGAGGAAGGGGTACTTGAGGTGCCGGAGGAGGAGGTCGTCAGGGTACCGGAAGAGAAGAGGGTATCCGAGGCAGAGAGGGTACCATATCAGACAACAGACTTGCCGGACGTAGTTTTGTGTCAGAGGGGACGAAAGAGGTGGTCCTGATGGTAGGTGAGGGAGTGCCTAATATTGGGAGGGTGTTGCGTACTGTTGACGTGCCGGAGCTGGTGGTCGGCAAGAGGTCGAGGGCACCATCACGGTACGTCATTTTTCTGTTTACCGCGGAAGCAAAAAGGAGGAGGTTCGTCGATGGCACGCACCCGAATTTTTTCATGAAGGTGGATCACACCAAGTGGAAAGCGTTCGAGGCGGAGTGGAGAGCAATTATGTTCGGATAAGTATTGTATTATTCGTTAAAGATTAGTACATTACGCATATGCTAACACATCTATATTTTTACTTAATAATTTCTTTTCTTATTTTTCAGAGTCAATCGCAGGATTACTCATAAGACGATTTCGGATGCTTACAAGTGGTTTCACGACATCACCACTTCGGGGGCTTGACTCGCCGATGATATAAGTGAAGTAGTAATGTTGTTATTTATTACGTATACATATTTTTGAGTTTTGAATTTATGAAATTAAATAACTCATTTTTTAATTGGTGTTTCCTGGTGCAGCACATTGACTTCGCCATGGATATGCTACGAGATCGAGCTAAACGACATCCAAGATCGTTCAACATTCCTGGCCGACTCATATTGAACACTGAGTTCATACGTGCCGTTGATATTGAGTACCAGACGTTCCAAGCTATGGGTAGCGAGTACACGGTGCCTACATACTTGATGGAGTGGGTCGTAGGAATGTGACCGAGTGTCGGGGGAAAACCATGGGAGGGTTGTACGCATCTGTACATTCCGTTGTGTGTCAATCATCACTACATTGCAGTGGAGATTGTATTCGTCGACTCGGCTATATATGTGTATGACCCCGATCATTCATGTCTGACATAAGGTCAGCTCAAACAAAATCTGGAGTCGGTGTCTGTGATCGTCCCCATGCTGACTAGACGAGCGAACATTACTGTGTAGGACGGACTAGCCATCGTACAGGACACGACGACGGCGAAACAGTAAATATCGTAAATGTTTATTATTTTATTTTTGTAATTTACAACTTACGTTCTAGTTAGACGTTGATGTGCTAACACAATATTTTGTAATTGTAGGGGTGATTGTGGCATATTCGCTATCAAGTACATAGAATTTTTGAGTATAGCATAGAAGGTTGATGCAATCAACCAGGCGTGAATACAAAATTGGAGAAATAAAGTAGCTTGTGTTTTATTTGAATTTAATGGTGATCCGTAGATATTGAGTCGTGTTTCTTTAAAATAATTGTACATATTGTAACGTTTAAACATTGTATATTTCATTCATCATTCATTTGTAATTACGAAATAATTATAAAACATATATTATTTTTTTAATATTTAATATTTAATTTTTATTTTTTAGTTTATGTGTTTATTTAAATGTTTCATGACGTATTTATAATGTTTGGATATATTGTGGAGAATGCACTGAGTTTAAAAAAAAACATCAAATATTACGAAACTAATTAATGAAATATTAAAATAAAAAAATTAAATCTAATAATTAACATTAAGAATATGCATAAATAATTAATATCAATGTTATAAATAATGTTACATAAATTTCAATTATACATCTGTTACGTTGTTATGCAGAGGGATCTAACTTGTACAAAATCTTCTAATATGTCTTGTTGCACCGTACCTGCTGTACTTACGAGGTCGAAAAAATTCTTCGATCGATGATATTCTAGACGTACGTGTACGTCCAGGAGTACGTGGGTCAACTGCTGGTGACAACAAGTTATTCAATGAGAGAATGTGATCGGGAACTTCCCACTCGGCTTCATTCAGTACAGGAAATATGGTTTCGGCATATACTGTTCTCCAAGAACCAGTCGTGTAATAAGCACCGCATAAGGTATGTGGTGGAATTCCTCTATACATAGCCACCGTCACTGCATGTGTACACGGAAAACTTTCCAACTGAAACTGTTTACACGTGCACGTGTTATCATTCAAGTCGACAATGTATCCGAAATTACGTGCACATCTCGCGGAGAAGCGAAACTGATCTAGTGGTTCTACATATACCTTCCTTGCCACCTCTAGAGTCTTGAAGAGTTTATCTTCCTGAGCCGGGGTTAGCACACTTGTACAACTCTGTGATTCCTCACGACGTTCATGAAACCACAGTTGCAGCTTATCATGAATGTTCTCAAGCATTACGAGAATTGGGAGCGACTCTGCATTGTTCGGCATCATCATGTTGTATCGACGTCTTGAAAAATGTGATCGTGCCCAATGTTCGATCCCCGTCTCTGTCTGATACTCCCATGCATCATAGGATTTACTTTCTATTCCAACCATAAACTTTTCAAACTCTTGAAAACTGTAAGCCTCTGCAGCTCTCCTAAACAACGTAACGATACCCTTGCTTCGATACTTGGTCTTCAGATTTCCTTGTATATGGTACATACAATAACCATGATGTGCCTCGGGGAAGACTTTGGCGATACCGTTAATTATTAACTGTCCTCGGTCAGTTACGAATGCAAGGTTCTCGACATCCCCAATTACTTCCCTTAACTTCGTGAAAAACCAATGCATTGCCAAATCATTTTCTCCGTTAACTATGCCGAATGCAAGAGGGTAAATTTAGATGTTAGCATCTTGACATGTTGCAATAATCAACTTACTCCCGTATCTCGCCATGAGGGTTGTACCGTCGACTAAGATTAAAGGTCGCATTGCGTTTCGAAATTCTCGAACGCATTGTCCAAGGGCCATAAAGAAATATTTGAAGCGATTCTCGTCATCCTTCTCAATAAAAAAATGTCGATCCAGTATTAATTATTCCCATGTTATAGCAAAACCTGACCAATTAAATAAACAGAAATCATAATTTAAATAATTAAATAAACAATATTAAAAAACTGAAAAATTAACTACACATTAGATAAATAATCGATAAATAATTAAATAAACAATTGAAATTAATAATTGAATTAGTTAGATAACTATTAAATAAATATCTAAACAAAGAAATACCTGGCCAATTTAGCATAACTCTCCTCGGTTGAATCCATCAAATCCTTCAACACGCATTCTTTGACCTTCCAAGCCTTCTGATAGTTCATAACCACCTCGTACTCTTGACAAACGTCATTAATAATGTCCGAAGGACTGTAGATTGTTCGTGAGTCCTGAAACTTGTGTATTACTTCTTGACCAATGAACCATGATCGGGCTTATCTATGATCATTTGGACGAATACCCACTTCACAAGTATGTTCCCGTGCATACTTACGAATCACAAAGAACTCATTCGTGTCCATTTTCGTTCCTCGCAAACGTCAAAGGCAACTATCGTCAACACAGACAATTGTGTAAGTTGACTTGTTTGATTTCTTCACTTTAAACTCAAAATTGTGTTTCAAAGTAATCCGGTGAACAGCTTCCTGCAAATCTTTCTTCGTGTCAAACAATTGCTATACATACAAATCTTCATCATCGGGGACTATACGCGAACAATTAGAAGACCGTGCACTGGGTTCAGTCTGTGAACTTCCACTCGACTCATGTCTCAAATGGGATGAAACAATCAAATTCTCATTTGTAAAGTCATTATCTCTTTCGTTGTCTTGAACTATCGAGCAAATTTTGTGTGTAACAGTGAGATCATGGTAAGGAGCAACTGTCTCTGGAATAGCTACAACATCATCACGCACTATTTCCACTGTGTCCCAAAACTCATTCACACTAGATCCCCTCCATCGAAATTTTTGTGTTCACTCTTGGGGACATTCTTCTTCATCAAAGTTACGCAAATAGAAATCGCACATTTCTGGTTCATTTCAGTTAAAACCTTCCTTTCAGCTTCAGAAGTAACCATTATAGGTGGAATTGAAATGGATGTATGCTCGCCGATTAGAAATCCGAATTCCATGGCGTACTCAGAGGAATCGACTTTCAGGAAATTCTGTATTTCATTGTACATTTTTGTATATGATGTACTTGATGTTATTACAATTGTAGTACAACCATGTCTTTCCCTCGTCCGTTTTCACACCCATCAATTATTTTCATTATTTTCGAATTCATCGAAGTAACAAATCGGAACAACAGTTGATCCCATATCTGCATTAGGAAACATCATTTATTAAAAAAATTGTAATTACAAGAATTAAAGGAGGAAAAAAATATAACAAAAAAATAAAAAAAAATAAAAAAGGGCCCGTGTCCGGGCCGGATGTTTAACAGCCGGCCAAAACAATCTGGGCTAGATGTTAAGTCAGCTCGATCTTTTGGCCAGCTGTCTTCTACATTTTGTATCTGAACAAATGAATTTTTTCCTCGTTTTTGCTAAAAAAAAATTATACATCCGTTTAAGCCCCTGTTTGAGCCTCATTACATTAAACTCTATTACATTTCATTTTTCTATCTCCTATTTTCAACCACACAACCTTCTATAAAATAATATTACACGTAAATCGAAAACTTTTCATTTTTTTTCAACCACTCATTTTTCAAAAAAATACTATTCCCCCCATTAAATTTCCTACGTAATGGAAATCAAACAGGGGCTAAGACTGTAATATTTCATTTTTCTAAAACCATATGTTGAAATAAGATTTAAATATTCAAACAATGTACTAATTTAACTAAAATGAAATTAAACATACATATTTATACTTACTAATTTCAAGTACCGACTGAGGGTAATATTTTTTTATTGAGTCTTTGATAATTTTTTGAGATTTCAATGTTCAAGCAAATGGAAGAGGAAATTTCTTTTTAACTGTGTTGGAGAATCTGATAAGGAAAGTAATTTTGTTTTAAAATTTAAGTGAAATTGTTTGGATTTATTAATTTTTTAAAGAGGATATTATTGTCTTTGGAGCAAATGATATATTTTTATAATTACAACACATAATAAGGACAGAAATAATATTTATTCTTCAAAAAGTCTCTTTTGATGAATAGCAAAAAAAATCTGATCGAAAAATTGGTATTTTGACGGGTGGTTCTTAAAATACCCCATTTTCAGCAGAGGTTCAGACAAGGCATTTAACGTACTTTATCACTCTTTGGGTCCTTAACAGTTTGACTTTACTGTCTTAAATCCCCCAAAAAAAATGGGTAACTGCAGTGGCTCCTCTGAAAAAAATGGGTAACTGCAGTGGCTCCTCTGCCCACGCACCCCCCACCACGCATCCACCGCCACATCCCAATGGCGGAGACACCGGCATCACCGTTCTCCCATCCGATGCAGCACCGCCCCCTCGCCGCCCACTCCTCTCCGGCGTCGGCCGCGTCCTGGGCCGCCCCTTATCCGACGTCCACTCTGTCTACATTTTTGGCCGCGAACTAGGCCGTGGTCAGTTCGGCGTCACCCACTTCGTCACCCACCGCGCCACCGGCCATACTTTTGCTTGCAAATCAATCGCCACCCGTAAACTCGTCACCCCCGACGATGTGGCGGACGTTCGGCGTGAGGTACAGATCATGCACCACCTCACCGGTCATCGCAACATAGTGGAACTCAAAGAAGTATTTGAAGACCGCCATAACGTGCATTTGATTATGGAGCTTTGTGCCGGCGGCGAGCTTTTCGATCGGATCATCGCCAAGGGACATTATTCCGAGCGGGCGGCAGCTGGGTTGTGCCGCCAGATTGTGACCGTGGTGCACAATTGTCATTCCATGGGAGTAATACACAGAGATTTGAAGCCTGAGAATTTCTTGTTCTTGAATACTAATGAGGATTCTCCCCTCAAGGCTACTGATTTTGGGTTATCTGTGTTCTTCAAACCTGGTAATTTTCTTCAAATTTTGAATTAATTCTAGTAGAGAAATGTTTATCTATTTATTTAATTTTGTTGGAATTTTTGTGAAAGGGGTTTAATGCAATTTAATGATTTTTTTTATGGTAAAAGTATTTAACATCTGATAAGATGAGAAATAATGTGTCTATGCGTTTTTTTGACAAATCAGTATGATGAATATCACCAAAATATTGTTTAATTTATTCCATAATATTAGTCCAGAGAACAATTTCCTAGACTAGAATTAATAATTTTGAAAAATAAGTCAGAATGTAGTATTTTTATGCGTAAAATAAGTGCCTATCTTTTGGCGTGTATCTACTTTAATCTCGACCAGCAATAGATTGATGGATGTAACCAATCGAAATTACTTGTATTGGTTCTTATGCTATAACAGTGTAACAAATTCGCTCTTGTTTGGTTATATGATCCTAAACTAGCTTGAAGTATCTCCTAAAGAATCAATATTGGTATGCAACCATTGATTATTTCATTTCTCATTTCTTAAGAATCTCGTGAGGCTATGTGAAGGATCCTATGCCTTAGCGTGTCTACAATGTAGAAGAGGTTCTAATAGAAAATTTTAATTTCAACTACTGATTACTAATTGACTAGGAATGTGAATCATGAGCTCCAAATTTCATGTCAAGAACTACAATGCTCATGCCTAATAGGAGCCCACGTCCATTCATTTGAGATGGTCTTAATTCTAGGAGGAACTGACTCTTAGCACTTCTGTTGTTTCTATTAGAAATATGTCACATTAATTGTGCAAACACTACACCCGGGATCTCATTCTTTTTGCCGCATATTTTGAGCACAAATCCCCAACCCCATTGCTCTCTCTTCCTGATTGATAATCACATACTGGGGCTCATGTCTATTTTCGAAGGTTCGCCCTTTCATGTCAACTAGGATATGGCGAGCTAATGGAAGTGCCAGAGGAACATAGGTTTCGACTTATAGTTGATATCTTATTGCAGGAGATGTATTCAAGGATCTTGTGGGAAGTGCATATTATGTGGCTCCTGAAGTGTTGCGTCGAAATTATGGTGCTGAAGCTGATATTTGGAGTGCTGGGGTGATACTCTACATTTTACTCTGTGGTGTCCCGCCCTTTTGGGGAGGTATTACATGTTGATAATTGTTTCTATCTTTCTTCTCCGGCAGTCCATTTTATTCTTAGAGCTCGTTTGACAGGCTTTTGCTTTTTGTAAAAGAGCTTTCTCAAGAAGCCACCGTAGGCCTGCTTCTTTAAAAGTTCTAATCAAATAAAGTATTTCCAAAAATTATGCAAATAGGTCCAAAAGCAATTTCTTAATCTCAGAAGCAGCTTTTGACTTTTCCAAAGCCCTACTAAACTGTTACTTAGTTTTAGCGTACTTTATGTAACTAATAAAAATAAAATTTGGACTTGGTGAAATTTTCACCTTTGTTAAAATCTCAATATTTGAAACTTCTTATCTTCTCTCATATGCAGAGAATGAGCAGAGTATATTTGATGCTGTTTTGCGGGGACATCTTGATTTTTCATCTGATCCTTGGCCATCGATATCAAGTAGTGCCAAAGATCTCGTTAAGAAGATGCTACAGGCAGATCCCAGACATCGGCTCACTGCTGTAGAAGTTTTACGTATGTTTCAGCTCTTTTTGATTATAGAATTCTATATGATTCCTGTACAGTAAATTTGGAAACCAATCGACCCCCTCTTATATTGGCTTGACATAATTTACGCATATGATAAACACGCTAACATAAAATAGACACAATACTAAAAAAAATTAGTTACTTTTAAGTAAATTTTTTGTTTCCAAATATGTTTGGACAAATTACTTTTGTGTCAATGTAAGAAACTAATTTCATTCTTATCAATAAAAAAATACTTATTACTTATTAATTGAACTCTTTAAGCTTAGCCAGACATTGTCCGACAAATTTTTTCTCCATGAACGTAAGAGTTACCATTTTCATCTTTTTTCCTCATTCTTCATGTCTTTCCTTTTGACCATTTCGTTTTGTTTTCTCCACAACCTATATGCATTCTTTACAAGTGGTATTGATTTAGCTCAAGATCACAATTTTATTTATTCGATTAACGTGTGAAGAAATGTTTTTGAACTATTTCAATGTGATTCAATTAATAATAAAATGAAGTTCAACTATTTAAAATGCAGAACATCCATGGATGAAAGAAGACGGCGATGCATCTGATAAGCCTCTTGACATAGCCGTCTTGACTAGAATGAAGCAGTTCCGTGCAATGAACAAGCTGAAGAAAGTAGCTCTTAAGGTAAAGTATCTATATTTTACTTACGTTAATGAAATTTCCAATTTCGGTATAAATTTTTATTTTCCAGCTCGTGATTAATTCTGAACCCATACGAGGGTTTCTAGGTAATTGCAGAAAATTTATCTGAAGAAGAAATTATGGGATTGAAAGAGATGTTCAAGACCATGGACGCAGATAACAGTGGAACAATTACGTATGAAGAATTGAAAACTGGTTTACCAAAATTGGGTACCAAGCTTTCCGAGTCAGAAGTGAGGCAGTTAATGGATGCGGTACCTTCTCTAATTATTTCGTTTCAGCTTCAGTTGTTATCTCATCTCAATGTCCTGTCAAATCTATATCATTTGTTGCATGAGTAAATAGAGAACAACAGCCTCAGTCGTTACACTTTTGGCTTCAACGCTTCACCATTGGACTTAGGTTTCATTGAACTTAACCGAGTACATTGTCGTCAAAATAAGTAATTTATTCATAAGAATCATTTTACTTATAAGTAACTTTCTAAGCTTTGCCAGCACGCTCTAGTCTTTCTAAAGTCTTTTCCTACAACTATTCCTCGTTCATTAAACTTATTCTTAATTTACCTGTTTCTTTGATCTCAATTTTAACTTTTTATCCTTCTGTACTTATGACCTTGACTTCTTGGAAATTTTACTTTGGAACCTGTTCAGAATCCACCACTAATTCATCTCACTTTTCGCAACGATTAACCAGAAGATATGCAAACTTCCATAGCCATTATTGTCCTACTCTACCTATATTTTCATTTAAGACTTTTTAGTATCAAAGGGATATTTTATTACTAGTTCCTATTTCGTACTTAAGTTCATGGACAATCTTTAGTAATCACTGCATTATATTCTTTTAACTTAATATTGATTCATTTTATTGAAGTCAACTTTATTTTATTTTGAAATTAGAAAAGTAAATGAAATCAGTAATTACCTTTAGTTACAGAGGTAAGTTGGCATCTCATAAAGCTGCAATATTAGGCTTAGATTATTATTGAAAGGTGACGTTGACCAATGGAAATTCAACATTTATTAACCCTTTGGTCCTAATAACTCGTGTTAATTAAATTTGTGTCATTAACATTAAATAATTTTTTATATAATAGCCTTTCTTATAGTAAATTGGAAAGGATCTAGGTCCTGCAAAAAATTAGATAATTAACACGAGAGTTATTGAATTAATACTAAGTCAAGAGTAGAGAAAAATTGATGTTTTTATGCAGTAGTTTGACCAAATTTAGTTTTTCCTGAAAATTGAAACATTATACATATTGAAAACCAACCTAAAATTCAGATGAGAGCATGTTTGTCTAAGCTTTAAAATAAAGTATAGAGTTAATTTTAACTTCTGGTTTCCAAATATTTTTGGATATGTTACCCTTTTTCTTACTTCTAAGTTGAAAAAAAATATATATATGTTACTTATTCTAATACAACTCCGACCTTGGTAAAAAATTAACAACTTATTTTGAATTTTTGAGAACTTAATTATTTACTTATAAGTGAACTTTTTAAGCCTAGCCAAATGTGTTCTCAACCTGGGAAGGGTGGGTGGGTAATATTTTCCTCTGTGAGGTTGTATGGATTTAGAGTGACAACCCTGCAAATATTTACTTGTTATATGCCTATTTCTGCATTACGATGATCATCTTTGATGCTAATAAATCAGTGACACCTTTCTGCTATTTCCAGGCTGACGTGGATGGAAATGGAGCAATTGACTACATTGAATTTATAACTGCTACAATGCACCTGAATCGAATGGATAGAGAAGATCATTTGTTCAAAGCCTTCGAATATTTTGACAAGGATAAGAGCGGGTAAAATGTGGTTTTCCTAAATGCTGCTGTATATATTGCATATTATGTTGCTTTTTGATCCTTGCCTTGAATCTTAGGTACATCACGGTCGAAGAATTGGAGCATGCTCTAAAGGAATACAATATGGGGGATGCTAAAACAATTAAGGAAATCATTGCTGAAGTTGACACGGATCATGTAAGGCTTCTTTCTTCTTTACTCGTATTAGCTAGATATCCTTTTTCTAAGTTGTTTTTGATACATTATGGATCATGCCTATGCTTTTGGCTTACACTTTTTAGTTATTTTCTAAACAAATAACCTTCTTTACATAAAATTGAGAAAAAAGTAACTTATTTAAACAAGTTTGGAAACACAGAGTTACTTAAAAGTAACTTTTACCTTTTTAAGCGTAACCTGACATGATTGACCAAATGACTTTGTTTCTCTCGAGTGTTAGATTTTGTTTGAGCACAAAAGTTATCGGTCTCTCCCCTGTATTTCCAAGAATCTGAGATTTGATTTGTTGTTATTTATTATTCAATTTCTCTTGAAATATTTCGTGTGATTCGAAACAAAAAGGGAAGAATGCTTATACAACCCCTCGTTTTAGGAAATTATGCTTCACTAGAGGTGTTCGGGCTTGATTGAGTTAAGATTCTTCTCATGTATTGCTTGGTTGTATATATAATGTATTGTTTGCTCTATGGTAGGACGGAAAGATAAACTATGATGAGTTTGTAGCAATGATGAGAAAAGGCGACCCGGATTTGGCCCCAAGACGCCGAAAATAAAAGCACAACGTGAGTGATGATCTGATGGCACTCTTTTTACGATTGGCCGAACTTCTTGAATCTTCGAACAGTGGTGGATTTGGGTTTAGCTAATTGTAAATATTTTTTGTTTGCTTGTTTATATCTTTACCTCATCTGGGATTGACTATAGTTACTCCACAATTTACTCATCGAGTTCGAACTTATCATACGTGCTTTTGAACAAGAAATTATACATCTGAATTCTTTTACGACGAAGTTTTGAACTGCTATTATGAGTAGAGAAACTTGGTTCTAGCGTTTTCTCATTCTTGATATTCATGGGTTTCTCCCAGAACTTTTAAAACGGGCTGGAAAAAGTGTTGCTCGAAGAAGTATCCAAATTATAACTTACAAATTTGTTGTTGTTAAAGCTGAACAAGTGTCACAGGTTGTGTCTGAAAAATACAAAGTGCTTTTCAGCTATCATCAACGTCAGTGTCAGTTCTTGTTTGTAGGTTCTTGGATGATACCATTGTCATCAGCTATCATCCAACCGTGACAGTCTATTAATTGTTATGCCCCGTTTGGTAACAAATTTGTATCTTAAAAAATAAAATTTTTGACCATTTTTTAATTATTCTAGTTGTCATTTTTTACTTTTTCACTTACAAGTGGGAACAATTTTTCTTTCTAATGATTAAAAAATCAATTTTCATAATTACTACCGAATATAATAAGTTATTTTAACTTTAAACAGAGCATGCCTTACAGCCTTAGATACATTTATTTTTTAAGCAATTCAGCTTTATTCATGTACAAAATATTGATTCAGTGGAGTAATATAACTTTTTATATCATAAACAAACAATAAAAAGGCAAAAGTGATAAAATGAAGAGAATGTCAGAAGTGGGATTTGAACCCACGCCCTCTCACGAGGACCAGAACTTGAGTCTGGCGCCTTAGACCACTCGGCCATCCTGACTGCTTGCTATTGAAATTAATTAAAAATACTTAAACTAAGACACAATATCCCTAATATTTTTCAAAAATGCCAGAACATTCGAAAAGGAATTCGAGGAATATAGTTAGTTAAAAAGGTTTATAAATCTCACAAATACGATACTATTTAAAGCAACTACTTTTAAGGATGTATTTGTCATCCATTATTTGAAAAGAATATATTATGAAATAGTAATTGATATTAAAATACGTGGTTAAAAAAGATGGGAAGTTTTTTATTTACTCATCATATTATTTTAATGAAGAATGTGTGATTAAAAATGAGTATTATAGAAAAAATAATGTAAAATAATGATTGACAAACAGGGGTTGAGCTTACTCCCAAATCTACGTCGTTACAAAGTGAGAGGGCAGAAATACGGGAACTAATTGTTTCAAGGGTCACTGAACTTATAAATGTCTATGATTGGTTATTAAACTTAAATTCATGTATTCGATTGCTCACTAAAGTTTAAAACTTCGAGTTTTGACCATTGAATTTTGAAAAATATTGTACTTTACTCACTAACATAAATGTTTAACTTTGAAAAATGTCGAGTTTTTCCATACCGCATTTTTCAAAGTTCAATCGTCAAAACTCGATATTTTAAATTTAAGTGAGTAATCAAAGATATGAACCTAAATTCAATGACCAGTGAAATAATTAATTCGAAATACTGGGATATTAGTAGCAAGAGTATAGTGAATTAAATATGAGAAAATAACTCGAGCATCAAATTATATATAACCACATAAACATACAATCACTCAAACTGAATCCACAAGAACACAAACAATGAGCTATACATTCCAAATTCGTTCGATGATAAACCCGTAAGCCAAGGAGATAATTACATAAGGGTCGAATTTAAACCTCCAAGATCATATGCTCAAGACCTTTTTTTGTCTTTTGATGGTCGTCCTCTCGGGATCTTACTTAAAACTCTATCATCCAACACCGCGTACATTTTCTTGAGCTTGACCATTGCCTTCTCAGCAAAAGAGTCCACCTTGTCCTCGTATTTCTCATACAAGACAGGAACCGTGCACAGCAACACTGTAACTGTTTTAGTAAAACAATGAACGTTCGTGTTAGAACCTTAAAAATAAGGTAGAATGTACGCAAGTAACACTAAGGTACAAGTTAATACTTGTGTACACCAGCGTCAAGAAATCGCAGCAACTCCCAATAATCGACAAAACCCCCAAACCCGCAATCACCTGCATGTTAACAGCATAAATAATATCAGTGTACTTATAAGTAAATCTCATAAGCTTTACCAAACATGCACATAAATGATATGATTAAGTAAATTATAGCTCCCCAAATGCAAAGTAGAAAAATTACTTACGGAGAGAAACTTCTTCAAATCCCTTCCTGATGCAATTTCCCTCAGTGTCGAAAACACACGGTTTATCTCGATCCTCAAAGCAGATGCAAACTTCAAAACAGGCTTCTCTGGGATATTTACGTCTGGGATACGAGGTGGGGACCTTACCGGAAAGAAAACACAGAGAATGTATAATTCATACATATAGCATATGTAATTTTACAAAAGAGAGAGTTTGAAATCAAATTTGACAGGCTTACTTATTGATGAAGGTGGAAGCATTTGACCACAGGAACAGTATTGCTAGAGCAAGTATCAAACCATGACACACTAAAGTGAGCAAATTGTATTCGAGAACATCAAATAGAACCCATATAGCAGTAGCCCCACCAAGCACTCCTGCCGAAACCTTCTTGTCTCTCCATAGGAACACATCAGCCACTGAACATCGATGGAGACAACTCAAGTCAATTACTTGCATAATCGAATTTCTAAAAATCAATTTATTTTTCGTTCTTTGTTTCACATAGTCAACCCCAAATTTATAGGTAATAAGACTTAGTTGTTGCTTCTTCTTTTCAATTTTCTCTGCATACAGTTATTTATTGTAATTTGTCACAGTAAAAGATCTGAAAGTTAAAATTAGAACTCGAGGAAGTCCCTATTTATCTCTTTTAAGTGCATCTCCAAGAGAGACTCTACTTATAAGGAGTATGTTATGCATGATAGAGAGTGTTTTTAAATTTAGAGACTAATTTTTTTTATATACTCTAACAATGCTCTCTATTTTTTTTAAGCATCGACTCTCTATTAGAGAGAGTATATTGTGTTATAAAATCTCTTGGAGATGCTCTAAAAAAGTCTGGCTAGAGCCGACATAAAGAAAGGTGGACCTAACAAGCCCATCAGTTATGATAAAAGTTGATGAGAGGCCTCTCTCAGCGAGAAGATCCCAGCCCTCGACTTAAAGTATTCTTAGAAGTCTTTAATTCTAGAATATGAATATCCCAGGGGGCGAGGATCAAATCAATGTCAGTTCACCGAATTAGGTATGGACTAAGCTTTTCTAAACCCATCACCATAACAACAAAGGTTTCCATGAGCATGTTCATTGAGCTGGAAACAAATAATGCTCAACTTTTATGTCCCCAAAAAGATAGTAAAAGCCACTAGTTTTTATCCACATAGATAACATCATTGACCACGCTAATTATCCGAAAATGACATAATCTTTTTATAAATTAATCAACTCCACTAATTTTAATCAGTATTAAACCAAATGTATATCCACAGATGTTCGAATGCAATCGTTTAGGACTTCAGCGTTGGAGTTTAGGAAAATGACACCAGTGGGATAACTTTAACATAACAATATGCCTCACTCTCATCTACAGTCACAATCCCTCACGAAATTAAAGTATAACAAACATTATTCAATTTCAAGTGGTTAGGACCTGTTCGATAGTGATTTTGAGAATTGATTTTTTTACGACACCACCTGTGAAAGAAGAAGTCAAAAATTACGGCTAAAATAGTGAAATAACGGTCAAAAAATCAATTTGTTGGTGTGAAAAATCACTCCCAAGCAGTGCCTTACTCTTTTCTCAAAGTAAAACCTTGGTCAAAATAATTACTCACGTATTTCTAAGAGCATGATAGGTAGAGATTTTAATCCAATTAATTTCAATTTTTTTACCGTTATTTCACTATTCAAATCGCCATTTTTGAATTCTTCTTTCACATGTAGAACCCACTTTATCTCTAACAATCAAAAAATCAATTAACAAAATTCCTACCAAACAAACACTAAATTTCACCAACAATTAAGAGCTTGCTTGGTACAAATTTTAAGCCAATTAAAATCAACTTCTTGATCGTTATTTCATTATTTCAACCGTCATTTTTGAATTATTCTAGACCCATTTTATTTCTAACTGTAAAAAAAAAATTATCAAAATTCCTATCGAACAAGCACTAAAACTTACTTTATAACTTGTCCGTCAATTTATATATATTAAATTTTTTAAGATTAATCAAACACGATCATCTCAAAACCCAGCAACAGAAAATAGTTTCATAGCTCAAAAGGACAAAAATAAAAAAATCAATTTTTTTTTATTTTTATTAAACAAGAAGCATTGCATTAATCTAAGCAAAATTAAACCTTTTTTTTAAACCCACAAAATTCACAAACCCAAAAAAAAAATAAAAAAATAAAAAAAATAATAATAATAATTAAAAGTAAAAAATTAAAAATCTCTACATAAAATTAACTATTTTCACAAATAAACAAAAATCGAAAAATCTAAAGCTCGTTATAGAGATTATTTACATACGTTTGCCACCGCCGAGGGCTTTATGGACAGGTTTCTCTCTGCCGAAGAGGCGATAAACCTTCGACTTAATAGACGATTTCTTCTCGTCCTCATCATCTGATGACGATGAATCATTGTCGTGATTTTTGTCAGCTAATTTCTCCATCAATGATTCCTCCCTTTTATCCTCCTCCTTTTGATGATCAGCCATCGTAGATGATCAAATCCCTGAAAAAATCACAGAATTATAGTCACTGTGAAGGTGATGTGTGCTTATTTGAGATGTTTATTGTTCAATTATGGAGTGGCTGAATCTGGAGAGTTGTGATCCAGTTTCTTTAAAGGACGAATCAATCTAGGCCATGAAAATTGCGTAGGGCCGGAATCTAGGATTATGATTTTGCCTAGTTTTCATTTTTTTATGAGAAAATTGCAGTCACGGAATTAAATATTTTACTTTTATGTAAATTTGACTCAAACCTTTTATTTGTATCATTCACGATACTAAACCTTTGAAAAACTCACATCTAAAGTCCAAATAGATGAAAATTGTTAGTTTAACCATTAGTTGATCAAAGAATTGACATTGATCATAATATTGACAAATTTTAAAAGGGTGAAATGGTAATGTTATATTTTTCAACATAAAACACAAGTATAATATATTAATAATTAAATCCAAAAAACAAAAATCATAACAAGAACCTCCCACCCTATCCCCTTCTCCAATTCCTTTATCCCAAAGCCACCACCACCAGCGATCTATGCCACTACACCCACAAAATAAATGTCAACCTCCAACAAGAATATCAATTATATTGAGTCAATAAACTTTAGCTAGGACCCAACTCTTCTTAAATCATTCGTCTGACCAGCTCATTAAAAAAGTCAAGAAATAAATTGCAGTATCTCACACATACACTTGCCATTCTCGAATATGTCTTCCCTTCAACTTTTTTCCCAAACTCAACACCTTCATCTGCAATAGAAGAATACAAACACTAAGAATAAGATGCAAACACACTATTAAAAATGTTTATGAATTCCAAACACAACCACCACCCACTGTCTGAAGGATGAATTTTTTTGTAAGCACCACTGTTGACTTTAGTTGCGAATTCACTTTCAAAAATCAAATTTGGATCTTGAAACCATATTCAATTTTTAGATCTAATAAAAAATTTAAAATCGCTTGAATTTTCTTGTACGATTTTGTTTTGTTTTTATTATTTTAGAAGGTGTAAATGGTTGCAATGGCAATAGTTTTGTGATGGTTCATTGTGGGCGTGACTATTTTTTATGGTGGCGGTGATGGAGAGGAGTGATGGTGGAGATGGCTATTGGCATTAAAGTAGTGATGAGGAAGTGAGGTTGGATATCGGTGATGACGGTGCAAATCTTATATTTCATTTGATTTTAGATGTATCTTCAAATATGTTGCGGGTTTTGGTGGTTTTGAGAAAAAGCGGCTCAGTATAGTAGGCGATTTTGGTGGCAGTGATGCTTGGTGGGCGTCGACGATTTTCATGGGTTTTGATTTTGAGGATGGGGTATGAGGAGGATGAATGGAGAAGAAGATGAATGGTGTTTTTATTTTTTTGATTTAATTATTAATATATTATAATTATGGTTTTTATTTTAAGCTTTTAAAATTAGTCAAATTTATGTTTAATGTTAATTTTTGTTCAACTAACGGTTAAATGAACGATTTTCACTCATTTGGACTTTAGATGCGAGTTTTTGAAATGTATGATTTCATGGGTGGAAAGGTTTGGATCAAATTTGCATAAAAGTGAAAGGTTAGATATCGTAGTTGCAATTTTTCCTTTTTTTAATTTTTCTTCATGGTTAAGTTATCTAATGGAAGTTACTGGACCCTTCTCTCTCTCTCTCTCTCTCTCTCTCTTTCCTTTTTTTTTTTTTTTTTTTTTTTTTTTTCTTTTTTTAATAAATTTCATTTAAACCTGTCTGAAAATGGTCCATAAATTCATTTGTTTGAAAAGGGAAAATTAATATAACTGAATTAAAGCATGTTTGAGCCCCTTTTTTTTTGCCTCAAAATACATTTTAAAATAGTATTTTATGAATAATGTTTGGTCATAAAATAAGAAAAAGATTTAAGTATGAGTGTAATATTATTTTATTAACAATGTGTAGCTAAAAATAAAAAAGAGAAAAATATATTTTAAAAATAATGGGGACCAAACAAGGCTTAAATTACATTAATTCAAAAATTATGTGAAATTGAGTTAAATATTTTATTAGTCACTGAACTTATACATTCATTACGCTTTACTCACTAAACTTTAAAATGCTTTCGAGGGATAATACTGAACTTTAATACGTTACACTTCATCATTCATTCACTATTTTTCATTAGTCAATGAACTTTAAAATGCTTTTGAGCGGTCTTTAAAATTTAACATGTTACACTACATCGCTCAATCACCTTGTTTAATCAATCATTGAACTTATGCATCTGTCATGCTTTGCTCGCTAAATTATAATGTATTTTTGAGTGGTCAATGAAATTTGCTCACTAAAATTGTTCCAAAAATTTTAAAATTTGAAGAATAAAATACCATATACACCGACGGTATCATTATTCCCTCGTGAATTACCTAATGACAACTCAAATTTTTTTTTTTTTTATTTTGTTAGTCTTGATTCATTTGTTGATTCGAAACTGAAAATTTTACTGCTTGTTTGAGATATAATTTTTTCTTGATTTTGATCTACGATCTTAATTGAAATAAAAATAATAATTTCTCTATTTTGTTTTCTCAATGTGAAAGAAAATTATGATCTAAATTAAGAATTATGTTAATTTGAAGTTCACATTTTTTTCCTCTTGAACATAGCTTTTGAAGACTAGAAACATCATATCTTATTGATCAATATTATTTTTTTCGCTTTAGACTGAATCTCATTATCTAGTCAATATTTATTTCATTTTATTTTCTTGATTTAGGTCGAACCTCATAGAAAATTAAATTTACTCGAAAAAAATTATGAAGTTCATTGACCACTCGGTAACATTTTAAAGTTCTGTGAGAAAAGCGTGACCGAGTTACAAGTTCAATTACTAATAAAACATAATGAGTAAGTGATGAATTGCAATTTGTTAAAGTTCGATGCTCACTTGAAAAACGTTTTAAAGTTCAATGACTTATGGAATATGGTGAATCCATAATGGTGAATGAGTGATCGAGTGTAACGTATTAAAATTTAACGATTACTTAGAAGCATTTTAAAGTTCAATGAACAAAGTGTGACGAAAGTACAAGTTCAATGACTAACGGAATATACAACACGAATTGTAAGCTGTTAAAATTTTGAGAAAATCGCAACAGTGTCGCTAGACTTCTCAAGAAGTGCAACAAATCTTAGCAGCACAGTGTTCAACCTTTGGTAAAATGTGCGATTGAGGAACTTTTGGAAGATAACAGTCCAAAAATATGTTATTTTAGTGCCTTAAATCTTTTCAGTAGGATAAGTTAAATACATTATTTTAGTGCCTTAAAACTTGACGGATGAAATAAAATGTTATTTCTACTATTGAGAGGGATATTGTTTTCATTAAAACATTTTCAAGAGACTCTTTAAAAGTGAAATATTTTTTTAATTTAAAGAGTCACCCTTTAAATAATTCTCCAATAAACTTTTCAAACTAATATTTTAGAAATAATAATTCTCCAATAAACTCTTCAAATTAATCTTTTAAAAATAGAGTGTGGGTTTGATTATCAAAATTTAGATAGCCAAATTCACTCTTTATAATTAAATGTATTCAAAATATTTTAATTTTCAATGCTTCATATACTGACCCAATAAAATAATATATGTAAAAATAATAATAAAATAATTTGGAGGGAAGTTAATGAAAATAGAAAAAAATAAAAAATATATATTGAAAGTTGTAAAATTAAATGCTAAAGATAAAGGGGCTGTTGGAGTATTTTAAAAAATTTACTCTAAATCTATCGATGGCATGAAAATTGAACTGAACCGACCAATTTGATTATAAAAATTGAGAACCGATCGGACACCAGTCCGATTTATACTTAAACACATGATAAAAACCATTTCGTTCCAATAGGAATCGGATGAGAAATGAATGAGAAATGATTTGAGTATGTAGGGGGTATTCTATCTTTATATGGGCTCGATTAGTTAAATTTAGCACGTAGTCCATTTAGTTTTTATTTTATGGCAACTTAAAAAAATACCCTTAACATTAGGAGTCTTTTATAAAATGATATAAGAAGGTTTTTTTAAGTAAAAGAAAATATTGCGTAATATTAAAAAGTAACAAAACATCGTTTCTTGTTTTTATAAAAAGTTTAACTTTTTTATTAAAAAAAATGACATACAATGTCGCTTTTTTTAAAAACTGATATTTGTCACTAAAAAAATGATAGAAATCAAGAAGATGATTGAAAAAAAAGTGACAAACGCAAAAAAGTGATAGAAATTTTTAAAAAGTGACGAATTCAAAAAAGTCACACAAATTTTTAAAAAAAATTAAGCATATTAAAAAAAGTGACAACACTCAAAAAGTGACGAAATCTTAAGAATAAAAAGGTTATGAAGGTTTTTTTAAAAATGACATAAATTCAAAAAAGGTGACAGAAAAAAAAACAAATCATAACCCACGAATTTCAATATAGCCAAATTATCCAATAAGTTCCCAACTGGTGAACAAATTAAAAACTTTTGAACTAAGAACAATATAATCATAATCCAAAATTTTAAATACGATCAAGTTTCCTATAAACCCACAACTAATGAAAATTGATGATTAAACTAAGATGTAAATGTCAAAAAATTGTATAAACACTCATCGCTATAAAAAATGACACACTATTCAAAAAAGAAACAAACACTCATAATAGTATAAATTTAAAAAAAAATGACAAAACCTCAAAAAAGTAACAAACATCAATTAGAACCTTAAAATATATCATTCTATGTAAATTCAAACTCATCCTTAACCGAATTTGAGTATCATGTCTTAAGACTTGGGAAAACATATAAATCAGTTCAATAAAGTGACACAACCACCGTTTCTCCTTTTTCTCCGTTCACCGCCAAACATTTTAATTCAATTCACCGGCAAATCACATCTTACTAATTTCTACTATGTGAAGAATCTCTAAATACTCAAAACTCAAATGCCATAACACCTTGAAAAAGTAATATTATAACATCTCATTCAACGATTTTTAGTGGTACCGAAAACAGTGTTATTATTAGATTGAACAACGTTTGAAACCATAATAATAACAACCTATGACCACACGTCGCCAGTGATTGCAATTCCTAGAACAATTACTTCCAAAATCCGAACTTTTGCGAACCCCAACGAGTAAAGAAATGAATAATGAAATGTACTTTAAAAAACCTAAAGAAAGAGAGAACAATCAATAAATAAATAACCTTGTTGCAAATTAAAAAGAGGCGGGTTTGGTCCTTGTACATTAGCTGCTTAGATATGTTCCTTCCAGGAATTGGAGATTTAGAGTCGGAGTGGAGCAATAAACAGTCGTAGGTTTTGGAATTGGATTAAGGTTCGGTACATTGAATATGGCTATCTTAACCAATGGCATCGGAGTCTACGCCAACGGTCGTTCTCCTTGATCATCATCGTTGAAACCAGTTGAGTAAGCTCTGCGCAGACGATCCATCTTGCTCTACATGTTCCCGAAATTAATACGTTTCAATGAAAGAAAAGACATATTGGTGAGAGGGGGTTTGGGGGTTTTGCGAGTTTATAACGTAATTAATACGTGCTTAAAATATTTAATTAATTATTTGGATATTAATCAAATTAGTTAATTTTTAGGAGATTTCATTTAAGAGGTTTAGTCAAAGAAAAGATTTATCTAGAAAGCCTATGAACTATCTTTTTCAGTTGGATAGCCTCAAGATACAAAGAAAAGAAAATTACAATTTATAAATTACTAAAATATCCTTTTATGTAAAAAGACATAATGCTCTAATTCCTCTTTCAATTTCCATTTATCCCTAATTCAATTTTGGCTTCCTTTCTTCCACAGTTGGGTCTCTGAAATTATTCTTTTTGTTTATCATCATATTCTCTCCTTTATGAAACCCTAAATTCTACTATTGTCATTTTCTTAAACATTCATTTGGTTAAGCAAGTAATCAAAACTTACAATATTATTGATGGGCTGTTGAAGAAGAAGAGAAGGTAATTTTAAATTTCAATATTTTGGCTTTTTTTTTCTTTCAATTTTTCTAAATCACATGTGATTTGCATTTATGATGTTCGTTTATCAATATGGCTTTAAATTCATTTTGTCATTGAATTAGAGTTTTGATGTGGGTTATATTTCAATTTTTCTTATTACCCCTTATTTTTGAAGTGAATATATTGGTAAACACATATTTGACTATTCTATTTGTTGTTTACTGTGAAACGTACATTTCATTTTATTTTTTTTGTCCATAATGACTTACATATCGTTTTCTCAAACTATAACGACATACATTTCGTTATCAATAATGTACAAAACTTGATATTTGATGAGAAATTTAACAGTTTTTATGTTTAATTGCAGTTATGTATATCATGGATTCAATTTGTTATGTAGTTGAATATGAGCAATCATTTGAAGGTGTTTAAAAATGAAAATTTGCAGTAAAAGGCAAAGGGAAAATATCGTTTATTTTTTATTTTTTAAAACAATTTCTTTGTGTGAACTTGTATGTTAAAACTATAGAGATGCTGAAGGTCGATATAATACCATACAAAATGGTGATGTCGACTCTTGTCTTTATAATGTCCAAGGCTCCAACTGTAAGAAAACTGGTCATGTTCCCTCCACCTGTAAATGTCAAACAGTTGGTAGTGAAATTTAAAGTTGTAATATTATTGTGACTTGTAACTTTATTATTTTGTACTTATTGGAGGCACAAAATGATTTATTAGATTTTTGTTGTCATTGTGCTATGATTGCTTTTGTGCTATTAGAACAAAATTAAAGTCATTTTACGTTACTATATTTTTTGATATTACCGACAAACGACTTTTATATCGTTATAATTGACGCGTATGTCGTTCCAATATGAAAAATGCATAAATTTACAAAACGACATTGAAGTTGTTCCTGAGACACAAGATGATATTAATTTCGTTCTAGTACGAAATTGCACTAATTTACATAACGACATTGAAATCGTTCCCGAAACACAAAACGAAATTGATATAGTTCCAGTATGAAAAATATATTGCTTTATTGATTTTCACAATGCATTGAAATCGTTATAGACCAATAATATAACATGAAAGTTGCTATATAAAAAACTTGCATAGCGCATGTAACATAGAAAGCAGTCACACCCCCATCCAAAGGATTATTTGCTCTCAGGTGGTAAAAAACTCAGAGACGCACACGCCAACCCAGTTTTTTTTGGCTAAAAAGACGATTCGACCGTTCACAAACCACTCGACATAATCCAACATATGTAGGGCGATTGAAATGGGTCATCAAATGAGTTCGATCTCGCTCAAAAGAAATCAAGGGAATATTTGTATTCTTACGATTATACATAACTTTCGATCTATTCCGATAGAAAAAGTATTACCGTTCGTTCTTTCTAAGTCATTCAAGTGGCATCAATCCACTTGTGACCCCTTTTAATCATCCTATGAATGTTGAAGGTATGCTGGGTGGTTGTGGATGATCAAATTGTTATTTTTAGCCAAAACGATATTATTGATGTTTTCTATAAGAAGAAACGATATATACATGTCGTTATAGTTATTATTTGAAATAGAACGATTTCAAACTTGTCAAATTTATACTAAAATGATATGGATGTTATGTTATTTCGTGGGTTTGATGCATAACGATACCATTATCGTTTCAGTATAATTTTGACGACATTGATATTGTTTTAGTTTAAATCATAATTAAAATGATATATAGTTTTAGTTTGTATAAACGATAATTATATTGTTACTGCTAAAAACGACGATTCGACCATTTATGACCACTCGACATGCAGTGGCGGATTTAGGGGCTGCCCTAGCTGGATTCGTCGGAGAGAAATTTTTTTTTTATTGATAATAGATAAAAATGTTAGGTTATATAACTAATAGTTCATTTTACTCTCAAACCACTCTTCTGCTTAGTTGGTTAGAGTTTGCATTTTTATATTACAAGTCTTGGGTTCGATTCCTTCCCATCAATTTCATTGTGCGAAATTTTTATTTCTACAATATTTACCAAAATCAATTTCCTGAGGAAAGGATTTGAATCTATAACTTCAAATTTGGATGACTGGAAGCTTAACCATCATGGCAATGGTTGAATTTTGAATCTAAATTTAACAAAGTAATATATGTTAAGACTCTAGGCGAGTCAATGAATTTTTTTTTTTAGTTGGTTTTTATCGTTTCAAATATTTTATATTTTAATAATTTATAAGATATAATTTATGAGTATTGAGTTTTAATTTATATGTTATTTGAGAATTTGTCTACTATGAATTGTGCTATTAAAAATTAATTTGAGTATCGTGAAATGTGAATATGTGATTTATGAAAATTGACAATAAGAAATTGGGGAATTTATAATTTGTCATGAATTGGTGTTGAAAATTGAAAATTGAAACTTTAATTATATTTTAAAATTAATTTTAATTACATTTAATCTTTGATTAACGTTCAATTCTCATACTGATTATAGAATGTTTTTTTCAAGTAAATCTCAATCTAGTTCTTGTAGTGGTGTATCTAATTTTTCAACTACTTTTAGTCTAGCGAACAATTTGTTAAGCATTGATGACACAAAAAAGTTTTATGTATCATTTAATTTATATTATTTTGGATTGTATTGAAATATAATATGATATAAATATACGATTTTTACGTTTCATTATATAGATCGAAGAATTTTTAATATTATTTTATTTAATATTAATAAACGATATCACTATACGGCCGTTGTCTATCGACAATCAACAGCCAACGATCAATGACTGTCCTAGCTGAATCGAAATCCTAGATTCGCCCTTGTCGACATGCATCCAACATATGTAGGACGATCGAAATGGGTCATCAAGTAGGTTTAACGTCGTTCAAAAGAAATTATGGGAATATTTGTGTTCCCACGATTGTATACGACTTTAAATCTATTCTAACATAAAGAAGTATTATCGTTCGCTCTTTCTAAGACATTCGACTATTCGAGTGGTATCAACCTACTTGATGATCTCTTCTGATCATCCTATAGATGTTGAAGGCGTGCTGGTGGTTGTGGACTGTTGAATCATTATTTTTAGCCAAAACGATATAATTAAAGTTTTCTATGAAGAAAAATGATATCTATGTCATTGTAGTTATTATTTGAACTAGAATAATTTCAAATTCGTCAAATTTGAGCTAAATCGATATGGACGACATTATGTTATTTCGTGGTTTGATACATAACAATATCATTATCCTTTCAGTACAGTTTTGATGATATTGATATTGTTTCAGTTTAAATCATAATTAAAATGATGTATATATCGTTTTAGTTTGTATAAAACGATAATTATATCGTTTATGCTAAAAACAACAATTCGACCATCCATGACCATCCGACATGCATCCGACATATGTATGATGATTGAAAGAGGGTATCAAATAGGTCAATAGCACTCAAATGACTCAAAAAGAGTGAACGGAGATACATTCTTTCTATTGAAACAACTCAAGGGTGATAGACAACTATGGAAACACAAATATTCCCATAGTTTCTTCTAAGTAAGATTGAACTCGTTCGATGACCTATTTTTGTCATCTTACATACGACAGATGTATGTTGGGTGGCCAGTGATGGTAGAATTGTCATTTTTAGATATAACGATATAATTGTTATTGTATATGAGAAGAAACGATATTAATGTCGTTATAGTTATTATTTGAGCTATAACGATTTCGAAATGTCAAATTTGTAATGAAACGATATGGATGTCATTACGTTATTAGTAGATTTGACACTACAATTATATAATTGTCGTTTTATATGAGAAAACATGACATCAATGTCGTTTTAGTTACAATTTTAACACAAACGAGTTCAAACTCATCAAATTTATAATGAAATGATATGGATGTCGTTACGTTATTTTATGGATATGACACTACAACGACATAATTGTCGTTTTCGTTTTATATTAGAAGAAACGACATTTATGTGGTTTTAACTGAAATGAGTTCAAATTCGTCAAATTTGTAATGAAATGATATGGATGTCGTTACGTTATTTTATGGATATGACACTACAACGATATAATTGTCGTATTATATGAGAAGAAATAATATCTATGTCATCGAAAGACCTGGGATACAATTATTTGGAAGACTCAATTGAAGATAATGTAAAAGTCATTTAGGAGCACACCTAATCCTGCAGAGATGGCACGTCCCTAGGTAGTTACTAAGAGGTATTGAGAGTAATTAATTATGGCGGTCGTGCGTCTTAGCATATACTCGGCGCACGTCCTATTTGAAGAACAACTTTGATATCGTTATGTATAGCCATAATGACTTCTATGTCGTTACAAAAATTAGTGAAGCAGTATGTATTTCATACTAAAACGATATCTAAATCGTTTTTTATTACAGGAACGATTTCAATATCGTTATGTTAATTAGTGCATTTTTCGTATTGAAATGACATCTATATCATTTTTTTGCTTCAGGAACGATTTTAATGTCATTATTAGAATGTGTGCATTTTTGTACTAAAATGACATTAGTAATTTATGTGCCACAGAAATGAATTGTATATCGTTTTTAAATTGAGTATGCACAATGTCAACAACCTGGACATTACAATATGTAAACTTGAAAGTTATAAAAGACTACTAAAATAAGTACATTTAAATTGTATTCAATATTTGGAATTATTACAGTTGCAAATGTACTAGCTAGTAGTGAGGCAACATCCTAAAAATATCAACATCATGAAAGTAGCAACTACTCCAGCAAGAAGAGATTCGAAGTACCTCTCATGAAACTTGTTTTCGTAATTTGTATCGAGCTTCTCATAGATATTTTATACTACTTGCACTCGACATCTTGTTGTGACTGTAGCGTCAACTTAAATATTCTCCACATCACTGCAAATTATAAAACATGTATAAATATTAAAATTGATGGTATTAAACAAAATTCAATTCCTCAAATTCAAAGAATAAAAATCAAGTATCATTCTCACCGGAAACCCAAAAAAATTATATAAAAACCAAATACTTATGGTTCAAAAAAAGCAATAGATTTTCAAATTTAACCAATAAAAACCCCAATAAAAATTATTAGTCGACAATCATATCCATTTCCTGTGAACTACAATTGAAAATACGAAAAAGTTACATTGATTTTCGTAAATGTGAATTTGTAGTTGGTTTGAAAATGAAGAAGACGGATTTTGAACTCAACCCCCCACCGAGGACATCGTTCCCTTTAAAACTTTTCACAATCATCGACCACAATAGAAGAAGGAAAAGAGATGGCTAAAAAAAAAACTACCCAATTGAGTAAACAAAATTCAATTCCTTAAATTCAGAGAATAGAAATCAAATATCATTCTCACTAGAAAAAAACTATATAAAAACCTAATATACTGTAAGTGTTATGCCCTAAGTCCGATTAACTTTGGACATACACTTTTTAATATATAGTTGATGCGATTTATGATAGATCTATTATTTAATTAATAATCAATTGAATTAAATAATGGAGTCCGTGGATTCAAATTTTAGTAATTTGTTAATTACAAGGAGTTGTGATTGTGAGATACAAGTTACATATAATTGAATCTTAAATCATCTGTGGTCATAAGTAATGACGAGATTCGGATATCGTTATTACGGTAGACCATCACGTGTGACATTTCTTACTTGTGAAGTAAGTAGCTGATCTCACAAGTTAAAGTGTGTGACTCTTGAATGAATACATGGATGTTTGTTATAGAACAAAACATTGAAGACCTGTCGAGAGATTCCACATGGATAATTATCTGAGTGTCATTGGTCCTTTGATTTGAGGTCGTCATGGTGCCTTATATGAAGACAGTCATGTTTTGACGGTGTTGGATGTTGCTCTGCCAATTGAGGCTAATACGGCATCGTTCGGGTATGTTAAGAATCGTATGAAAGTTGTGAATGACCAATAGAAGATTCGTCACTCTTAGATAGTAAGAGACTATGATTTATATTTTATTCAATTAAGTCGATTACGAAATCCTTACCCAAAGTGTACTCATAAGTCGAAGAGGTGTTTTCGACTTATATTGACTTAATAGTGAAATGAAAGATATGATCGATAATCGAGATTGACACACTTTTATATCTCGTAATTGATCGGATCGTATTAAATGAAGAATTATAGTTTCATGGTAAACGAACGAGTTTGGTTTTGTTATACCATGTCACATTTTCCGTCACATGTATTTCCATGACACATTGCTAGATGTCAATCTAGGACGGCGAGTGTGAATTGGTGATAAATTAAAAGAGTGTTTTAATTTATCAATTTTGATTAGATAAAAAAAATTCACGTTGTTAGACATCGTGTTCGAGAACCTGATGGGTCGCATACAAAAGGAGAACTGGAAGATTGTGATTTATCAATTAATAAATTGCGTTGCTTCTTTATATGCCAGAATTAATTAATTGGATTAATTAATTCATGAACCGGATTTAATTAAATGAGTTAATTAAATATTGGACCGGGTCAGGCCAAGCCCGTTTGGGCTTATATAAATATGACTAAAATTTTCAAAATCTGTAGAGAATTCATTTTTGCTAGCACAAGAGGAGAAAATCTTAATCTCACAATCTTGTTCTCTGTGTGGATCACCGTTAGAGGCTGGACAATTAGACAGCTTTGGATGGCGAATCAAAATCGTTGAAACGAAAGAATAGCAAAGGAGTTTGCAGATCTCATAAAATGTATATTTTCTATCATAATTTTTATCTAAACACAAAGAGATTTTTTGTGGAATTGAAATCTGTTTTAATTTTTCGTTCCACATGTTAAGTAGATTCCCAAAATATACATGGTCCAGGAGAAGCAATAGATTTTTAAACTCAACTAATAAAAATCCAATAAAATTTATTATTTGACAATCAAATCCATTTCCTGTGAACTACATTTGAACATGCGGAAAAACTTACATTGACTGTCCTAAATGTGAGCTTATAGTTGGTTTGAAAATGAAGAAGACAGATTTCGAACTCAACTCCCAACGAAGACATTGTTCCCTTTAAAACTTTCCATAATCGTCAACCTCAGTAGAAGGACAATAGATGGCTAAAAAAAAACTACACAACTGAATAATAATAATAATTAAGAAATTTGGTAGTTAGCACCGATCAATTCCTAATCTTAATTATGAAAATACCACTAATATGAGTTCTACCAAAAGTGATATGCCAAATCACGCAGAGGTAAATCAAATGAATTGGAACCATGGAAAGTGAATGAAGCTGAAAAAGAAGCTGAACTTAAAATTGCTAATATAATTTTTGATTTTTATCCATGGAAATGGATAGCAGTAATTGAAGGTAGAAAAACAACACAATTTCATTAAAAAAGAGCAATAAAGGATGCCAACTTTCACTTGTAATTCGAATTGAAAGATTTATTTGTTGACCCCAAAAAGTGTGCCAACAGATACCGGTCCCACCCGCGTTTGCGTGGGCGAATGTTCAACACGCTAAGACACGTGGACGATCTCAAACGAGCGGTTCAAAGGGCATGGGAGTAGCCCAACGACGCGGGACGGTGACGTTCGGAATTTGACAAGTTGTTCGTAATCCGATTGTACAATAATTACCAATCGGTGTTCATAAATGTATATGTAAATGTGTATAAACTCGATTTGTGTATTGCAAGTAAAATGAGAGAGAGCTGGGTAAATATAGTTCTTTGTATTGATTCTTGCATTAGCCTTTTGATATTACACAAGGGAAGTATTTATAGTAGTACATATGAAATGGGAGCCCTTGGATGAAGTGGCACGTGGCCTCATCTCTTTAGTTCAAACATCTTTTCCTAGGTATGGGGAAGACTTGTTAGCTTGCGGTGCATTTATTGCTTGTGCAAGGCCTCCATGCTAGTGACAAGACTTGACCTTTATGCTTATGACAAACGTTCCATCAATCATTCGAATAAGATCCGTGCGGGCGATCTCTTGGGAGAAGTGACCATGGAGGATGTTTCCTTGTGGTTCAGAGGCTCGCGCATCAGCTTCCGGGCTTCGGCCATTTGTCATGATACTTCCACTTGAAGGCCTCAGCTGCTCTCAACAGGTTCCAGCAGCCTCGCTTCGGTTCGTAGGCCTCAGTCAATGGGCCTCGGACAAAAAGGAGCCTCGGCAGATGGACTTCTGCTCGAAGCAGTTCAGATGTAGCCCACCTCGACATTATGTGCCACCTCGGCAAGAATACCACGTGGATCGTCATGAGTAGACCATTGTCTCAGGTAGGTTGGCCAAGCGTAACAACACGCAACAATAGTCCCCCAAGTCCAAGTATATTCATTTATGTAATGCGTGGACTTTAATGGAGTAAAAATTGAAAGAATTTTTGAACCCCATATAATAGTCCCCCAAGTCTAAGTATAGATATTTATATCATGGTTATAGTTAGGGAAGTGCTGTTGTGGGTGAGCGATGAAGTAGGCGAGGTGTTGAACTTTTGAAGATGAAGCCGAAGTGGTTGAGGAACCGAACCTGCGAGGATTGTTGCTGAATGTTGAGGAGGAAGCCGAGGTGGTTGAGGAACCGAACCCGCAAGGCTTGATGGTTGAATGTAGAGATGAAGCCGAGGTGGTTTGAGAAACCGAACCTGCGAGGCTTGTTGGCTGAATGTAGAGATGAAGCCGAGGTGGTTTGAGAAATCGAACCTGCGAGGATTGTTGCTGAATGTTGAGGAGGAAGCCGAGGTGGTTGAGGAACCGAACCTGCGAGGCTTGTTGCTGAATGATGAAGAGGGAGCCGAGGTGGTGAGGAACCGAGCCTGCGAGGCTTGTAGCTGAATGATGGAGGAAGCTGAGGTGGTTGAGGAACCGAACCCACGAGGCTTGATGGCTGAATGTAGAGATGAAGCCGAGGTGGTTTGAGAAACCGGACCTGCGAGGCTTGTTGGCTGAATCTAGAGATGAAGCCGAGGTGGTTTGAGAAACCGAACCTGCGAGGCTTGTTGCTGAATGGTGAAGAGGAAACCAAGGTGGTTGAGGAACCGAACCTGCGAGGCTTGTTGCTGAATGATGGAGGAAGCCGAGGTCCAATGGTAATGATTGTGCCTTGATAGCTGAGCCAATGATTTGATGTCTTGTGCTTGTTTTCGAGGAAAAGTGGCTAAACAGTTACGACTTCCAAGGTGCCTACTGCCGTCGTATTAAAAATACAATTATGAGGGCAGCTGGCGCTTCTAGAAGCAGACGCGCTGGAAGAGGTGCGTGGGAGGCACGCATGAATCTGAGGCGTAGGATTGAAAAACCCTTTGAATTCAACGCCTTGGATTGGATATGAAATTGAGGGCTCAGATTGAGTGAGATTCGATCTAACGGCCGGGGTTTATCCTCGACCTCTATAAAAGGTGAGGAAATCCCATTTTTCAGGATTTTCGAACACTTGCACTCTGATATTCTCTTAAATCTTCAAATTTTTCCGGCGTCGAGGTTGACTGTAATTTCAATTTTCGGCCAATCTCCATTTGTGTTGAATTCCCTTAGGTATTTTTTGCAGAAAATACCATCTTACTGTCTTTTTACTGAAAAAATGGAGTCCACTTCGGGTAGGGAGCTAGTGACAGTGGCGTCTTTAGACTATGGGGTCGGTCAGATGGGAGAGTCCGAGGTGGATAGGTATGCCATGATCGAGGAGCCTGTAGATTATAACCAGGAGTGGGGGGCATCTAGGGTACCTTCGAACATGACGTGGAAGATGTTGGGGAAACTTAGGGAGAGGTATAGTGTACCCCACTCCATAGAAATATTAGTCCCCGAGCCTAACGAGCGGGCCTGCTATCCGAGGCTCGGCTGCGTGGCCGTCAGTGAATACCTGTTCAAGGTAGGTATGCGTCTACCTCTGCACCCCTTCTTCAGGGCG
Organism: Olea europaea var. sylvestris; assembly: GCF_002742605.1. NCBI lineage: Eukaryota > Viridiplantae > Streptophyta > Magnoliopsida > Lamiales > Oleaceae > Olea > Olea europaea. Next base: position 13,763,742 of record NC_036258.1, on the reverse strand, counting down.
GTGCTTAGGAACTTCATGTTGTCGCCGACCCAGGTTCTGTCGAATGGGTGGAGCTAGCTGGTCGGCTCGTACTTCTTGTGGAAGGAAGTGTCACTTGGGGAGGACATACCTCTCCATGTGTTTATGACCCTGTTCCAGCCTCGGGTGATTAGGAAGGAGTCTAGGGGGTGGTACTACCTTACGCCTTAGGGGGCTCACGTACCTTTTGTGGTGGGACTTCCTTCCTCTATCAAGGGGTGGAAGGAGTCTTGGTTCTGGGTGCGAGGTAAGTGGCAAGCAGTGGAGGGGGACAAAGCCCTTACTTGCACCGTGCCGACCCAGTACTACGAAGCTCATGAGTCCCCCAGACCCTACTTATTTTCTGAAGCCAAGGTTTGAATTTGTCTAACTGTTGGGACTTTCTTTGCAGATAGTAGTACGAGGTTCGAGCTCAACCGCGAGGAGTTCGAGGTAATAGAGGACATCTACAGGAGGCCTCTGAAGCTTTGCCACTTCGACCACTTGATTGACAGGAGTCGCTATTTTCTGGACTTTGAGCTGATGGCATCCAGAGGGACGAAGCTCCCACAGTTACAATTTTCTTGTCCTTTTGTTCTGATACTGATGCTGATCTAATGTATTGTGCAGATAAATTCAAGAAGAGGGAGTACCTAGCTCCAGATATGGCTTCCATTCTGAAGGCCACTTCTACTATGAAGGCGAGGCCTCTGAAGCATGGCTCTAGTGGGGCGAAGAAAGTTCAAGGCAGGGTTGAATGCCTGTCCAGGGACTGTACTCCGCGGGCCTCGGAGGAGGCAACACGTCAGAGGCAGGAGAAGCCGAAGGAGCCTCGGGGGAAGGAGAAGGTCCCTGAGGAGACAAAAAAGAGGAAGCTGGTGCATATCTCCAGCTCGGCTGGGAAATTCGGGACCTCTGTGTCCCACGAGGCAAAGCAAACTGGCGAGTCAAAGTTGCTTGCAACCACCTCGAAGGCCATCAAAATTGAGATGGTTAGAGAGGTAGAGGCCGAGGAGGCTAGAGCAAAGGCTGCTAGGCGCGCTTCGGAGGCTGTGAAGTAAAAGTCGGTCCGTGAGAAGGGGAAGTCTCTGAGCTTCTTAGCTGGGAGGGAGGAGGCACTGGCCCTGGCCTTGGCGGAGGCTCTCCCCGAAGAGATCCGAAGCACCACTGAGAGCTTCTACAAGTTCTGGACAGAGAGGTGGCAGCTGCACGCCTCCGCTTGCGATGCCACTGATCTGACAAGGGCATTAGTGAGCCAGAGCGTCAGGACTTTCAACCTCGCGCTTGAATGCAGGGAGGCCCTTAGTGAATTTCAAACAAGGACCCAAGCCTCAGAGGGGAAGATGGCCTCTCTCGCAGAGGAGCTGAAAGCTGCTAAGGCCGAGGCTGAGGAAGCCAAGGCCCAAAAATTTGAAGAATCGACGAAGCTTGAGTCTGCACTGGCCCAGATTGAGGCCTTAAGAAAGGAAGTATACGAGTCACAGTGCGAGGTGGCCTCCTTAACAAAGAAGGTGGAGGTCTCCAATGAGCACGAAAAGGTGACTGCTGAGGCCCTGGAGAAGGTAAATCTCTCATTGACAGGTGCTCAAGAGGCTTATAAGTATCTGGAGGGCCAAATGAAGTGGTACGTGGACGACGCCTCTCATGCAAGGGAAGAGGCCCAAACTGCAGGGGAGGAGGCGGTGAAGGAATACATCGCCAACTTCCATACAACTGAGGAATATAAGAGCTTCAGTGCATACTGGAGGAACTTCGCCTATGCCGAGGTGATGGAGTGGGCGGAGGAGCTGTATCCCAACTTGGATCTGACTCAACTCAGGTCTAAATTTGTGGATGATGTTCCTCAAACCCCAGCAGAGGAGATGCAGGGTGATGAGGCAGCTGATGCCGAAGCCCCAAGTGCTGAGGTAGAGGAAGTAACTACTGATGCCCAAGTTGCCGAAGCCCCAAGTGCTGAGGCGCCTCCGCCATCTAGCCAGGCTTAGACTAGGTTTTCCTTTTCAGTACTTTGAATGTAACGGCCAGAGGCCCTCCTTTGTAATCCCTTTTGAATATTAATATAATATTTTTCTCCATTCATTGTTGTTCTTTATCCAAGTTTGTGTGCCTCATTAAACAAACGAACTGGAAGTTGATAAGAGCACGAACTAAATAACTTTAACTTGGTACCATGACTTCAATCAGTCAACTGTATGAGGCTCGGACTGAAATAAGCGAACATAACTTAAGGAACTGTGTGAGCCTTGGACTTAAGCAAATGAACAACTTAAGGAGATGAACTGTGTGGGCCTCGGACTTAAGAAAATGGACATAACTTAAGGAGATGAATTGTGTGAGCCTCGGACTTAAGCAAATGAACATAACTTAAGGAGATGAACTGTGTGAGCCTCGAAGTTAAGCAAATGAACATAACTTAAGGAGATGAACTGTTGGAGCCTCAGACTGTAGCGGTGGTGGCTTCTCTCCTTGGCGTTCAGTGAAGCCAAAGGGAGGCATGTGCTAGCGCCTCGGAGTTCAAGCGAGGTGGCCCAGAGCTGGGTCCCGAGCCTCTCATCCGAGGTAACGACGCATCCCAGACATGGTGGATGGTGCAGCCATGTTGAGGCTTCTCCCCTTGGCGTTTAGCAAGAACAAAGGGAGGCATATGCTAGTGCCTCGGAGTTTAAGCGAGGTAGCCCAGAGGTGGGTCTCGAGCCTCTCCTCCAAGGTGACGATGCATCCTAGACATGGTGGATGGTGCAGCCATGTTGAGGCTTCTCCCCTTGGCGTTAAGCAAGACCAAAGGGAGGCATGTGCTAGCGCCTCGGAGTTCAAGCGAGGTGGCCCAGAGGTGGCTTCCGAGCCTCTCCTCCGAGGTGACGACGCATCCCAGACATAGTGAATTGTGCAGCCATGTTGAGGCTTCTCCTCTTGGCGTTCAATAAGGCCAAAGGGAGGCATGTGCTAGCGCCTCGGAGTTCAAGCGAGGTGGCCCAGAGGTGGGTCCCGAGCCTCTCCTCCGAGGTGACGACGCATCCCAGACATGGTGGATGGTGCAGTCATATTGAGGCTTCTTCCCTTGGCGTTCAGCAAGAACTAAGGGAGGCATGTGCTAGTGCCTCGGAGTTCAAGCGAGGTGGCCCAGATGTGGGTCCTGAGCCTCTCCTCTGAGGTGACGACACATCCCAGACATGGTGGATGGTGCAGTCATGTTGAGGCTTCTCCCCTTGGTGTTCAGCAAGGCCAAAGGGAGGCATGTGCTAGTGCCTCGGAGTTCAAGCGAGGTGGCCCAGATGTGGGACTCGAGCCTTTCCTCCGAGGTGACGACGCAGTACGATACGTTGATCTAACCAATGAATTTTATTGAACCATAGAAATATTACAAAGGCTAGGGAATGTCATCCAGCATGTTGGTACAATTTATTGATAATAGATCCTGAGGTGCTCAATGTTCCATGGACGGGGTTGTGCCTTGCCGTCCATGTCTTCAATCCAGTAAGTGCCAGGTCGAACTTCCTCTCTGATTTTGTATGGGCCTTCCCAATTCGGGCCTAGGGAACCGGAACCAGGTTCTTTTGAAGATAGGAAGACCCTTCTGAGTACAAGGTCGTTGATTCGGAATGACTTCTTCTTGACTTTGGAGTTGAAGTACCTTGTCATTTTTCTTTGATAGGTGCCAAGCTTCAGCTGGGAGTCGTCTCTTCTCTCTTCAATGAAATCGAGGTCGAGCCTCCGAAACTCGTCGTTAGTTACTTTGCTGAAGTGCAGACGTCGTGGAGATGGAAGTCCGACCTCCACAGGGCTCATCGCCTCAGTCCCATATGCCATGAAAAAAGGGGTCTCCCCGATTGGGGTCCTGGTGGTGGTTCAGATCGCCCAAAGCACTTGGGGTAGCTTATCAACCCAAGCTCCTTTGGATACATCAAGCTTCCTTTTTAGGACATGCTTGATGGTCTTGTTTACGGTTTCAACTTGGCCATTTGATTGAGGGTGGTGAGGTGTGGAGAAGTACTTCTTTATGTCGAGCTCCTCACATAGTTCTCTGACCCTTTTGTTGTCAAACTGTCTGCCATTGTCTGAGACGATCGAGTAGGGAATTCCGAACCGGCAAATAATATTTTTCCATAGGAACTTGGAAGTGTTAGCTTCTGTGATTTTTGCCAGTGGTTCAGCTTCGACCCACTTTGTGAAGTAATCAATGGCCACTATTGCGAAACTTGCACCTCCTCTACCCTTAGGTAGGGGACCTATGAGGTCCACACCCCATTTTGAGAAAGGCTAGGGGCTGGAGACTGCAGTCAAGTCCTGTGATGGTTGTCTTTGCACGGGAGAGTGTCGTTGGCATTTATCGCATTTTCGTACGAATTCGAGGGCGTCCCGTTTCAGGGTAGGCCAGTAGTACCCTTGCTTCACTGATCTTTTGTGCCAGAGATAGGCCTTCGGAGTGGTTGTTGCACACTCCCTCGTGGATTTCTCTTAGTATGTAGGTAGCCTCTTCTCCTCCGACGCATCGTAAGAGTGGAGAGGAGAAGCTTCTCTTGTAGAGAATGTCATCAATGAAGAGGAAGTGGGCCAACCTCCTCCTTAGCTTATAAGCCTCATTATTGTTGGTGGGCAACACCTGGTCCTTCAGATATGCTATGATCGGTTGCATCCAGGTGGGAGTTCTCGCGACCCACATGACATTAGGGGCCTCGGTAGAAGGTAGGAGGAGGTGCTCAATAGGCACTACTGTGAGTAGCTCTGAGTCTTTGCTACTAGCAAGTTTCGAGAGTGCATCCACATGTGTGTTTTCGATGCGGGGAATCTGGATTAACTCAAACTTTTCAAAGGACGGGATGAGGTTTTTCACCGTTTTCAGATAGGAGGCCATCGTTTTGTCTTTGGCTGAGAAGTTACCATTAACCTGGCTAACAACTAGCTGGGAGTCACTACTGATGAGTAGCCTCTTTACTTGCATTTCCTTGGCCAGTCTGAGGCACGCAAGGAGTGCCTCATACTCCGCTACATTATTGGTGGCTTTGAATCCGAACCTCACCGTCGAGGTGAGCTTGTGACGATGAAGAGGCTCCACGTGGGGGGCTCAATGGGTTCCATAATTGCATCCACCTCGGGTAGGTTGGCGAATTCAGCCACAAAGTCAGCTAAGGCTTGCCCTTTTATAGCTGCCCTAGCCTTGAACACAAGGTCGAATTCACTTAGTTCCACTGCCCATTTCAATAATCTTCCTGAGGCATCAGGCTTTTGGAGTACCTGCCTCAGGGGAAAATTTGTAAGTACATGGATGGTATGAGCTTGGAAGTAGGGTCTCAATTTCCTGGAGGTCGTGATTAAGGCCAGAGCGAGCTTCTCCATATCGGGGTAATGGATTTCCGGTGATAAAAGCGCTTTACTCGTATAGTAGACGGGGAGTTGGGTGGACCCTTCTTCTCGAATCAGAACTGAACTGATGGCCTCATTGGAGACGGCCAGATATAATTGCAAGATATCACCGGCTTTCGGCTTGGAGAGGAGGGGAGCCTGTCCCAGGTGCCTTTTCAGGCCTTAGAAGGCCTCTTCACATTCCTCAGTCCATTGGAATTTCTTTCCAGCCTTGAACACTTTGAAAAATGGGAGGCACTTGTCAGTCGCTTTGGAGACGAAGCGACTAAGTGCTGCCACTCGTCCAGTTAAGCTTTGCACTTCCTTTGACTTTTGGGGGGACCTCATCTGGCACAAAGCCTCAATCTTCTCGGGGTTGGCCTCGATTCCTCGTTGGTTGACCATGTACCCTAAGAACTCGCCGAAAGCCACCCCAAAGGCACATTTAAGCAGGTTGAGTCTCATCCCGTACCTTCTGAGGATTTGGAAGGTATTGTTGAGGTGCGCTATGTGGTCCTCTGCTTCTAAACTCTTCACCAGCATGTCATCCACCTAGACTTCCATTGTCTTACCAATGAGGTCCGTAAACATTTTGTTCACGAGTCTTTGGTAGGTTGCTCTGGCATTTTTCAACCCGAAGGGCATCATTCTATAGCAATAGAGACATCGGTCCGTGATGAAAGAGGTGTGATCTTCATCTGCTGGATGCATGGGGATTTGGTTGTAGCCGGAGTATGTATCCATGAAGCTCAACAACTCATGTCCGGCCGTGGAGTCTACCAATTGGTCAATCCTTGGAAGCGGAAAGCTGTCTTTCGGGCAAGCTCTATTGAGGTTGGTAAAGTCGATGCATACCCTCCATTTGCCATTGTGTTTCTTAACCAGGACTGGGTTGGAAACCCACCTCGGATAGGTGGCCTCCCTGATGAAGTCATTTTGAATGAGCTTCTGAACCTCTTCCTTCAGGGCCTCATACCTCTCAGGGTTGAGGGCTCTCCTTTTTTGTCTATGCTGGGCAACCTGAGGATCAATTTTCAAGTGGTGGCAGCTGACCTTGAGGTCAATGCCCACCATGTCCTCATGCCTCCAAGCAAAGATGTCAAGGTTCTTGCCTAAGAAGTCCTTAATCTTTTCTCTCAAAATGTTGGATAGGCCTTTGCCTACCTTCAGCACCTTAGAAGAGTCTCGGGGGTCGGTCGAGAAGCTCTCAAGCTTCTCTATAGGGGATGCGTGAGGCTCATGTTCCATTATGCGGGGGTCAATCTCATCAATGATCAGCACCTCCGGATTAAGCGGCGCGTCGATCATATCAACATCTTCTTGTTCAGTGGGAGCGTCACCTGGGACATCCGCCATGACCACATCAGCCATGATCACGTGGACGTCCCGGGGCTCTACCTTCATAATGGAGCTTAGATAGCACTCTCTTGAGCCTCTCTAGTCGCCTCTCACCATTGCCACCCCATTTTCTGTCGGAAATTTCATGCATAGGTGGTGGATGGAAGTGACTGCTCCCAATTCCTTTAGGGCTGGTCTGCCCAAGACTCCGTGGTAAGTCGACCAGCTGTCAACTATGAGGAATTTCATGAAGTTCATCGTAGTTTGAGGAGACTCTCCCATCTCCACTGGCAGTGTTATCTTTCCCCTCGTAGTGATGCTATCTCCGGTAAATCTGTACAATGGAGTGGTGGTGGGCGTCAACTAATGGTCCAATATCATTTTGTCAAAGGCGGACCCAAACAGGATGTTGATGGAGCTGCCGTTGTCGACTAGCATTCGTTTGACCCCATTCTGGGCTATGACAATCCTCACCACAAGCACATCGCAATGGGGGTAATGAACTCCTTCGGCGTCTTCCTGGGTGAAGACAATGGGTGGTACTTGGTTTCTTCGGGAGCTATTCTCCACAATGTGACTCGTCAAAGGGGGGTGTTTAGCTTCCCGATCATAATTTCTTTTGGCATTTCGTGTTTCACCATCAAAATAAGGGCCTCCAAATATGGTATCCACCTTGTGGATAGGGGCCTCATCTCGAGCGTGCCGATTTCTTCGGTGCCTACGCCCTTCCCTGGGCCTCTCTGCATCATGCTCCCTTCGTCGTGGGGATTCATTCCTTTGATGGGGAGGGCCTCCTCACGCCCACGTCGGTTGTCGTGCCTGAGCGAGGGCCTGTTCGCCTGAGGTGAATCATGTCTGTCTCTGGTGGGTTCCTACAGGAAACGGTGTGCATAGTCTCTGCAATCCGCGGTGTCATGCCCGTAGGACCTGTGGTGCAAACAGTATCCTGGGAGGTTCGGATTGGACCTATTTCTAGGTGCAAAGCCTCGGCCTCGGCCTCTCCCTCTGCAGGGTCCGTGCTGGGCCTCCATCTGATGTGGGTCAGCAATTGGGTTGACATCCTCATATGCCAAGGTAGGAACCGCGTTCAGAGTTGTGGTGGCTAGTGCTTGTCCAGAGTTCTCATTTCCGGTTTGGTTTATCTGGTAGTCCATGAGGTGGGAGGTCGGACCCCTACCTCGCTGCTTTTGAGGAGGTGGGAGGCCTCTGCTTGCCCTGTTCCTATGCTCAATCAATTCTTCATTGATTATCTCCATTCTCATCATTTCTAGTAGGGCGTCATAGGTGGTAAGGTCTTGATTCTGCACATCCCTCCAGAATAGGGTGTTCATGTTCAGGCCTCCCCTCAATGCAGATAGTGCTTCTCTGTCGGTGACTTGTACGCTGTAAGTCATCTCATCGGTGAAGCATGATAGGAAGCTCTTTAGGGACTCCCCATGTGCCTGTCTCATGTCTTGGAGACGCTGGATGGAGGCCTTCCTTGCTCACTGCGAATCGCTTCAAGAATATTGTCTTGAACTCGGGCCAGCTTTGGATGCTCTCAGGTGGCAACCTACTATACCAGATTTCAGCTGCTCCACTGAGGGTTAAGTGGAAAGCCCTGCACTTCACGGCTGGGGTGGCACCCCTTAGGCTCATGTGAGTTTTGTAAGCGTTGAGGTGCTTCTCCGAGTCGCCTCTCCCGTCATACTTTGGTATTTTTGGCATGACGTAGTGGCTCGGGACCTGGGCATTCCTTAGTTCTCTTGAGAATGGCAAGTTCTCATCATCATCGTCCAAGTCACAGGACCTCTGCTGCTCATCAGAATCGTAGTCATCAGCCTTGTACCTTAGTTGTTGGTGAAAGGGTCCGAGCCGGTTCCTAGCCTCTTCCTCCCTCCTTTGCGGCCTACTTCTAGGCGGGGCAGCACGGGAGGCATTTTCATGCCTTCTCTCCGGCTGCTGGGGCATTGGAGGTGGAGGCTGTGGCCTCGTCCGAGGCTGCTGAGCTTGCTGTTGACTGAGCCTCGGTTTGGCGGGGCCGATTCTATCAAAAACACTGCCAGCTCTCCTATGTCTTGGATCTTGCTCATAGGAGGTGGAAAATCATCGTGGCTCATTTGGGCCTCGATGGGTCGGCCAGTAGCATAGTTGGAGGAAATGTCGACTCTCACTTCCCTCTCGAACGGGCTTCCACCTCGGCCATAGTCGGGCGAGGTAGCCCTATGATTCTGAACCTTGTCCTCTTGCTGATAGTGCCTGTGGGGGGCGTATGGACGAATGTGGAAGCCTCCCTGGCCTTGCATTTGGGTCATGAGCTCCCTCATGGCCAAGTTTTGATTGGCAATATCCCTCATGTTGGCTACCATGGTAGCCATTTCTCTTGACAGTCGTGCTGTCGTACGCATTCCACCTCTCTTTTGGTGGTGGTGGAGCCTCTACCGAGCTGCTGGGGCAGCAGGCTGGGGAGGCACATTCGTGCTTTCTCTTACCCTCTTGGGGGGAGTATCTTCGCTAGAACTCATTTTTCTTTTATCAAACTTAGATTTGTCCAAGTGATAGGGGTTCCTCCTGTTTTTTTTCAAGAACAAATCCTTTTTCAAGGGGGGTTGCTCAAATATTTTTCAGTAAGCTTTTACCACAAGGTTGCTCGTGGTTATGGTATGGTTTCCCACAGACGGCGCCAATCTGTTGACCCCAAAAAGTGCGCCAAGGCGAATGTCCAACACGCTAAGACACATGGACGGTCTAAAACGAGCGGTTCAAAGGGCGTGAGAGTAGCCCAACGATGCGAGACGGTGACGTTCGGAATCCGACGGGTTGTTCGTAATCCGATTGTACAATAATTACCAACCGGTATTCATAAATGTATATGTAAATGTGTATAAACTCGATTTGTGTATTGCAAGTAAAATGAGAGAGAGTTGAATAAATGTAGTTCTTTGTATTGATTCTTGCATTAGCCCTTTGATATTACACAAGGGAAGTATTTATAGTAGTACATATGAAATGGGAGCCCTTGGATGAAGTGGCATGTGGCCTCATCTCTTTAGTTCAAACATCTTTTCCTAGGTATGGGGCTTGACTTGCTATCTTGCGGCACATTTATTGCTTGTGCAAGGCCTCCATGCTAGTGACAAGACTTGACATTTATGCTTATGATAAACGTTCCATTAATCATTCGAATAAGATCCGTGTGGGCGATCTCTTAGGAGAAGTGACCATGGAGGATGTTTCCTTGTAGTTCAGAGGCTCGCGCATCAGCTTTGGGATTTCGGCCATTTGTCATGATACTTCCACTTGAGGGCCTCAGCTGCTCTCAACAGGTTCCAGCAGCCTGGCTTCGGTTTGTAGGCCTCAGTCAATGGGCCTCGGACAAAAAGAAGCCTCGGCAGATGGATTTCGGCTCGAAGCAGTTCGGATGTAGCCCATCTCGACATTGTGTGCCACCTCGGCAGGTGCACGTGGATCGCCATGAGTGGGCCATTGTCCCAGGTAGGTTGGCCAAGCGTAACAACACGAACATTATTAATAGGCATTTTTAAGGAATCAGGAAACTTTCACAACTTGAAGCATAGCTCCAAAAAACACTAGAAACAATTTATAAAGATATAGAGAAAATGGCAATTCATAGGAAGTTGGGGAAAATGAGTAAACCTTTTGATAATGTGATTAAAATGTCAAAAATCTCTTATTTAATATGCTTCCATTAACAGAAGTGTATGCTAAACATGAGAAATACATGTAAGTTGCCATGGAAGATAAACTAAAAGATTACCAACTCTAAAGGAGGCCATTATGTTACCAAAAATTAAAGCTGGATAGTCAGCCAAATCTGAAGGAGAAGAGCTGGATATTCGAAGGAGAAGATTTTGAAGGAAAAGAGGTTTTTTTTTTTTTTTTTTTTCTAATTCCAAGGAGAAGGGTTTCACGTTAATGAGTGAGAAAAATTTTCAATTCTTTCTTCAATTTTCATTTCACAGGATAAGGGTAAATGGGTCTTTTGACATATTTAAATAATTAAAATTTTTTTTATTTTGTTAATTTTAATCAAAGGCCAATTGGACAAAATGTTTATGAGGGATCGCCATTTCAACTCAATTCCACTAATTTTTAAGGGTATTAGACCTAATTTGCCCTTTATTTTATGTTAAACCTTTGTTTGATGGCCATTATAGAAGATAAATTGGAAGAAAATGATGTTTTGAATAATAATTTTTTGAAAAATGTGTAGTTAAAAATCAAAGAATATTTATTATTTACATTTAAAAGATTTTATAGTGTGAATATAATTGAAAATGAGTATAACAAATAAAGATTTTTGTTTAAAAAGAGTCAAAAGGAGGCTAAGTTGCTTTTGGCCCATTACGTTTTATGAAATGAGTATTGAAATAGTTATTGAAAGTTAAATATGATACTTTGACATGGAGTAGGGGATGAAAAAAAATTTTCCTTCTTTGTTTTTATTTCGCCCCTGTTTGGTGAAAATTAAAATTCGGATTTTAATCTAAGTCAGCTAACAATGAATTTTAATCACACATTTCATAGGACCACAACTTTTCCACCTCACATTTTATCAACTTTTATCAAAATTCACTAAAACTCTGATTTTAATCCACACCAAATAGGGCTTTAATATTTTGTTTATTTAAGATTTTGTCCACTAAGAACCTAAGTGCTAATAAAATGAGAATAGGGATGTCAATGCTCCATTTGATGATTCCAGACCAAAGGCAACAAAAGCCATAGTTTGGGGGACATTCACGATTATTTTCCCTTTTTGAACTAAGATGACTTTTATAACGATTACATGATAATTTCACTATGTGTGAGCTTGTTATTAAAGACTGGGTCTGTTACTCCAATATAAGGATGAGTATTAACTAGTTTCTCTTTACGGTAATCTACATTTTATAGTTTGATTTTGATTCATGGGTTTTGACTTCAACTGTATCCATGCTTTTACTTTTTATTGATTTTAATGCTTTTAATTACTTAAATATTAGTTAAATGAATTGTGAAATGTAATTAGATCAAGGAGTAATTTATGAGTTTATACAAGAACACCATAAATTTGGATAAGAAATATATATTCTCATAGTTTGTTTAATCGTACGTCAATTTCCTAGCTTTTAATGCAATTTTATTCATCTTAGTTCACTTAGGGCCTGATTTTGCTTTTGCATTTTTTTTTTTTTTTTTTTTTTTTGTAGAAGAGTTTTTGGATGAAGTTACCTTAATTTTTGTTTCAAACTAATATTTAAAATCGCTTCTTACTTCAGAAGTATTTTTAGAGAAAGTCACATTAAATCAATTTCTTATAAAAGTTCTTTTAATTATTAAAAACATTTTAACAAAATTAGTCAAACGGGTTCAAAAGAAACTTTTAGTCTCAAAAGTTCATTTTGACTTTTTAAAAATCATGTCAAATTGACTCAAAAAATGTAATTAATTCACGTTTAAAAGTTTCCTAAATAGAGATTGACAAGTAAAATAGGAAGTCAATCTATTCCATGATTGTATATTAAGTGTGATCATATGTCCTAATATCGTCATCTCACTGAATCGTACTTAATTTGCATTTGAGTCAAGATTTTTAGATTGCGTGGACTTATTAGGCTTAATAACAAGTTTACTAGGTCCATGTATTGGCCTGCTTGAGGGTCCTAAATTTCTTGTTCAAGTAATTTAGAGTCCGTTTGATTACAAAGATGGAATTAAATTGAATTGAAAATGAATTTCAGGAAATTGAATTGCCTAAAAATTATTTTCTTGGGAATTGAAAATTATTGTGTTTGATTGATATAATTTTACGTGTGAAAAATGTTGAAATAAAAGTGTTTTTTGATGTTCGTTTGATTTTGTTTTACATGAAAATTGTCAATTAAAGAGATAAAATTTACTGGTATAGGGTATGAAATTTGTTTCCATTGTCAACAAAAAAAATAAAAAATCAAGAAAATCATCTATCTTTTGGTATTCGTTTGACTTTGTTTTATATGAAAATTGTCAGTAAAAGGAAAATATTTTTTTACAATAATTCTTAGAATTTATTTCCATTGCCAAAAATAATAATAATAAATAAATAATCGCTACAGTAATCGAGAATTCCAATTCTCACCATTTGATGAGCATTCCAATTATATAAAAAATTTTGAACAATCAAACAACCAAAATTTGGAAAATGGAATTCATGGAAAAAGTGGAGCAATCAAACACTACCTTAGAGAAATTGGTTGAAATGCTACTCTTTTTGTAGCCTTTTATTTTTCTCTACACTACCACGATGCATACAAGGTAACCCTAGTCGAGGCTTACCACTTGCTCATGAAATATGTAGGTAATAAGAGAGTAATAATTGTAAATATGTAATTAAAATTAATATTCGACTTTTATTAAAATTAATATTCAACTTTTATTAAAAATTATAAGGAGCTTATTAACGAAACAAATACTTGTCAAGGGTCAAGATTATCTATATATGGGCGTTTAATATTTAAAATAATTATTTACTAAATTGAGTCAATAGTTGAAAGTGGAACTAAGGAGGGTGCATTTAATTTTCTTTTAAAACTTTTATAGACATTTTAACTAATTGACTTATTTAAATTGTCGTAAAGTTTGACTTTTTGAGGACTTTCACAGAACCAAGGAAATTATTTTATGGACTTCAATAAAGTTTATTTTTTAGAATTTTAAGAGGTCATTAGGGGACTTTCATTTAAAAATCTTAAAGTTAAATGCTTCCCTAACATATTGTACATTCTTGTTTTGTTACATTATTGAGTTATGCACTATATTTAATAATATTCAGAACTACTACTTACATTACCAAATGATTTTAGAGCACACAATAATAAAAGTATATTTCTCTTATCACTAAAAATATATTTTTAAATGAATATAAAAATATAAGTCATCTCAACTAGAAAAATAAACAACAAAATTATGAAAAACAAGTTATTCCATTTCATACTATTTTATGTAAAGAAAAAAAAATCTATAATGTTCAATATTATCAATATGAGAGCCAAACAAGGGCAATATATCCACAATACTTTTACATATATATCACACTACTCTAAGCCCTTATTTGATGGCGATTAAAATAAGTTTTTTTTAAAATTTTGATAAAAGTTGATGAAAATGTGTGATTGAAAATTTGTGGGTTCTGTAAAATATGTGATTAAAATTATTTGTTAATTTTTATTTAGATTAAAATCTATATTTTATTTTTTATAAAACAGTGGCTAAGGCCTATTTGAGCTATATTCTTTCAAAAAAATATATTTTTAAATGGTGATTTGATATCATTTTAACCATACATTCTTTAATAAAATGATATTACACGTAAATTCAAAATTTTACTTATTTTTTAATCACATATTTTCTATCAATCTACTATTTCAAAATACATTATTTTAAAATAATGCAGCCTAAACACATAGTAAATCTATTCCTATTACACTATACTAAAGTTTTAAAGAGGTACTATATTCTCCCCATACAATTTAACATCACTATTATTAAATTCAATCATTCAAACATTATATATTTATAAAGTTGAATCATAAACAAATTAGTTATTAAAAAAAACATAAATAACGTTATCCATTCTCTAAAAGTAATCAAAACTAATATATTATGCTATTTATAACAAATTACATTACTTACCTCTAGAAACAATTAAGGTCTAAAGCAAAGGCCTTTCTTCTTTGTGCTAAGGGCATATAGTATAGAATTTAGCCCCTTTTTTTATGGCCATTATTTTGAAAGAATAATATTTAAAATAGTGATTTTTTTGAGAATGTGAAATTAAAAAATATAAAAAAAAATTTGAATTTACGTATAAAATATTTTATTATGTAAATGTGTGGTTTAATAAATTTCTACAATTACAAAAAAAAAAAAATCAATGACCTTTTTTGCACCTACCCTCTTCCCATTAGAGTTTGTCTAGAATTATGTTGGATAAAGATTATCACTAACAAACATTAAAAAGGAAAAATAAAGAAGGAATTGTACCTAAATGGCACCAAAATTCTCGCATTCTGAACAGAAGAGCTTAAATTTTCCAGCTTGACTTGACGGGGTTCCTCTTCTCTGTCTGCTTGGAAGTTCGCTAAACACACAAGTTGAACGGTGGATGAAAATAGCGGATAGATATTGTTACGCCCCTATTTGAACCATTTCGAAAAGTCTACCACTGCGTCATACGAGGTGTTCAACACCCATCCAAAGTGGTTCCGAAGTGACGTCGCTACCAATGTTGTCGACTTGCTAATGCACTGCGAGGTACAGACAATCTATTGAACTGATTGAAGCACCCTTGCCCTTGAAGCCGAGGCGCAGTACATCCCAAGGTTCTCTGTCAGAGAATCCGCCGTCAATTTCAGAAAGAGATCTATGTCAAGATCCTTTCTGCCCCCAAGGTTTAATTGATTTGACGTATCCATGAGCCTAGTTGATGTGACGTCTCAACTTTATGTCAACTCAATTCGGGAGAAGTAATTACCCGTCCACTCTATAGACGCGGCTGGTGGACGCCTATGAGCAGACGTCTCACACCACCAGATGCATATACGTGTCCCACATCCAACGGTTCTCCTCACCTATAAATACCCAAGGTTTGACAAGAGGTAGAGGTAATGAAACTATTACAACATATCTTTCCATAACAAGTAAATATATATTCTCTTCCCCACTATTTTGCACAACCTTGGTATTATTCCGATCACCTGAGGCTAACTTGACCATCGGAGTGTAAGCGACTGCTATCACCCCCGCTGGTTCTGGCCGTGTGTATCTGATCCTGCGTTAATTGTGCGCAGGGAGGAATACGTGGAGTAACTATCGGTTGGCCACGTGGAGAGTCCAATTTGCGAGGTCAACAGATTGGCGCTGTCTATGAGAAACTTCCCGTCCAAAGTTTTGCATTCTCCACCGGAGAAACCACCGAAAAACTAGTGACTTACCCTAAAAAGGGCACGTTCTTGAAAAAGGGCAAAGTCGAGTTATAATCCAAATTCTTATCATCCTTGAAAAAGGAGATAAGATGAGTTACAGCCATTAAGACGAAAACCCTATGAGAGAGGCCTCTGAAGAAGAGGTGCTCCATAACAATATCACTCACCAGAGACCTCATTATCGGTGTCGTCGAGGTGAAAGAACAACCATGCTCACTGAAGGAATGACTCAAATAGCTGCGGGCATGAGAGATATTGCAGCCCAGAATATGGCGATGCATGAACTTCTCATGCAAGCCCGAGGTCACTAGAGCTCTCAAACGCCCCAAGGATCTTACCCAGTCCAGGAAACCCCAGCATCTCGTTCCCGAGGCCATGTGAGCCAACACAGAAAATTCCCCTCAAAAGAGAAGTGGGGTATGGAAGCCACATCCTATGTGCAAGGGAGCCAGCCAGCAGAGCCACAATTGGGGACAATTTCCCTCAAGAATATGAAGCACAAAGGTTAGTCAGCGTCTTCGATCGAATTGGGTAAGACCCTAGCTATAGGATCCACTCAGTGCGAAGATAGTTCGGCAAGAACAGGAGCAAGAACTAGCACCTCCTCCTCCTAGAAATAGGAAGGAGAGAAGAGACTTAGTTGATTAGGGCAGTCAAGGAGAATCACCTCTACCTCCCTAGAACATTCAAGATGATAAAGGTCAGATGGGCTTTGTCGATCCTATGAAATTGATGATGATGATAACCTCCCTTTCTCAAGGAAAATCCGAAGTTTTCCAATGCCTGCGAATTTCATGCCCCCTAAGATCCCCAAGTATGAAGGAAAGGGGGACCCAGAAAAGCACCTCACCAAGTACATGACACAGATGAGCCTCAAGGGAGCCTTACCTGTTTTGAAGTGCAGAGCCTTCCACTTAACCCTAAGCGGAGCTCCTGAAGTGTGGTACAGGAGACTTCCTCCCCTGAGCATTAGGAGTTGGCCAGATTTGAAGAAGACATTCTTGAACCAGTACCTCTCACGCAGAGAAGGAGAGGCCCCAGTGCAACACCTGCAAAATATGAGGCAGGCCCCTGGAGAGACGCTGAAAAGCTATCTCACCAGGTTTACAGACGAAATCACGTATTGCGAGCAACTCACTGACAGAGAAGCCCTTTCAGCCTTGAAAGGCGGCCTCAACATGAGTACTTTGTTCTGGAGGGATGTACACAGCAAAAATCCCACCACTTATGACGAACTGGTAGAAATGATGAGAGTTGAGATCGTCAGTGAAGAGATGATTGATCATCGAAACCGTGCCGCGCAGGAACTCCATCCGCCCCAAAGGTAGGTAGGTCGAGGACCCCCAGCGCACCTTGTCACTCAACAATGGACTCAAGCAAGTCATACAATAGCTCCCACCTTCGGATAGGCACTGGCTTCTGCCACGCTAAATGTAGTGCTAGTGTTGGCGTACGAGAATTTCCTGGCGGAGCAGGGCCATCTGGAGGACCTGATAGTAATAAAAAGAAGAAGAAGAAGAAGCGGTCAAACAGGCCCTTGGAAGGGGCAAGGTTTTGCACTTTCCACCAACTCTATGGGCATGACACCGGCGAGTGCAGAGATGCTTCTCAACGCCCGGATCGGAGCGACCCACACCTCTCCAAGAGGAATGAATATCCTCACGAATCCGCCTCCCCGAATAGGGGAGAGAGAAGGCATAGAGAGTAGTCACCCCGGAGAAGAGAATCAAGGAACTGAGGAGAGTCCAGACAGAGAGATCAGGCCCCATTTTCTGGAGGCCAAATCATTAGGGAGATTGACACGATCATTGCGGGACCTCACATCGGTGGCAATACCAGGAACGCCCAAAGGAATTACACAAGGGAAGCAAAGGACTTGCCAATGCTCACCTACATTGTCAACGAATCCCAAGAGGTCAATAGAATGACCCCAATCACCTTTTCCTAGGAAGATGCACAAGGAGTTCACCACCCCCATTGTGACGCATTAGTTGTGAGAGCCGTAGTGGCAAGAAACGGGCTCAAACGCATGCTCGTCGATAATGACAGTTCAGTGAATATACTGTTCGACTCTACCTCCGATAAGATGCAAATTGAACATGGGTTGATCCCCATGACCGATCCACTGTTCGGATTTACTGAAGACAACATCATCCCACAAGGACGGATTACTCTGCCCGTCGAGATGGGTTCAACTCTTCTAGTGGCCCAACACTTCATGGAATTCTTGGTGGTAGACCACAAATCAGCCTACCATGGAGTATTGGGCAGACCCGCCTTGAAAGATCTTTGAGTTGTCACCTCCATCCACTAATTCTGTATGAAATTCCCAACTGAACATGGGATTGCCACGGTACGAGGCGACCAGATGGGCTCCAAGGCATGTTACTTAAACTCTTTGCGAAAATCAGAGCCCCGAACTGTTAATGTGATCATAACTGAAGTTGCCAGTGAACCCAATTTGGACGTGAAAATGCTCGACGCCCCTGAATAAGGGCATACCTCCGAATAGAAGGAAGACGTCGACATGGAAGAGGCCCATGAAGAAGGGCACCCTCTTGATGAATTACATCCTCGAATCATTGACTCCGAGTCAAATGCAACCCCAATGGAAAAACTTGAAACCTTCTTCGCCAACCCAGAGGACCCCAGTCAGGTTTTGCGAATAGGGAAGGCACTGTCCCCCGAAGCAAAAGAAGAAATGGTGAGCTTCCTAAAAAGGAACTTGGATGTCTCCGCTTGGAAGCATGAAGACATGGTGGAAATAGATCCAAGGATCAATTGCCATCATTTTAACATCAACTCCTCCTGTGCCCCCACATCGACAGAAAAGATGTGCACTCAACCCGGAGCGATACGAGACACTCAAAGATGAAGTAGACAAACTTAGCCGCAGTGGCTTCATCAGAGAATCCATATATCCAAAGTGTATATCCAACCCGGTCCTGGTGAAGAAGCTCAGCGATAAGTGGAGGGTGTGCGTAGACTTTACAAACTTAAATAAGGCATGCCCTAAAGTCAGCTTCCCACTTCCAAGGATAGACCAACTTGTGGATTCCATCGCTGGACATGAACTCTTGAGCTTCATGGATGCATACTCAGGGTATAACTAGATACCCATGTTCCAACCCGATGAGGAGGCTACATCATTCATCACAGACAGAGGACTGTACTGCTACAAAGTCATGCCTTTCGAATTGAAAAATGCTGGAGCTACATATCAGAGGCTGGTCAACATGATATTTGTCGAACTCATTGACAAAACCATGGAGGTCTACGTGGACGACATGCTAGTGAAAAGCCTTCAGGCTAACGAACACGTAAGTCACCTCGACCAAACCTTTCAGATACTTAGAAAATATAAAATGAAGTTGAACCCCCTCAAGTGCACCTTTGGAGTGGCTTCGAGTCAGTTTTTGGGATATATTGTAAACCAAAGAGGAATCGAAGCGAACTCAGTGAAGATAATGGCATTGCTTGAAATGAGGTCACCTCAGAAACCAAAGGAGGTACAAAGCCTCAATGGTCGGATAGTAGCACTCAGTCGCTTCATCTCCAGAGCTACGAATAAGAGCTTACCCTTCTTCAATGTGTTGAAGCAAGAAAAGAAGTTCCAATGGACTTCTGAGTGCGAAGAAGCCTTCCAAATGATGAAGAAACACTTAGGAGAGGCATCCCTGTTGTCAAAACCTCAACTAAAAGAGACACTACTACTGTACTTGACGGTTTTGGACGAGGCAGTCAGCGCTATCCTAGTCAGAGAAGAAAATGAGCACCAGTTACCGGTATACTATGCAGCAAAGTACTCCTCCCAGCTGAAACACGCTACCCAGACATGGAGAAATTGGCACTCGCTCTCATCACAGCCTCAAGGAAACTGAGGCTAAACTTTTAGGCCCATTTAATTGAAGTTCTCACCAACTTCCTATTGAAGCAAGTACTGCAAAGAACAGACGCATCAGGACGCCTGCTAAAATGGGCGATCAAGCTCAATGAGTTCGACATACTGTTCCGATCTCGACATGCCATCAAGGACCAGGCCCTTGTGGATTTTGTGACTGAGTTTGCCAAAGTCCCAGAAATGGAGGCAATAATGGAACCAACCGAGCCCCCAACGTGCAAACTGTTCATAGATGGATCCTCATGAGAGGTTGACTCCAGGGCAGGGATCGTCTTGGAAAGCCCCGAAGGCTACAAGCTAAATTGCGCAGTAAGGTTCGGCTTCAAAGCTTCGAACAACGCTGCTGAATATGAGGCTTTTATAGCAGGCCTTAGACTGGCGAAGGAAATGCAGGTCAAAAGGCTCCGAGCAAGCAGTGATTCTCAACTTGTAGTGAGGCAGGTCAATGGAAACTTCATGGCCAAAGACAGTAGCATGGTTGCGTACTTGAAATTGGTTCTGGACCTAGTTCCTCATTTTGAAAGGTTCGACCTGATTCAAGTCCCACGCCTAGAGAATACTCATGCAGATGCCCTATCAAAATTGGCCAGCAGCAAGAATTCAAAGCTGCTAAAGGTTGTCCTCATTAAACACTTATCGAAGCCCTCCATTTCCAGAGATGAAGAGGTACTATGGATAGAAGGCACCCCATTATGGATGCAGCCCATCATCGCCTACCTTAAGGACCAATCACTACCAGCTTCCAGAAGTGAGGCAAGGAAGTTAAGAAGAAGGGCTGCACACTTTGTCCTACAAGAAGATGTCCTCTACAAAAGAGGCTCCGCCTCACCACTTCTCCGATGTGTAGGAGGCGAAGAGGCCATGTATATACTTAGGGAAATCCATGAGGGAATCTACGGGAATCACTCCGGAAGAATGGCTCTGGCACACAAAGTACTCCGGCAAGACTACTTTTGGTCGACCCTGTAAATGGATGCTTGTCAGTTTGTCCAGAAATGTGACAAGTGCCAGCATTTCTCAAATATTCAAACGCAACCTTGTCAGAGCCTGTCCGTAGTGACTAGCCTTTGGCCGTTCGCCAAATGGGGCATCGACTTCATTGGTCCACTCCCAAAAGGAAGAGGAAGCGCAAGTTTCGCCATTGTCGCCATCAACTATTTTACCAAGTGGGTTGAACCTGAACCTCTTGCCAAGATCACCAAGGTGAATACTACAAAATTTGTCAGGAAGAACATCATTTGCAGGTTCGACATTCCCCACTCCTTAGTATCTGATAATGGGAGACAATTCGACAATAGGAAAATGCGAGACTTATACGACGAACTAGGCATAAAGAAGGATTTCTCAACACCTCATCACCCAAAAGCAAATGGGCAAGTTGAGGCAGTAAACAAAATAATCAAGCATATCTTAAAAAGGAAGCTTGACATCTCGAAGGGGGCTTAGGTCGATGAGCTTCCCCACGTCCTCTGGGCCATCAGAACAACTAGCCGAACTACAACAAGGGAGACACCCTTCTCCATGACCTACGGAGCCAAGGCCATGAGCTCGATGGAGGTAGGAGTCCCATCGCACCGCCGAATATACTTCAATGAAATCAGTAACGACGAGGCTCGAATGAGTGAACTCCACCTCTTTGAAGAAAAGAGAGACGCCTCTCAGGTGAACTTAGCAAAGTATCATAAAAAGATGACTCGCCATTACAACTCCAAGGTCTGAAATCGGACTCTTCGTCTGGGTGATCTTATCCTTAGAAGGGTCTTCCAATCATCAAAGCCAATCGGGTCCAGAGCGTTGGGACCGAACTGGGAGGGTCCTTACCGCATCTGCAGGGAATCCTGACCTGGAACTTTTGAAATTGAAGACATGGCAGGTAAAGCACTTCCTCATCAATGGAACATCGAACACTTGAGGAAGTACTATCAGTGATGAACTTGTGTTCCGATCCGATCTCAATGTTGTATAATAAACGTGTCATGATCCGATCTCATTTGTAATTTTCCTATAACTAAGTGCTGAAAATGCCTTGGTGAAGGGTGATGTAACTTCTCTAAGTAGTGATACTTCAGTTCTTTGTCACATCGGTTAGTAAATTGTTACCTCAGCTCTTCAATATGATAATTAGTCCGATCTTCTGTTATTAATCGGTTATTGGTAAATGGCGCTTCACGTTTACTTAAGTGATTGTCATTCATATACTCAAATGTAAACGACTCAACACAATAGAAAAGCAAAAGCAACAATACTTAACAAAAAATTTTCATTTCATTCAATTGAAATTGGATTACAAAAGAGGTCGAAACCATTACAAAAATTGATTCTCTATTCTACTGGGCATCTTCCGCCCCGGCCTCCGCCTCGCCTGCCCTAAGGGCCTCTGGAGCATCCTCGACGAACCTATCAGGCCGATCTCTAGTAAGCCCACCGAACTCTGCCTCTAACGAGGATATGTCCAGAGCAGGATGGACCTCTTTCAGCGGACCCAATATTCCTTGGGCACTCAAGGAAGCCCAGAAGTTTGCAAAGTCGTCGTATAGGGGGTGCTCTTCGAAGTGGTCGATAAAGTTCTGTATAGCTACTTCTCCTGCTGACTTCAGCTCTTCCTTCAGAGAGGTGATCTTCTCAACTTGGGCATCCGCCCTCTGCCTCAGCTCCACCTTTTCTTTATTGGAGGCCTCCAGAGCCTCCGTGGCTTGCATGATCAACTCTTCGAGTAATAGCAGTCACCTGACACTCCACTTCATAGAGCTCCTTCTTCAGCCGCTCTATGTCTCTCTTAGTAGTTGCCAGCTGGGCCTCAACCTCTTTCCTTCCTCTCTCTTCCTCCTCGACCTTGGCCTGGGCCTCCCTCACCACGCCACCGTATTGCAACACCTTCTCGAGGCGCTTGGCGAGGTCCTCCCTCTTAGCGTTGAGGTTTTTCACCAAACCCTCAAGTTGGATGCTTGTGCTCAAGGCCCGGGCCACACAAGCACTATTGGCCACAACGAAGTCCTCGAGAGTACAGGAGGCGATGTGGTCTCTCCATTCCTCGGTCCAATACTTATTGTGGACCCCGCCACTGCAACTGTCTCTGGAAGAAGAGCCTCCAGCACTTCCTTCACTGGCTCCTTTGGATTGGTGCCCAAGAAGTCCACCTCCTTCGAGGGACGGGCCCTTGCCTCGGCACTTGGGCAATGGGCACAATAGCTACTGGTGATGTGGTTGGGGCAGGAGAAGATACTGATGGCATAGGCATCTTTTTCGAGATGACCACCCCAGTAGGAATCGTTGTCTGCCTCAGAGCCGGAGGCGGCCTTACCACAGTTGGGCACTTCGAGGGGGCAGCAGGCTTCTTACCCTTCCGCAGCAGATTTGCGTCCGGGTCCTCCGCCACCTCTTCCTCGATCGGAGGCTGGAGCCTTTTGCTGGCCTCCACGAGATCCTCCATTTGCTTTTTGTATGTAGATGAGGAGGTCATCAAGGCTCTCGCCTCTATCATCATCCTTTGGTTGGTTTTGAAGTCAAGCCTCAGAATCATCTTCTTGTTAAAGTTATCTGCAAGAGAACAAGCAAATTAGTACAAGTGTAAAGATTTCGAAAAGTACAGAAAGATATTCGCTTCGGGACATCTACCTTGGGAGGCCATCAAGTCGTGCGTCACGAAGTGGATGTTTTTCCTGATCAGCTGGTGGTATGACCTATTCTTCGAAGGCAGTTGATAGATAATGCAGATGATGTCGAAGTCGTCGGTAGAAAGTTCACATCGAGAAAGATTGCCTTAAAAAACAAACAGAGCAGTTAACAACCGAACTGAAGAAGAATAAACAAGAAACACAAAGCTACAGTACTCATTAAGTGTTGAATACTTTGTGGGGACCGTAAGAGGCGCCAGGGGGTCTCCCTCCATCGTGTCCCATCTCCCGGCAGCCTACCACCACGAGCTCTTCCACTCCTTAATGGAGCTCGATAGATTAAGCACAAATGGAGTGTGGGAACCCCATGAGGTCAAGTAGTACCAGCCCCTGGTCTTATCCCTCCCCAACCGCTACCTTGGGGGATGTAGAGGGTCTGGAATACAAAAAAAGACATCTCTACCTCAAGCGACGCCTCCTTCCACAACATCCAGGAGCCCACCATTTAGCTCCAGGAGTTTGGGTTCAGTTGGATAGGAGCTAAGCCGTATGACCTAAGTACCATACGGAAGAAGGGGGAGCCTAAGGCCAGCCCTAAGGATCGCCTCGTTAATTGCCACGCACCCTGGCCTAGGGTAGCAGGCCCGCTCGTCAGGTTCTGGTAAGATCAGATCTACACCATCTGAGATCCTATATTCAGCTCTAAGTCTTTCCAAGTTGACACCCTTTAGCTTAGAGGGGTAATCCGACGCCCGCAATGTACAGATGTGTCTACTGGGCTATCTGGTCTCTTCCATAAGTTCTCCCCCCCAATAATCGTTTTGGCTATTTCAGAGGAGGTCGCCAAAATGGGCTCGTCCATCCTCACTAGTTCCAACCCCTTCCCCGAGCTACCACTACCCTCAGAAGCTATTTTCAAAAATGAAAAGTTTCAAATACTTACTAAAACTTTCGAAATGGTGTCTCCCGCGGCCGAAAATGGTTGAGAAACAACGTAAGTCGTCGGAAAACTGGGATTTCTCGTCGGAAAGTGCTTGAAGATCGCCGAAAAATGCAAAGATTTTGAGAATAAATGGGGATTTCGATTTCACAAAAGTGAAAAGCTCCAAGAACGCTCAAGTCTGCCTTTTATAGAGCGTTCTAGCTGATCTCCACTGTCGAATTCAAATACAATCAATCTAGACCGTCTGTCGCATCATCAATCTAGGCTGTTGAAATGAAACACCAGATTCAATCTATGCCTAAGATCTAGCTGTGGCCTTCACGCTCACGTGAAACGCGTTGCCTCGATCACCATCAGCCGTCTACAATAAGTAGCCGCAGTAGCCTTTTCTGGGAATGGGTATCGTACCCAACTGTCGCCTTGGAAATACGCGACAACTGTCAAATCATTTAACGTCAGAGATGCCCGCCTCAGATTGAGCTCCTCACTCAGCTTTACAAAGTTTAGACGCACCTGACGAGGAGTTCCCTATGGGTCATCGCCTCGGTAGCTGCTTTCCCTACTAAACTTTACAAAGCTTTAGCCATCTCCCAATGTGTCGTCCCTTGTGGGTCAGCACACCAGTGGCTGATGAGCTCCTCACTCAGCTTTACAAAGTTTAGACACACCTGACACGGAGTCCCTTGTGGGTCATCGCGTCGGTAGTTGCGTCCTCTCAGCTTTATAAAGCTTTAGCCATCTCCCAACGCATCGTCCTCTGTGGATTAGCTCACCGGTAGCAGATGAGCTCCTCACTCAGCTTTACAAAGTTTAGACGCACCTGACGCGGAGTCCCCTATGGGTCATTGCCTCGGTAGCTGCGTCCCCTCCTAAGCTTTACAAAGCTTTAGCCATCTCCCAACGCATCGTCCCCTGTGGGTCAGAACACCGATGGCAGATGAGCTCCTTACTCAACTTTACAAAGCTTAGACGCACCTGATGCGGAATCCCCTGTGGGTCATCGCCTTGGTAGCTGCTTTCCCTCCTAAGCTTTACAAAGCTTTAGTCATCTCCTAACGCGTCGTCCCCTGTGGGTCAGCGTACCAATGGCAGATGAGCTTCTCTCTCAGCTTTACTAAGTTTAGACGCACCTGACGCGGAGTCCCCCGTGGGTCATCGCCTCGGCAGCTGCGTCCCCTCCTAAGCTTTACAAAGCTTTAGCCATCTCCCAATGCGTCATCCCGTATGGGTCAGCGCACCGGTGGTAGATGAGCTCCTCACTCAACTTTACAAAGTTTAGACACACCTGACGCGGAGTCCCCTGTGGGTCATCGTCTCGGTAGCTGCGTCCCCTCCTAAGCCTTGCAAAGCTTTAGCCATCTCCCAATGTGTCGTCCCCTGTAGGTCAGTGCCTCGGTAGATGCGTTTCCTCCTAAGCTTTACAAAACTTCGACAGTCTCCCAACGCATCGTCCAGTTGGCAGCACACCGGTCTCGGATAAGTTCTTTCCTTACACAGTAATGAATCTCTGCCTAAGGTCAACGCTTCGGTGAACCCAGAAAACCGACCCATAAGTTCTCACAAATCACAGTCCCTATCCCCAGGCGGACATACCTGATCGGGAAAACAAGTCCACCCATAATATAAATATTTATGCCTGAACTTGGGGGACCATTGTTACGCCCTATCTGAACCATTTTGGAAAGTCTACTACCGCATCATACGAGGTGTCCAACACCCATCCGAAGTGGTTCCGAAGTGACGCCGCCACCAATGTTGTCAACCTGTTAATGCACTGCTAGACACAGACAATCTACTGAATCGATTGAAGCGCTCTCGCCCCTGAAGCCGAGGCACAGTACATCCCGAGGTTCTCTGTCAGAGAATCTGCCACAAATTTCAGAAAGAGATCTATGTCAAGATCCTTTCTACCCCAAAGGTATAATTGATTTGATGTCTCTATGAGCCCAGTTGATGTGACGTCTTAACTTTATGTCAACTCAACTCGGAAGAAGTAATTACCTGCCCACTCTATAGACGCGGCTGATGGACGCCTATGAGCAGACGCCTCACACCGCCAGATGCATACACGTGTCCCACATCCAAAGGTTCTCCTCACCTATAAATACCCAAGGTTTGACAAGAGGTAGAGGTAATGAAACTCTTACAACAAGCTTTCCATAACAAGCAAATATATATTCTCCTCCCCACTATTTTGCACAACTTTGATATTGTTCCGATCACTTGAGGCTAACTTGACCGTCGGAGTGTATGCGGCTGCCACCACCCCCGCTGGTTCCGACCGTGTACATCTGACCGTGTGTTGATGGATGAAAATAGTTGCTCTCTATGGTATGATTTTTAGTTTAATTTCAATGAATCTATATATCATACCATCAAATTTTTTAAGAATTGTGGATGAAAATAGCGAAATTAATTTTTTTTTTTTTTAAGAATTGTGGATGAAAATAGCGAAAATAAATTTTTTTCCCAATAAATTTATATATCAAACCATCAAACTTTTACTGTATCAATAAATTTCTATGTGGATAGATATATAAAAATGGTGGACGAGAATAACAACTCCCTATGCAAAAGTCACGGTAACCTATAAATTTATAAAAATTTATATTGAATTCCCTACATTTTTATAGAATCTTTAAAAGTATTGATTGTATAAATCTCTTACTTTTAAAATCTATAAATTACTTAAAAAGTTTAGATTGAATATACCTTAGATTCAACTCTCATGACATTTATCTAGCTTGGAATATTGCACCTCACATTTAGCCTCTACTTGGCTAATTTATAAATGATTTATAAATCATTTATTTTCAATCACATTCAATGGACCACAATATTATTTATTTATCCATAACTTATTTATATTTATTTATAAAAATATAAATTTTTTCCAAACGATGGCTTGATAGGTACCCACTTTCAACCAAAAATAAAAATAAATATATCATTTATAATTGATTTGTTATTGGCGTAAATCTGTTGGCAGTTGGCACACAAATTTTCAATGGAAAAATGATTTTTGAAAAATCTGTACCGAACAAGTTAGTAAATTTTAAAATAACTAACTTTTAACTATTCTAGACAAACAACTGGCTTGGAAAACACCATTCTAGATTTGGTAAACTTTTATTCAGGAATGTTATAGAATCGAATTTTAGCTCCTGATAAACAATTTATTATTATTATTTTTTATGCCTGTATATTATTAGTAAGATGGACATTCACTATAAATTTTCTTATGTATTAGTTATCGGTTCTATTGTTAACTTTATTCTCATTTTTATCGACACACAATTTTATTAATATTTATTCAAGATAATGTAATTAATGTTTATTATAACACAAATACAAAATTAGAAAATAAATGCATAATATATTGTTAGGTTGTGGCGTCTAATTATTTTCAATCCTAAAGGCTATTTTGGAAATTGTATTATTGAAAATTTTTAATAAGGAATTAGGTCATTATATAATTCAATTTTATCCTAATTTATATAATAAATAGAGAATCATCCATAGACTTTATTATCATCATTAAAAAGAGAGACTAGAAAAGATAGGAGCGTGATTTTCTTTTGTAAACATTTTTCATCATAATGAATTATGGCAGCGACGGGAGATGAAATAGTCTTACATTGAGGTGAATATTTATAAATCTTGCGTGTTTTTGAATGTTTATTTATTTATTTTTTTGAATTGATTGCTCTCAGTGAAATAAAATTAAGGTTTTTAATTCTCAACAATTAGTATCAGAGCTTTTACTTTTGACTAAAAGCAATGACGGGTGAAGAAGAAATATAGCCAGGGATCCGCAAGTTTGATGGTATGGATTTTAAATTCTAAAGGATGCAGACCGAGGATTATCTATACAATAAAAAATTGCATAAATCCTCTTCTGAATGAAAAGCTGGAAGGAATAACGTACACTGATTGGAACTCTTTAATCGTCAGGTATTTGGTGTTATTCAATTGACGTTGTCAATGAACATTAGTCACAATGTGGTGGCAGAGAAAACCACAGTGAATTTGATGAAGGTATTGTCCGATATGTAAGAGAAGTCATTTGAGTATAAATCTGATAAAAGATTATTTAATTTAAAAATGGCCGAAGGTACTCCAACAGTAGAACATCTCAATAAACTGAATACAATTAGCAATCGATTGGTTTCAGTTGATAGTAAATTTGATGACGAGATTTGTGCCCTAATCCTATTAGCACCACTATCGAATAGTTGGGAGCTTATGAGAGCTGTGATTGGTAACTCTATATAGGTAATGCAAAGCTACAATTCAGTAACACTAGTCTTGCTAAGGAAGTCCACAGCTCAATATCGAATTCTGGCTTTAATATCAAGAATGGGGAAAGGAGTTTCGAGAAAAATTTTAATAAGGTAATGGTGGGAAATAGAGGAATGGTAGAAGCAAGTTTAGGTCTGGAAAGAATTTGGAATGTTGGAATTGTGGCAAGACTGGCCACATGAAGAAGAATTGCAGATCACTAAAGAAGAAGGAAGAAAATAATAACGATAGTGCTAACGTGGTGACTAATGAGATACAAGATGTCTACTCTTGTCAGTTGACGGTCATATTGATTCTTGATTATGGATTCAGGAGTTTCTTTCCATACCACTACACATCGTGATAATATGGAAAACTACATTATTAGGAATTATAGAAAGGTATAGGTTGTTGGAGAACCTATAGATATTGTTGATATTGGCGATGTCAGTTTGAGGATGTCGAACGAATCTATATGGAAAATTCAAAGGTGAAACATGTACCTGAATTGATGTATAATCTGATCTCAGTTGACAACTTCATAATGAAGGTCATAATGTGACTTTCGATGTCGATGCTGGTGCTTGGAAAGTTACTAAGGCAGCCATGGTTGTTGCTCAAGGAAATAAATCTAGAACTCTTTATATCGCTTCTAATTGTAGAGACATGGTTGTATTAGAAACACGGCTGCAGTTATTGATTCAGTTGTTAGTTCTGACTTATGGCATTGTTGTTTAGGACACACAAGCGAGACGTGAATGAAAGTGCTATAATCTAGAGAGAAGCTATCGATGTTAAAAGCTATTTAACATAGTTTGTGCGAAGGCTGTATTTTCGACAAGCATGAAAGAGTTAGTTTCTCTAAAATCGGAATGGAGCCAAAATTTACAAAATTGGAGTTGATTCATACAAATGTGTAGGGACCTTCACTTGTTACATCCCTTGGAGATTCCAATGATTTCGTGACAATTATCAATGACTCAAGTAGGAAAGTATGGGTATATTTTTTAAAAAATAAGTCTAATTGTTTTGATACCTTCAAGAGACGGAAAACAATAGTTAAAAACGTGAAAAATTTTAAGTTGAAGGATTTGTATTCAGATAATGGGGAAGAGTATGTAGTTATGATTTCAAGAAATATTATGCTGATAATGAAATCAAGATGAAGAAGATCATTCTAGGAATAACTCAAGAAAGATACGGCTAAGAGGATGAATAGGACTTTAAATGAGTGTGCTTGAAGTATGAGATTAAATGCTGGGTTACCAAAGATGTTCTAATCTGAGGTTGTCAATAGTACAACTTATGTGATTAGAAGTCCTTCAACACAATTGAACTACAGAATGTCAATGGAGGTTTAGAACTGTAGGGAGATATAACTTTCACACTTGAAAGTGTTTGGTTGTGTTTCATATATTCACATTGATTCTACTACAAAAAGTAAGCTTGATGCTAAATCAAAAAGGTATTTCTTAACTAGGTATGGTAATTACGAGTTTTGTATCGTTTTTGGGATGATCAAGCTCGAAAGGTTATTAAGAGCAAGGATATGATCTTCAATGAAAGTGTCTTGTATAAGGATAGGTTGTGAATAAACCCTAAAGACTCAACTCTTGAAGTTAAGAAATTTGAGGTGATCTCATTGAAAGATCTTCTAAATTGAGTTAGAGAATGTTGATGGTGAAAATCAAAAAATATAGCCCAGAAGTACATCAAACATCCCTGTGATTGAACCAAGAAGATCTAGCAGAACTAGTAGACCTCCATAGAGTTATTCTCCTACATTTCATTATATTCTATTAATTGATATAGGTGAACCAGAAAGTTATAATGAAGCTATGCAGGTTGATGAATTAATCAAATAGGAGTTAGCCATGAGGAATGATATGGGCTATTATTATCCAATCAGATATGATAATTGACAAAAGTTACCAGAAGGAAAAAGGTTTGCAGAATAAATGGGTTTATTGATTAAAAGAAAAACATGATAGAAGCAAGCGATATAAAGCAAGACTGGTTATAAAGGGATTTCAATAGAAAGAAGGTGTTGACTGCACAGAGATTTTCTCTCATGTGGTGAAATTTATCACAATTAGAGTGGTATTTGAATTAGTGGTAATTGAAGACCTGTAGTTAGAGTAGTTGAATGTAAAGACAACTTTTCTTCATGGTGATTTGGCGGAAGAAATTTAAATGATGCAGCCACAAGGTTTCGAAGTACAGGAAAATGAACAAATGGTGTACAGACTTCAGAAGAGTTTATATAGTCTTAAATAAACTCCAAGATAGTGGTATAAGAAGATTGATAATTTTGTGAGTAATAATGGGTTCAAAACTCGTTAAGGGGATCGTTGTTCTTATGTAAAGAACATTGGTAACTCCTACATTATCTTACTACTATATGTTGATGACATGATGATTGCATATGCTTACAAGCAAGATATAGATAATTAAATAAGGAGTTTGCAATAAAGGACATGAATCTTGCAAAATAAATTCTTGTGATAAGATTTATTAGGGATAGTGACGTCTAAAAATTGTCACGGGAAGAGTATATGAATAAGGTGCTAAGCAGGTTCAACTTGAATGATGCAAAAATCATTTAGTATTCTTTTGGCTAGTCACTTCAGGCTATCAAATGAGCAATCATCCTCTACATAACAGGAGCGAGTGTACATGGCCAAGGTGTCGTATGCTTTTGCGGTTGACAGTCTTATGTATGCTATGATGTGTACAAGATCGAATATAGCTCACGTTGCAAGAGTTGTAAGTAGATATATGAGCAATCCATGCAAACACCTCCCCGAGGTAGTAAAATGGATTCTCAGATACTTGAGCGGTACTTCAAATTCAGCCTTAGGTTTTAGAAAACCAGGTTTGGGATTATAGGGCTATGAAGACGCTGACATGTTATGATATATTGATGGTAGGAAGAGTATTACTGGATATGTATATACTTTGGGTGGTACAACAGTTATTTGGGTATTTAAGTTGTAGGAGATAGTTTCTCTTTCCACTATTGAGACTGAGTATGTTGATGTAATTGAAGTAAGCAAAGAGATGAAGTTGCAATCTTTTTTGGAAGATTCAGGTCACAAGTAGGGGAAGGGTGTATTGTATTGTGAAAGTTGGAACGCTATTCACTTAGTAAAGAATCCTATTTATCAAGCAAGGACAAAGCATATACAGATTAGTTATCGTTCATCAGATCAACTTTGGATAATGGAATCTTAATACTTGATAAGATTTGGGAGAGTTAGAATATGGCTGACATGTTGTAGAATACTGTTCCAATCAAGAAATGAATTTTGTATGCAACTTCAATTGAACTTATCTTTTGAGGAATTAGGAGTTGTTGCTATTGTAGAAGAGTCATTGATGGTGAATTAGTCTTTAAGCTGGAGATTGTTAAGTCGTGGAGCCTAATTATTGTTGATTCTAAGGACTATTTAGGAAATTGCATTTTTGTAAAATTTTAATATAAAATTGGAGTCCTTGTATAATTCGATTTTGCCATAATAAATGGGGAGTCATTCTTAGGCTTTATTATTATCATCAAAAAGAGAAAAAAAGAGACTTGAAAAAATATGGGTGCGATTTTCTTTTGTAAACATTTTTTTATCATAATGAATTATACAAGGACAGGAACCTCTATAAACCTTGCATGTTTTTTAGTGTGTATTTTTTTCTTTCTTTGAATTGATTGCTCTGGATGGAATAAAATTAACATTTATAATTCTCAACATCTATATAGTAGTAACATTTTCATAATAAATATAACCTAAACAAAAAATATTGAGACTTTATTGCATCCCATAATAGTCTACAAATAAACATTAGGGTCCGTCTGGCAGAGGTTCTGATTTTTCTTCTACTAACATAGGTCAATTTTCTTTAAAAAGCTCTTGCAATCAAACAAATTATTTTCTTCAAAATATTATCTAAATGTGCAACTTCTTAATTTTCAAAGTTGTTTTTATCTTTTCAAAAATATCGTCAAACGAGCAATAGAATATTGACAAAACTAGGACTTTATTATTATTATTATAAACTCGTTTTAAACTGCACATATGATCCCAACAATATAATTTTGCACATCAACTAATAATTTTTCATACTTTTTAAATACAATTTAGTGGTAGAGAACGCCCCTGAAAATTGCATCATGTCTCGGATGTGAGGGCAATCATTTCAAATGTTATTTGTCGCGTTTTGTTAAATCCTTCATCAAAATATGAGTCATTTGGAGCAAAACATTCCTATTATTTGATTTCATTGTGCAAATCATCATTATCATTTCAATTTTAATATTTAGATGCTTAAATCAACTTTTCTTTATGTAGAAGATCTTTATTGTCTATTTTCTCTATTTAAACATTATAAATAATTAATCACCTCCTTCTTTAAGTAAACGAATAGAGAATAGAAAATAGAAAATAATATAACGAAAAAAAAAATGTATGTAGAATCCAGAGTTCCAAAATTTTAAAAAGTACAATCAAAATCCATGTTAAACAATTTAAAATATTCTAATAAAAGAAATATATATACCTTTTCAATTAACCCAACTATTCCTGACGCCTAACCCTTACCGTCCAACACCACTACAGCCACTACCAACAAAATAATAAAAAGAGGCCCCTTGGCATAGCTAGTAGTGCAAAGGACAAGAGTGATATTATTTCACTCCTTGCTGGTAGTCGCAATATGAAAATTCGATTCTTGAGACATGAAATTTGACTCCTTGTAGGTGCAGTATACATGCAACTCTTGTTTTCCGACTTGATAGGGCACATTTCGCGATTTACTTCCCTCACAAAACTCTAGGGACGAGGCGATAGGGACTCTCAAGGTTGGGGTTTGAACTTTTTTTTTTGAAACAAAATAATATAAAGAGAATTAGAATATTAAATTATTTTTATTTTTATTTTTACTTTTATTTTTTTATTATTTTTATTTTTTTTAAAGGTGTGTTTAATAAGTCTGGTCTTTATCAGTGCCTGTTGCAATAAATCAGTACGTGGTTCCATTACGCTACATGCTACGGACTGACTCTCAGACTGGCACATCATGTGATACAATGTACAATACACAGTGCATAAATAATGCAAACAGTAAAAAACCAGCCCTCATTTTATAATCTACTATCGAGGTAAAAAAAAAAAAAAAAAAAAAAAAAAAAAAAAAAACAGCAGCTTTTTTGGCTTATTTTTGGCTTATATAAGGGAAAGACTTTTTAATTCTTGAATAAAAGGGACGAATAATTGCTATTACGATCTTAAATCTTTGCAATTTTAACTCTAACTCCATTTGATTACAAAAATAAAATTTAGATAAAAAGAAAACAAATTTTAGGGAATTGAATTGCCTAGAAATTTTTAAATTATTGTGTTTGATTGGTATAATTTTTCATGTGAAAAATGTTGAAATAAAAATATTTTTTAGTGTTCGTTTGGCTTTGTTTTACATGAAAATTGTCGATTAAAAAAATATATTTTTACAATAATTCATAAAATTTGTTTCCATTGTCAACAAACAAAAAAATAAATAAAAATAAATAACGAAAAAAAATATGCTGGAATTTGAAAAATCACCATGCCCCATGGGAATTCATTTTCCCCCAAAACCTGGAAAATGTGTCCGTGTGGACACTGTTCATGGAATTCAATTACCAAAAAAAAAAAATATGGTGTATCAAACACCCAAAAAAGTGGGAAAATGAAAATTTTCCATGGAAATCCTTTGTATCAAACGGTGCCTAATATTTTATTTCTTGTATTCATGATTTCAAAAAATTTCAATTGTGCGATTGAAGAGAGAAACTTCAATAGCATGTGGCGTGATCAGGTTGAGCCACCTCGGTGGGTGGCCTACCACACACCTCCGTGGTGTTTGTGTCATCCGTCGAGATGGCGTCTCGGCATTGAATGAGTGCACTACATGGATGGTGCGCCGGGCCCACTGAAAATTCTGTTGCGATTGAAGGATAAATGGATGAAATATATCCAAAGCATCATCAGTTGATTTAAAAAATTGACTTTGACCAATTTTAAAAGAGTAAAATAATAACTTTATATTTTTCTACTTTAACAAATAAAGTAATTAAATAAAAAAATAAAAAAATAAACTTCGTCGTCATCTTCTTCTCCTTCCTATCCCCACCACAATCTTCTTCCTTTTTCCTCATCTTCTCCCACCAGATTGAACCCAAATTGAACCCGCAATGAATCTCCCAGTTTGCACGTAAGTACCTATTTGAGGGTTATTTTTAATATGATTATAGAATATAGCAACAATTTCCCCAAATATTAGTAAATAAATCATTCTCACTTTATTTTGATTCCATGGTTAGATCGTCAAATATAGATTAATTCCCAATTTCATTTTTATTGTCATTTTAATAATCTTGGTACCTCGCTACACTCTTGAGGTGTCAAAACACCGCTAAACATCACTACAATTTTTGAGTTGTCTAAAAAATATCATGTGTCAATCTTAAATTGTAATGATAAATTAAGATTTATTGTGGTACAACTCAATGGACAAAAAACAAGACAACACATCTTACTTATAATTCTCTCCTATTTTCAAGTCTTTTTTACTAGTGTTACAAAGATCCAGTCGGCTCCTAAATTGTGGTAGGGCTATGATCTAAATTTACCAAAAAATAGATAGCGGGTGCGCGCGAACACACGTATATACAGGTGTAATGAGATTTATAAATCATTTTTTCTGTAAGTACAGTTATTGACATTGTGTGATGTGGTAAATATTTTTGTCATAAATTTTAATGAATTAGTCTTGGTGTACATAGAAATTGTACATAGGGGTGTACACATTCCTCACATGGGCGTGGGGCCCACCTCGTGCGGGTCTCACCTCATATGAGGGACGTGGACACCTTTATGTACAATTCCTATGTACATCAAGTATTGTTCAATTTTAACAACATTTAAAATAAGAATAAAGATGTTTGTATTGAGGTGGGTGTATCGAACCGTTTACACCTCCTCAAAAGCATGCTGGCCCTATGTGTAATTTAATAATCCAAATCGAGGTTTCACCCAAATGATATGAGTAATAGATAAACGGTTAGGTAAATAATTATATACGTATAGCACGATCCTTAAAATAATTAATGACACAAATTTTGATAATACCCATTGTCAACAAAGATGTTACCAAGAAATGTAAAAATAGCATAACTCGTTGCAAATTGATCAAGATAGACTTCATGAACAAATAACACCGTTCGGATAAGATTGAAAACTTCTGGATAGATTATCTATTATTTTTTCAACAGAATTTTTGTTTTAAAAAAGGTTTTGCTTAGTATTATTATTATTATATTTATTTTATTTTTTACTTTTACCCTTAACATGACCTTACCCTATTATCCAAGTGTTGCAGTCACTTAAATGCTCTCCATCTCTTTGCTTTTGAAATCTTTTCCTGTACGTACGTATCTATAAAAGCGACACTCCATTTTCTGCATCTTGTAAACTGGCTCTACCAACAATGGAAGCCTTTACTTTACTCAAATTCCGCCGCGGCGGCAGCGGTACCGGTACTAGTTTCTTCACTGGCAACTTGACTTCCAAACCAAGAACAGCCACCACTTCCTCCTCCGCCACCGCCTTGAAGCCACCTTCTGCAGATACTGACGACGCCGCCGATGATGATGGACCATACTTTGACCTGGAATTCACCCTCCCAGATGAGGAAGAAGAAGAAGCTAAAATCCAAGACAATGAAGATGAATCTGAAGAATCAGAGGATGAAAATGATGATCAAGAAGGAGAGTTGAAGTTTGAGCTCAGTAAGGATCTTGAGCGAATTTTATCTCCATCTGATGAGCTCTTCTTCAAAGGCCATTTGCTTCCCATTGAGCCTTCAAGCATTTTGTTGAATTCTCCCGAAAATAACTCGAAATTCCCTGCGGCTTTAGTAAAATCAGCCACGAAGTTTCGTGTTCTTCTTTTGAAGCTCAAGAAATCAAAATCAGAGAAAAATGAGGCTAATGGGCAGCCAAAAACTCAAGAAAATGGTAAAGAAAATCAGGCTAAAATACAAGGTAACAAGTTTTTCTTCGTGAAGTTTAAGGTCGAAGAAGTCCCACTTGTCTCTTTGTTCAGCAGAGATAGCAGCTCAAAGGGTAATAACAATGACGGAGTGCAGAAAAATGAAGTGGAGGACAAGGACTCCAATGAGAAAAAATTAACCAAAGAGACAGTACAGAAGTATCTGAAAAAGGTGAAGCCTTTGTATATTCGCGTTTCAAAGCGTTATGGAGAGAAATTAAAGATTGCTGGTCATTTAAGCTTCCCCGGAGGAGAAACCAAGGGTGATGCAGCACCAACGCCGCCGTGTGCGGCGGCAGAGAAAGGAGAAGGGGCAGCATTGAGCAATGTGAAAAGCCAGAAACCAGGGAATAATCTGCAAGCAGGGCTTAAAGTTGTACTTAAACACTTGGGGAAAAACCGGTCTGAGTCGTCGTCGGCGCCGGCACCCGTACCGGCTCCGGCGCAGGATCCACTGGCGAATATGTCGTCAAGTCGGCGAGATGACTCGCTTTTGCAGCAGCATGATGGGATTCAAGGTGCCATTTTACATTGCAAGCGATCATTCAATGCCTCCAGAGGTAACTATTTTTTACCTTAAAAGTAACCTTTTTTGTACTCTTGAATTGTCTTTTTATTAATTTACTCTTTTAACCTTATCCAGAAGTGGAACCGTTCGTTTTACCACGTTCAACTAGCGATCCATCACATGAAAAGTCAGTAAATTTGTCTGCAGATTCAGAGGAAGCCAAGAAGAAGTGCCAGCCAGTATGGTAAATAAATATCAGTGTAGGTCAAAGTCAAACCACTACTAGTAGTATGTAGAAGGGTAATGTATCGTCTGGCTTTTATTTTGACTCATTCAAACTTTGGAAATACCGAGAAATGAGTCTGCTTTTTATATGTATGTAGCCACATCAATTTACCAGTTTATTAAAGTTAATATTAAGGTATAAGAACGAGAGTGAAAAATATAGTCGCTACGAATCTCACAGAAAAGATAGATTTTCAAATATGATGATTTGATGTGATGGATAATGATCATATTTTTTATTTTAATGAGTAAATAATAAAAAATAAACGGGGATAAATGTTTATTTGAATTATTCTTGATAAATTGAAAAAGGGGCAGTAATAAATTTGTCAGTAACTTGTAAATGTCTTTAAAGTAGTAGACAACAAGTGATTAGACCTTATTTACCTATTTGTACTTTTTATAAAGCATTTCTCTTTTGTGAAAGTGAGAGAAGATTTTACTTGGTCTGTCTCCACATTGGAAATCTTCTTTATTAAATTTTTTGTGCATTTTAAGATAATCATGAAAAATAATAAAATTTTACTTAACTTCTAAGATGTACATATTGCCCTTGTTTGAATCCCATTTTTTGGGGAAGAATGAATTTTTGAATAGTATATTGATAAAAAATGAGTGGTTAAAAAATAAGAAAAATTTTTGATTTTACGTGTAATATTATTTTATTGAATAATATGTGATTGAAATAATGTAAAATACTGTTGAAAAATAAATTTTTTCAAAAGAATGAGTTCAAACAAGAGCATTACTTGTCTACTTTCAAATATTACTCTCAATTTTAATTAAAAGCATCTTCAAGAAAATTTTAAATACAATATAATTTTTATTTTAGAGCTAACACACGAAATTCTTTATTTAAAATTACT
>NC_036258.1:13706784-13717250 GCF_002742605.1 Olea europaea var. sylvestris | reverse complement strand
CAAATTTCCCAACTACTGACAGATATCCTATCTTGGTTTACCAATAGGTGTTAATACAATATCGTCTTGTGACACAAAGCGGACAGTTTAGGGGTCATCGATGATTCGGCCGAGGGAATTGAGAGAAAGCAAATTGGGATCTCCGGCAATGGAGAGAACCACATGTACATAATCGCGGAGCTTATGCTCCGGCGATGTGTTTCGGGTACAGAAACAATGGGGTTGCGATCATGAGTAGATAGTTGCGATGGTGTCTGAGGCGGTGGCGGGGCTGATTGTTTTAGCTTCGGCTGGTTGTGGCATTGGTATGTGATGGAAAGTGAGGCTTTGGAAGCTGCATTGCAGATGACAATAAAGGGTAGAAATGTTGTCGTTGAGACGGGTATGAAGAGGCGAGGCAAGAGTACTGGGTCGGGGTTTATGTATATGGGCTGAACTTCTGTGGCTAATTGCGTGGACTGCTATTTAGTTTATTTTTATAGTTATTAGGCTGGTTGTGTTTATTGGGTTGTTAAAGTAATTGGGCCAGTTATTTTAATTGGTTTGATTTTATTGTGGATTGTTAGATTGTAGTGGGCTGAATGTGGTGGTGATTTCGTTTTTGGGTTGTATCTGTTGGGCTGGGAATGGGTTGTTAATTGATTTAGTAGTTTAATGGCTTTGGATTGATGGGCAAATGGTTTGAGTTATGGACTGGAAATAAGGAATTAATTTGGGCCGTTTGATTAAGGTGATTATTGGGATGCCTATTATGTAGTTTTATGGGGATATTGGGTTATTTATTTTATGATTTTTTTTTTTTTTCACTGTGGGCATACCTGTTATCTTATGGGATATTTGTGTTGGCCTATAAAAAAAAAATAATAATAATAAAAATAAAAAATAAAAAAAATGAAGAAGAAGAAGAAGAGAGAGATGGGAGTGCAGATCGTTGCGTTTTGATTGCTCGGATAATGAGCTAAAGTTTTGGATTCTAAGAGGAGGATCATCTTTAAGTTTTTGGAGTAGGCTGTTTGGTGGGATCTCTTCCAACTGCAGCATCGTTGTTAGCGATATATTTCTAGATCCTTGGCCGGTGTATTGGCGTTAGAGTTTTAGTCGGAACACGAATTATGTGTTCGACTATGTTCTCCTGACAAATAGAGCTTATTGTGTGTGTTGGCACACTTCGTGAATTTATATTGGAAATTCTTCTTGGGAAGTGAGTTCTCCGGAATATTTTTGGAGTGGTTGAATCTTCGATTCTCTTTGATCATGACTCAACCTTTTAGGTGTGGGTTTCTTGTGGTTATCCACGATTGATAAAATTTTGTTAACGTGCGACTCTTCGGTGCATCAAGTGTGGTGTGAGCATTCGGCATTTTGGTGATGATTTGTTAGCGTCGAACATTGATTCTTTTTTGCTGGGAATCATATCGAGTTTTGAATCAATTCTTGGGTTTGAAGTTTAGCAATGTCGAGCTCTTGGTTTATGGGTTCCACGAAAATGTTGACTCGATGGCACATTCAGTTTATGATTGCAAATTGATACTTTTACCACCATCAATTTGAGGAGGATGTCAATAGAGTATAGTAATATATAAGACCAATATTTCTCTATGATAGTTTTCCAATAGTGCAGGATTATTTTCCTTAATAATTGATTGTGTAATTATTACACAATCTTTTCTTTTTGAGTTATTTCCTTTTAGGTTTATTTGTAACCCTATAAATAGGTCTTCTCCTTAGTAATATTCACAAGACTTTATTATATACAATTTACAATTTACTTGACAGAAGATTGTTATTTTTAACAATAATGAAGAAATTGTTGTTCATGTTGAAGAAAATGAAGTTTTTACAATTAATGATTAAGATAAAGTGCTTTGGTATTTTATTTATTTTCATTATTATGCTTCTGTATTAATTTTTTTAATATTAATAAATTTATGTTAAATTTTATCACACGTATCAACGTATCCTAAATTTTTCAAAAAAATCGTATCAGCGTAACCGCATCATATCATACCTGAATTACGTATTCGTATCCATGCTTCTTAGGGTTTATCTCTCTAAAATAAATAGCACTTAAGACTAAAGAGTCGCTCGAAGATGATTTAGAAGTATTGAAACATACATGAATTTGGAGCCATATCAAAACATGATTTTTGCATAAATTAGTTGCAACTTGAAAATGTGAAATTCAATTAAGCCATGCCACTAAGTTCTATCTTCCATGTAATGGTGCATATATATCATTTTTTTCAGAATTCCAGAACTCGTATTTTCATGCTTCCAGCTCAGGATCTCAGGAAAAAAATGCTTCAAACTATTTAACATCAAATGGCATAGAGCTTGTGTTACCTGTACTTCGAGTTCACTGCTGAAATTTCTTTCCTCTGATGCGTTCCATTCTGTTGTTCTACAGCTACTTTCAAATTTTCAGAATTTCTATCTGATAATTGAATTACAGTATTTGACTCCGATGAACCAAGATCACAATTTTCTTCTGAAGTGACATAGAACAAAACATCAACAGTTTGCTTTCATAACCAACAGAAATTGCAGAGTAAATAATATGTGACATTTCCACGAGGTTGGCTACAGAACATATTTTATTGTAAACTAGCATCTGCATAGTGCACGATGCAGTTCCATAGGAACGTTCAAAGAACCTAAATTTTAAAACAAAAGATAAATTTTAAAAATAAAAATTGATCAGCTCACTACCAAATCTGGAACTCACTAAACATTTATTTCTGCTTAATTACTGGCCTATAGTATCATCTATCATGGAAAATTTCAGCCATTTGTAGAACTTCCTTAATATACAAATTTTTCTTCCATTAAAATGCTTTCCTTACATTATTCAAAATCAATGAACTGGCCAAATTAATCATCTGGTCCTCACTTACATTTTGCAAAAAATAAAAATAAAAAATCCAAGGAAAATATGGATATTGAAGATTTAGTCGGTAATAAAGCAAATAATCAAACATAAACTGGAGACAAAAGTGTGTTATATACCTGCAATAAGTTCTTCACATTCTTTAATCAGTTTGGAAAATCTTTCATCATTTGCTAAGGAAGAACCTTTTTCCAAAGTTGCTTTAGCAGAATAATATTCTTCAAGCTTCAGGAATGCGGTGCTGAAACAAGGGAATCCCAATAGGCAATAATTAGCAGCTAAAAACAATGGAATCAACAACTAAACAAATAAAGGTATGGCGTCCACTTTGTATGTTTACAAGGTGAAACAAAAATTGTATTCAGATAATCGCCAATAAGGCACCTACTTGTACAAGCCCCTTTAAAGCTTTTCATTAAACCAAACTTTGGAATTGATAAAGTCAGATATCAAAAGATAGGGGCCGCACATTGGCTCTTTTAATTCTTCTTGTTTAGTTATTTTTAGTTTCTTGCATCTTAAGGGGCCAAATATGCCCTTTACACTTTTAGGTTTTTTTCCCATGTGAAATTCGTATTGAACACTTCATAATTTGTGGTTTTCTGATGGGTAATTGATTATTTAAATTTTTTCCGAGACTTTTCTCCTTTAATCATCATGCTGCATAATCTGCTACATCATATTATTATAAAATCGCAAGTCACGTCTATGATAGAGACGGGTTGTTCATGAAACACAGTTGGTGAAAATCATATGATGGGTTAAAGCATCCATCTTCAAGTGTTGGTGTTGGAACAATTGCATCAACAAACGAAGATGTTAAAGCAGGTTAAACCCCCATTTGGCACCCATTAATTTTCATTCCATTAAATTTCATTTTTCTCTCTCTTATTTTCAACCACACAATCTTTCATAAAATAATAATACTCGTAAACCGAAAACTTTTCATTCTTTATCAACCACTCATTTTTAAAAAAAAAACACTATTCCACCCATTTTCATTACCACAAAATGGGGGCCAAATGGGGGCTAACAATTTTCACAGAAAAGCAATGGTTTACAAATCGGTGGAGGACTCCAACAATGATGAAAGCCCTTTCTTTTCTTTCAATTCCAAGTAGGGAGTGGATGTTGATTTAGGCTAGGATTAAGATGGCATGCTTATTTTTGATGCTGAAGTTCCACTGAAGTTGATGAACAGATTGATTTAAATTCAGATTTAGAAGACGAAAGTTGTAATGGCCCACCCATTTTTGATGAGGATGTTGATGTTGAGACGTGTGGTGCAACTGCATCTTCGAACAAGCATAAAAGTGTACCAATTTAAGATATGGATGCAACATGGAGAATAATTTAAATTCTCAAATAACTCAATGCTAATTAAGACAATATTTTATGGTGCTAAAGGAGCAAATGATTTGGGAGGTGTGGAGCATGAAATATGCAAGATAATACAAGGCTTGCTTTTGATGTTAAGGATGTGAAAGAGGTCTACTTTCTTCCAACTAATGTTGATGCAGGAAGTGGGAAGCATATTGAGAGAACTTTTGACACACAGTGTATGCAAGCTGCATGTGACTGAAATGTGTGCACCAGAACGTGGTCCTAATTCCATAATACCAAGTATTATTCAACAAAGCAAAAATCAACATTATATTCTGGAGAGATGTCTATCACCTGCTCAAACTTTTCAATATTTTCACAACAAAGGCACATGAGATGAATTTTATGCTAGAGTAGACTTCTCGAATGGATTCCCATTAGGTCTCAAACAAAGGCTACGGTCTTATCCGGACACATCGTTCGTGCACCCTACCAAGGGCTCACTCACTTAGAGGTGGATTCCCATTACAAGGACGTGGAGAAGACGTGGGGGCACAAGATTCGAGGACAAATCCTTTTCCCACTGAGGGAGAATGATAAAGTTGGATGTCACAAAATAGAGCTGGACACTGGCTCTTTGAATTTTTCTGTTATTTTTTATTTCCTGCATCTTAAGTTATCTAGGGGCATATATGTCCATTGCAGTTTTAGGGTTTTCTTCCTAGGAATAGTTTGTTGTTTTTTGGTGGGTTACTGATTATGAAATAAAAATTGAGGGTTTTCTCGTATATTTCAATTATTTGCTATTTTTTACGAATCAACAAATATCTGATGGCCAGACCCTCAGCATGCTAATATATTCCGAATTATTATTTGATAACCATGTCCACATAGTTGAGATTTATCTGAAATTACTGAGAATTTAGTGTTTTAGGTAATAATCATGGAAATCCCGATAAAATCTGAGAGTAAACAAATTTTACATGCTATGGCTAACAAGTTTATCAATATAGATCATTATTCTACTCTTGGGACGCCAGGCAAGTATGATACTATTATTAGTTCAATAACCTAGCCTGAAAGGATATATACACAGGATATAAATAAGGAAGTAGACTTCCCACAAGACTGAACACCGCTAGATTCGATTAACACTTCATCAATTTTTATGCTAAGCATAACCATCTAACAGAAGAAAGAAAATATACAAACCCAAAAGGTAAAATTGGAGATACCCTTTGCGCAGGTATGCTTTCGCCATGGAGGGGTCCAATTCAATCGCTTTATTTGCATCAGCAACAGCTTCTGTCAAGACATTGCACATAAAATCACTGAGGACGAATTGACTAATAGATTATCAATAAACTACACTATTCAAGGAAAAAACGCCGTCACAGATGACCACACCCAATCACCTAGAAGCATAGACTTTGTAAATCAAAATTAATGCTCAAAATCCCTAAATTACAAAATAAAGTTTCGTTTTAAAGGATTGGCACACGCAATTCAA
This sequence comes from Olea europaea var. sylvestris, assembly GCF_002742605.1. Taxonomy (NCBI): domain Eukaryota; kingdom Viridiplantae; phylum Streptophyta; class Magnoliopsida; order Lamiales; family Oleaceae; genus Olea; species Olea europaea. The sequence continues at coordinate 13,711,530 of NC_036258.1, read as the reverse complement.
TAAAGATGCAAAAGTAGACAGCACCAGTGAAGTATCCGAGCTTGATATTGGCCTGAGCTCTATCAGCAAAGAGATCGGCATCGTTAGGATTAAGCTCTATGGCCTGAGTATAGAGATCGGCGGCGCTTTCAAAATCATCATCAACAAACGCGTTTTGTGCTTTGGCCGCTATTTCACTCGCCATAGTTGGTGCAGAGAAGAATTGAGAAGGGAATTTCTGTATGGGGATTTTTAAGCTTGAAGATCAGAGACTTTGAGTTGACTAGGAAATAGCGCAAACGGATTCCTCTTTATTCTGGAAACTTCTCCGAGTAGGACGAGGATAAGTGGACATCAGCTGTGGACTTGGTGAGATTGGGCTACTGAATTGGGAAAAGGATACAAATAGCATTCATTGGAAGAAAAGGTAAATTGTAGCATTTAAATTAGAATAATACTATTTACAATAGTTTACTATTGCAATCATTCTACGCGATAGATATGTGATAGTTAGCAATTTGATATATAAAACAATAAAAATTAAGACATATTTGATTGTTACTTTCTCAAATTCATTTCTAACCATACATTTTATAGGATATATAACTTTTATCAATTTTAATCATATATTCATCAATTTTTATAAAAAAAAATTAAATGTTAAATTTACTTTTATAAGAATTATTTTATCAATGACTACTTTTAGAATTTATTTTTCAACTAGCAAAATTTTTGAAAATTGATCTCTTTAACACTTACATTTTTAATGTGAATTGTACTAACAAAGTTTGTCACATAAATTAAAGTAACGTGTAGATGACCATATCTAACTAACATGATAAGAAAAAAATAGACATTTTCAAGAGAATCGTCTATATGTAAAGACCCTTCAAAATGAAATGAATCATCGTAATTTAATACTTTTATAAGATATTAAATATACAATAGAGATGAAATTTAATTTATAAACAGAACCAATTAGAGATGAAATTTCATTAGGTCATCTAGAAATTAGACATAATGTTGTATAAATCGAAAGTCTTTCTATTTAGACGCCACATAAATTGCAATTTATGGAATGCATTGGAGATGCTCTTGAATTTAAAAAAATTAACTTTTAAGTATAGTTAGGGGTAGGAAAAATCTTTATCCCTGACTAGAATAGCCTGCCCATCAGACTTCGTGCCCAACTCTTTATAATTTTATTTGTATTTTTATGTTTTTCAATTTAAATTGTATTATTAAAAAATAATTAATTAAATGAGCGCGATAAGTTAGGTTATTTTAATTCATGTGTTGCTTCCCAAAAAAAATCCCTTACCCCACCTAAATTAGTATAATAATGCTATCTAACACTAAGAGTGCTTGAGCACCAGCGTATATTACATTATATAATAAGTCTAATTAAATGTGAAATTATGTTATTCATATAATTATAATTTTTATTTAATGAACTTAATGCCAATTGTTGTCTTCCACCGACACATCGAACGGCTGTCGCGCCTAATTCGACTCACCATTATTAGGCCTCCTTTGTCTTCGCATTACCCTAGTTCCTAAGCCAGTTTCTGCTTTTCTAATTTCAGCCATTGCACTGCCTCTCTTTATTTGTTTGCTGCAGATCGGGAAAGGAAGCATTCAATGATGCCGGAGACTTTGGGCTTGGCATGGATTGAAAGAGAGACCCCTTAAAATTAGAAAATGAAAAGTAGAACTTATTATCTAAAAAAAGGTATATATGTTATGTTACCTATAACTTGGATACTATGTCACCATAAAAATCTACTTGAACTCACTTGGGATACCCCGATCACCACGCACAACCAACAAATATGAACCGCGACCATCCACTTCCAACAAATTTAACACACGAGAAATCTAATTCTTAATTAGGGTAAATATCGTTAACATTATAATTAAATTAAGGATCATTATAAAATTGGGGTAAATTGCAGTAATTTTCTTAGGGATGGACAAAAGTTACTAAAATCATTTGATCGAACCAGAACCAATCCAAAATCAAGAATGGATCAATTTTCGATTCAAAACCTAAAGAAAAAAACACGTATAACCCGATTTTTATTTTTAAATCATTTTATTAATTGTAGTCCGAAATGGTGGTTGGTGTACCAATTACGTCGAACATATTAAAGATAAGTTTTTTTTTTTTTTTTGGTAACGATTTTACGAATTTTTGGTTTTTGATATACAATCTTTAAATTTGTGCACTAAAAAGAACAAAATGTTGGGTACCCTTTTTTCTGGCTCAAATTGATATTCTTTTATGTTTTTCTTTACTACTAGTAAGAATATGTGTTGCATGTCTTAGTATCGAATGAATGATATGCATAATATTTTTAAAGTATTAATATTATTTTTTAAAGTAGTTAAGGTAATTGTTATTATTAAAGGAAAAATTAAAATTGTAATACACACATACATGTGAATAAATTTTTTTTATGAAATTATGTATATAATGTGAAAATGTTGAATAAATGTTGATTGCTCTTACTTTTGTATTTTGAAGTCATTATGTTTTTCCTTTCTCAAGTATATTTTCTGTTTGTGACGTAGCTTGGAAATTACTTCCCTGGAAATATTATAACAAATAACCTAATAGTCTAATAGTGAAACTTCTATAAGTAAAGTATTGGCTAATTTTAGCATTATAAAATACCTCTCCATCACAAAAAATTAGTTTTAAATTTTCAAAATGGTCGCTCTTATTGCTGTAAATCTCAATGGAACCTTTTTAAAGTATACATACTTTTATAATACAATCTTCTTCAAAAACATTCAGTTGTCTTATAGAGATATAATCGTAATCTTTGTTTGGTGACATCAATCCTACAAATATGAAAACAAAAATATATATTAATAATTAACAAAACGGAAAAAGTTAATATTTTTCAAACTAAACTGACGACTTGACTTATTTTGTTGATTTATTAATGAATTAGACCTTGTTTCTATTAGTGCTTTCGACGATGATGTATACATTTGTAATTTTTCTAGCATTCAAAATATAAAATTCATTGATATGTTAGTTTAATAATTTATTTATTAATGTTGAAAAAATCATATAACAAATGTAGGACATATCATACAACACGTCTTTATCAAGATTGTGATTGTGCTAAATACCAATATGATGCAGTGACACATATGTTAATTACAATTAACTCTTCAAATTTTTTTTAGTGCCGAAAATTGGGTATATATGAAAAAAGAATTCTTACATGATTTTATTTAATATAAAAATCAGTCAAATACCAATACAAAGTGGTTGATGTTCACGTTTCAACAAAATCCTAATTGCCAAAGATTAATATAATTGCACCTATGCTAATGTTCTCTCATCTATCTTAAAAGTAATAATTAAATCATAGTTTCATATATAATAAAACAACTAAATAAAAACCATAAAATTAGAAATATTAAAAGTATAAATCATAAAGCCAAAGATAAATCACAATGATGGAAAGAGATTTGGTATATAAATGTACAGTGAAAGATGACTCCACAAAGTCATAAATATGAATATATTTGCATGAATATGATGAGACAATAATACTTCCGACTGTCATGTGCTTAGGACACCCAAACGCCTGTGTGTATTAAACTCATGATATTAGAAATTAAATTAAAATGTGAATGTCGTTTACACTTTATCAACTAATAAGTGGCTTATGTTCAACATTTAGATGAACATTACTAAAAGTATTAAAATATAAAAAATAGAGAGAAAAAAGAATTACATTGTCTTTGTAGCATAATACTAGTCGTTATCATGTGCGTTACACAAGTTTTGTATTTATTGCATTTTGATTAGCATCAAAATTGTAGATTTTCCAAAATTTGGTGAAATCCGATCGTTTGGTTCATTGCTTTATCGCTGGATGCACAGAGTGATATCCGTGCTGCACAGAGAGTTTTTTTCATTTTCGAAAAAATATTTATAATATGTAGGGTTGGACATGATCCGGTTCGATTCGGTTCTAACAACAATCGAACCGGACCGTAAATTTTAGAGTATTTAGTAAGTGGAATTGTGGGATCCAAATTTAAATATGGAACTGTTCGGGTTCAGTTCCATTCGGTTCGGTTCGGTTCAATTCCATTGAGTTCCCAAATTTCGTATTATAATTAATTTTTTTAATATTTACAAAGTGACATTAATTCAACTAATGATATATTCAATCTTAACTCTTACAAAATAATGCCATACAATCTTATGTCTCTTTTGCGTCTCTCTTTACTGAGTTCTTCATAGTTTTAATTGTTAAAATTACAAGAAGAGGAAAAAGCAAGTACAAAATAATTAAGAGAGGCATTATCGAATTTCAATTCGATTTCTCTAGAACAGTAAAAATGACACCATGGTAGAGTAACATATTTAGATAAAACTCAGGTCAATTTGATTAAGTTGGCTTTGATTTAAAAATTAGAAATAGGAAAATTATAATTTTGGGTTTGAACTAAATTGATTAGTTAGCAAGTTTATTTAAAATATAATAATAATTTGACTTATCTAAAATAAATTAATTAAAAAATTAGCGAGATTCGATTCTTATTCGGTTATTCGATTCTTGATCTAGAATCGAAAATCAAATCAAACCCGTCGATTCTCGATTTGGATACCCGTTCGAATATTTAATTTAAGAAGAACAGCTCGGTTCGATTTGGGTTTGGTTAAACCGGTTCGATTCGGGAGTTTGTCCAGCCCTAATAATATGAACAAAATAAATTAAAAAAAGAAAAAATAAA
>NC_036258.1:13698937-13706684 GCF_002742605.1 Olea europaea var. sylvestris | reverse complement strand
TGGCTTTTGAAGAAAATAGGTGAAGACTTTTAAAAAAGCAATCTTTTGAAATGCTAACTTCTAAAGAACTTGTTTTTGATGCAATCTGACTCTATAAGCTAAGGTGAAAGTTAAATGTGCTCAAAAATGAATTTTAACAGTAGCCAAATGTGCACGCAAACTTAAAATTTGCTTTCAAGCAACTTTGTGAAATACCTTCTTCCTATAAGCACTTTTAAGTGTTTTTCTACTTTATCTTAAACTTACGCTGCGCTTTTTTGGTGCCAATACGTCATTTAACAGTACTATGCAACTAGCTCTAGTAACAATAATTGACAAACAAAAAAGTAGACGTCTATCTATTTTGAAATCCCAAAAATGCCCTATTTAGGAAAATTGAATGTAAAAATTAAGGGGCACAATGGTAAGAAAGCTGTTAACAATGGTTGCTACAGTTAAAATTACTGTTAAGTAACTTCGTGAAATACATTTTTAATCAAAAATTTGAAAGTTAAATAGTCATGTGGGTCTTACTAAAGCTGCCATTGTTGACTCCTTAATTTTTGCATTCAATCTTCTTAAGCAGGACATTTTTGACATTTCAAAATGGAAAAAGATGATTTTTTGTATGTTAATTATTGTGGTTAAAGCTGGTTCTGTAGTACTGTTTATAAGGTTCAGATTTTCTATTAGAGTTCTTTTACTCTTTTGGATGCTGAGAACAAGTTTGGCTTAAGTTTTTTAAAAAATCCTCTTTTGATTGCATCAATGTAGAAGTTAATTATCTTCAAACTTTGAAGAAAGATTCTGCCTTGAAACTTGGTTCATGGCAAAAATCTTGGATCAACTTTCAAGACAGATTTGAAGATCGACTTGGAAGTGTGAAGTGGGGAGCTTGTTGGTCCTCTCTTTCAGAATTCAATGAATTTCCTCCCTTATTTTTAAAGAGCGGTTCATCATTGGCATATTTTTTGTTATGTGATTGTGTTGCTCGTTTGACTAATTGAATAATATCCAATATGTTCTTGTTTTTCTAATCAGCATTAATGGTACTTCAAATTTTCATCTTTAATAATCTTTTTGTATGAATACATTCTTTGCTTTTCTTATAAACATTTTCATGGTTTCATAATGTTTTTATTATATTGAGGAGCTGGCTTTATTATTAATCACAGTAGAAGGAAATCGTGTTTACTGTGTGCATTCTGCCTCTCCTTATATTGAAGTTCGGTGGTGTTTAAAGCCCTTATTTGACAGAGTGGTTCTAGAAATTTGGGTTACGCACACCTCCAAAGCCAAGATTCATCCACCATTGTAATTTATATTTCTCATTTAACAATTGAGTAATCAGTTAGATTCATTATCTTAGTTTTATTTAATTTTTAACTTTTTTATACTCCTGTCCTCTAATGACAAGTGTCACGGCCTTGGTCTTAACATGTAAAAGATTATCTGTGACCGAGTTTGGCATGTCTCACAACGGGGTGATCCAAGTCATTTTAAGTCTTTTTTTTAAAAAAAATAAATAAATTATGTTCAACCATACATTCTATGGGATTCATAAGTTTTTCTTATTTTTTAACATCATCATTGAAAAAAATATCATTTTTCACTTTGAAAAATCTGTCCCAAACATAAGCTAAATCTTAACTAGTTCCTTGCATTTCTTTCTTCCCCTTTCTTTGACTTTGGCTATTTGCACTTTCTATAATCTGCTTAATTTATTATTATTATTATTATTATTTTGCCTAAATTTATTCCCTGTTTGCTTTTAGTACCAAGTTCCATGTCTTCTTGATTAATCATCCTTATCTGTGACAACATTAATCAAAATCCTTGCTTGTCCTGATTATTTGTTATTTTGAAATGTTAGTTTAAAAAGTAAGGTGGTTAGCAATGATTATAAAGTAATTCCTCGTTCTGAATGCCGTTGCCATGGCTTGACAGATCATTATTACACCCATAGAATATGAGCTTCCTCCCATCTAAATGGTTATTTATTTTTCTATTTTCAATATCTTTTGTTGAATGGTGGGAAGGGTAGGTCTCAGCTAGGTTTAATTAAATTCTATTTGACAATACACCTTGGAAATTTATATTGGTAACTAGAATAGTTTGTATTGATGATTTTTTATTTTGTAAATGAAAGTAGCAGTGCTACCTGGAGCAATAGTGATGTCATTTGTAATTAGCAGGAATGATAAATTTGGATTGTTGGTGCATTTCAGTCAGGTACTGGGTTCATGAGTTCCCTCAAGTTTGTATTTTGGGCATGAACCTGATCATGGATTGCATCAATAAAATCCTATTTGGCACTTGCAAGTGACAATTATAATTTATAATGCTCTCTTAAATTGGTCACAATGTAATTGTTTGCATTGACATGATCATCATAATGTAGTGCTGTAATAACAGATCTAAAGAAAAAAATAGAATTGAATTTGGAAAGGCCAACTCTTCCGAGACAGATGTGCCTGGAAAGAATGCTTTGATTAAATAATCAAGACAGCAAGTTTACATTGATTATATATTCAATGCTAGATTTATAGCATGTTTAGTTGTGTTTAAAAGTGGCTTTTTAGCTATTTTCTTGGTAGCATGTAGAGTTAGTAAAAAGCGGCTTTTAAGCATGACCAAACTTGTTTTTAATCTTTTGCATTGATTATTTTATAATCAAGATGAACTCTTTCTCTTGATTATTAAATCAATGCAGAAAGTAGATTTTTTTGGTCTGTTTTAGAAGAAAAATAAAATTTGCACATTGTTGTAAGCTAGCCCACTTATGGGGCGAGCCAGTGGGCTGGTATAGTCAACAAAACAGGCCAACCTATCATTTTTATCATGCTGCTTTCAGCTTCTGCACGTTGGAAACCTCTAACTATGAGCATGTGGCTATGCTTAAAAGTAGCAAGAAATTATTTGCACAGGGATTTAAGTATGAGCTTTAACAGAATTGATCTCTTGCTCTTAATAGTTGGAAAAGAGAAATAAGGGCCCTGCTACTGTGATAGAGCCGGGGACAGGCTCCTGTGACAGTTCAGATCAAGGGCTGAGGTGGCCTCCTGTTGTAGGGGCCTGTCCCCAGCCCTGTCACAGTAGGAAAACTTGAGAAAAAATGCATTATAATAGAATGGAATCCAAACAGGGGCTAAGGTTGTTACAATGAAGTTATGTTTTTTACAGTTTGGTCACTGCTTGAGCCTATGTTTTGGAGAAGGTGTAAGCTCTCAAAATTAGATTAATTCTTGAATTAACTTATGAAAGGTCATGATCTTTGTTCTGAAAAATGCTCAACAAACTCAAAACATTCAATTTCTGGGATTAATGCTAATTTGATATGATGATGAAATGCCACAATTAGGTTTTGATAGTGTGTACACTTGAGGTAATGTTTTGAAAACCAGTCCAGGTGGATTTTCTGGAAAAATTGTATATTGATGTTGAACCATATTAAAAACTGGATGATAAAAATCAATGAGTTCTGATTAACCAGTTGCTCAAGACTAACTGGTTATGGGTTGATCGAGTTTCTGAGTTGATTTTAACTTAGGCTAAAGATAAAATAATGTTACCTAGGTTGTTGCTCTAAATATTGAGAATACATCTGTAAACAATTGGAGGTCTAGCAGTATCATTTTCCAATTGAATTGATTAGGTTTCATTGATTTATACTAAGCAATTTATTCTTTCAAATTTTTTTACGTGTATGATGGTCTCTCAATTACCATTTGAGATGATTTTTTATGCTGTACAGTTTTTAGCTATCATAATGGTAATGTTTCATGCTTTCCTAATGTTTTATGAAGTGGACGAGTTTGGCTTTAACGTAGAATATATGAAATTTGCTTATATAGAGTTTAACTTGCACTGTTGTCCCAATATATATTTGGAATCCAAACAGGGAGCCTAATTTTTGGCTTTAGAGGTAAGAGTTTTGCTACACGTGCATCGAGATTGATATTTCGGTGTACACTCCCCTCACATGGAGGATTCCAAGATATTTTTTTTTGTCGTGGGGCCTATCCCCTTATGTGAGGGGAGTGTACACCGGAGTGTCAACGTCAGTGTACAGATAGCATTTTCCTAGCGGTAGAATAATTGACGTTTACTTATATGGAGTTTAACTTGCACTTGTTGTCCCAATATATATTTGGAATCCTAACAGGGCACCTAATTGCTGCCCCCCTATTGGAGGGGCCCTGGACGTTCGGTATCTCTCTATATATAGAGTGACACCTTGACCTTGGCCTAAAATGTCAAAAAATACCTATGCCCTGCCCTGCTAGGGTGGGCTAGATGCCCCAAGACTCAAGCTGTGGAGCTTTCTCGTGTTGGGCATTTTGTAGTCGATGGTGGCATAGGTGACCCTACTCATTTTTCTACACCTAGAGAGAAGACTCTAATTCAACAGTCGATGGTGGCATAGGTGACCCTACTCATTTTTCTACACCTAGAGAGAAGACTCTAATTCAACTCGAATAGGACTTTAAAATTTCTCACCAAATTAAAGTAATGAACAATTATGCGCCAAACTTGGTGAAATATTTGTTCATTTAGTATGATATATGCTAATGATCTAAGAAATTGGAAAATATTTTTAAATTTAACCGTCAAGCTTTCTGTCAAAATTTTGGTTTAGGTTTTTCCCCCTTTTGGGAGTTTTTAGTTGTGTTCGCAGTGTGGACACTAAAGTTTCTTCAGACCTGTCGACCAGTTTTCGAAGATATTCAATTTGGGCCTTGGAAAATCAGAGTGCACTTTTAAGTGGGATGAATTTTTTTATTTTTGGCCCCGGGTCATCATTATCAGGGCCCATGAGCCCTGGACCCTCCTATAGGTGGGGGCTTGTTTGTACATACCCTCCCACCTATAGGGGGGGGGGGTGCTACTTGGCCAATGAACAAAATAATTGATTAATAATTCTTGGATTTTCAAGCTATAGGTTGGCTAAAAGTCCTCCATGATTTGAGGCATATGCAAAGTAAAGCATTGAAAAATCTTTAATTTGGCCATCCTTTTGGAAGTGCCCTTTGATTTTCTAGATCCAAATTGAATATCTACAAAACCGTAAAGATTTTAATCTATGTTCTGATAGTTGTGGCTTCTGGTGTTTTGCCTCTCAAATAGCTCATATCGTTGCCACTTACTTTGACAATGAAAATATAAAAATTATTCCCAATTCTTGGTCCCTTTTTGGCTCTCTATGCAAATGTCTATCCATGAAGTAGAGACCAGTATCTAGAATAATGGTATTGTTGAAATGGAAATTGCATATAGTGCAGGTTGCACCTTTTTTGTTCAAGGAAATTAATGGTTGCTTCCAAAGACCATTGGACATTGTTCAAATAGCAAAGATTAACATATACCAATATTTGAAATACAACATTGTGATGTGAGGTGAGAGGCAAAAAAAGGAACCAGTCTTGATTTATTAGTGTGAGAGCTTTAGACAAATTAATACCAAAATTAGAGTTTTAGAATGTATATTTTTTTATGTAGTCTACAAATTTCAAATAAAAAATTATATTAAGTCCCCGTTTGTTTCCCATTAGTTGCTCATTAAAATGAAAAATATGATCGTTATCCATCATATCAAGTCACCATATTTGACTTTCTATCTCTTGGGATTTGTAATGGTTATATTTTTTATTCTTATTTTTACATTAATGTGTACCAAACGAGGTTTAAAAATCGGTTCCATTCGAATATCAACAATTCTAATTTAGAAATCAAGAATCAATCCGAACCCAATTGTTTCTTGATTCTTTATTCTCAGTTTCGGTTCCTAAATTTCTTTTTTGGAGCCGTACGAGAACCTCCAGTTCTGGTTCAATTTCGGTTTGGTCGATTAAAATGTCCAAGCCTTTCGTTAGAATATATTTTCAACATATATGGGGAGCATCTTGCATTGTCGCCATACACTGACATCCCGATCCAGATAACATCTCTTCCCTATGCATGGGAAGCCCTTTGTGAATGGTTGTCAAGGCTGGACAACACGTTCCATTGTCCTGCCCTTTCCCCCTTCTCTGATCCTTCCTCTAAGAGAATATTTGATCGACGGTCGCTCAAAGTTCTCAGCTGTTAAACGAAAGAGTTTTTAAGCACAAGTCAATGCCTTAGGTGCCTATCTGGAATTTGTCTAGATGCGGATGAGGAAGAGCAGACTGGACATGCCGAAGACTAAAACAAAACATTTCTCAGCTTTCAAGCTGCGAAGATATATCTGCAACTATTCGGCGTCAACCCTTTGAGGTGGCTAAGATTGTCATTTCCCTTGTAATTATTTGAGCTACTGAAGAGCATTATTTCTGATTTATATCTCAGCATTCCCGCCATTGCATTGCAACATGTTAGTCGTCTAGCATGTTCAGGGAAATGCGGCAAACGTATAAGATCGTATACAAGTGATAGTTAAAAGTGGTTAAAGTTTTGTTCCCACGATGAATAAACTTTAATTTAAGTTGTATTGCTTCGTGATCAAATGCGAAGGTGACAAAATCAATTGATGAAGTGAATGGTTTGTATTAACTACGAAGAATCATGTTAAATACTACATAAGTGCACGTGAAAATGATTTTGAAAAAAGTATATATGAAAAATGCATGTTAGAAATCAAATGTTTGCTCTACCATTGATCTCTTGCTCTAATTTTCAAATTCAATTTATTAATTTAATTTGTGTATAAATTGACAACCGATAGTCATATCTTCTTCAATAACCTCTACAGAGCAATGTTAAACATATTTCCAAATACAACTGAAATATCTTATCTCATATTCGAATTCTTAGTAATGCATTAATTCACAAGATTACATATTTCAATTGCATAAATCATAAAATAGTTCTTCCTTAACATCTATAGGACCTTAAGTTGCTTGTCATGGTGTGCTAAACCTATTTGAAGCTCTTGAAAATAAAATAAGTCACTCGTTGTATAATTGGTGATCAAGCATTCCAATAACGATCAATCCACTTCTCCACGTTATGATATCCATAATACTCAATTTGGCCTCCCAAGTTAGGTTTGATTGTGTGACAATTGCCATCCAATATTTGGTTAAATAGGAGAGAGAAAACAAATACTTGCGAAATATTTGTACCCTACGATCGCATGGTAATAGGAGTTGCAATTGCATGGAATAATCATTGTATTCACTATAATTTTGTAGTTCACCCTTGCAATCGCATGAGAAATTGCCTTGTGATTGCAAGTTATAACTTAGCCCATGTTACTATGTGATCTTCATTTTCAACTCGCCATGCGTCTCAAATCCTTCTAAATTACAATTTAAGCCCTTTCTTTTCCAATTCAAGTCGCTTTGGTCTACATCTGGTAAATTATGCACAAATTATGTCGTTTTTTTTTTTTTTCTCATTTTCATTACTTTTCTCCAAAAGCCTTTCAACATCCGGTGTGACCTAAATAAACAATATTAATATAAGTATTAATTTCCTAAAAATACTACCAAATAAAAACAATGAATAATTCAACTATTGTGCTCAAAGTGTATCAGGTTTTACACGGATAAGTGTAAAATTAATCGAAGTGCATAACTTATTCACACTTCATAGGTCAAAATATAATTTCAATATATCATCATAAGTCGGTAAGGCTATCCAACTCGAATAGATACACAAATGAAAAGAAAATATTTTAAAATTTTTCTCTTTTTTTTTTTCCAATTATAATAGTGTTAAAAACACATAGCAATCACATGAAACAAATATTATATTATACTCAAGAAAAAAAATCGATTTTCTTTCA
>NC_036258.1:13675599-13695572 GCF_002742605.1 Olea europaea var. sylvestris | reverse complement strand
ATTGAAACATATTGATTTTCGTGATTTTATATATTATGAGAGTTCAGTTTCTCGCATTTAGTGGAATGAGTGGAAACTAATAATTTTTTTGTACTGTATCAGGTTAATTGTGGTTCAACTATTGGATCTAAAATATATAAGTCTGTTCAAGTCACTTTGATAACTTTTCAAAGTCTTGGACTTAAGTGCATTAGTGATGAAAGTTCATGAACTGAACATCTGAAAAAGCCAAACAAGTTTTGATTTATATTTTATGAGTTGAAACACGAATCTAATTATTCTCGTAGATCTTGGGAACCAAGTTCTTGACTAAAATTAGCGAAATTTATAGTTTCTTGAACATATTCTTCTGACGATTATTAGAGTGAATTAGATAATTATTTTCATATTTAATTGATTCAAAATAATTTTTTGTACGTTCTGTAGTTAGGCACTGTTTAGTATTGTTTTATGTGATCTATGATTATTGGATTTATTTATTTGATGAAGGCAGCACCTTGGCGCCACCTTACTAGTGCCTAGGCATTACCCAAATAACAGCGTTGTGGACATTTATGTTTAATTTAATCCGAAAAAAGTTCAATTAACCGTAACTCGAGATAGCCATTGAAGAGGTCATAAAAACAACATTTTATAAGATTTTGAAGGACACTTCGATGATGGCTAATCTAGAGAAAAAGCAATTGAAGGAAGAGATGGCGAGAAGTAAGATTGATTCAACTCCAATACCCTTTTTTCTCTTTTTCTCTCCATGTTGAGTTTTCTTTATTTTGCAATCATGAACTAAGTCAATTATCTAGGGGCTTGATGTAATCTATACTTGATACTATGTCTTTATTTTCAACATATCTCTTTGAAATTTTATATTAAGTTTATTTGTTAAATAGTCATTAACTATCGATTTATTGTTTAAGATTTGACACTCGAAAGAGGGAACTTTAGATGTGATCATAGAATAACACAACCTAGAATTTTATAGGTTTCAAGATAAAGTATATATCTTTAGAAACCTTTTACAAAAAATTATGAACTTAATGAATTCTTGTAATTTTGATTTTGTGTAGAGATACTGGAATCGAAATTTAGGAATGATTTTGACTATGGGCTCGAGAGAGGGATTAGAAATATAATAGGTTCTTTGCTTATTGTAGTGGAAGATTTGTCACCAAAGTGTTCTGGGCTCTATTTTAACCTCCAATCGACAACCTCAATAAATACACTCGACTTAAGGATCCTCGAATCAAATCCTCTCTAATTGCTACGGTTTGCCAACAAACGACACACACAAAAGGTGTAAGCACAGCAACAAAGATAGTCATAGAGGCCAGAGAGAAAACAGAAATGGGAGAAATAAAGCCCCTGTTTGATCCCCATTAAATTAAATTACATTACATTTCATTTTTTCTCTCCTATTTTCAACCACACAATCTTCCATAAAATAATATTACACGTAAATCGAAAATTTTTCCTTCTTTTTCAACTACTCATTTTTCTAAAAAATACTTTTCCCCTCATTTTCATTTTCAGGTAATGGGTATCAAACATGGGCAAAATCATAGAGAAGACAAATGGTATCATAGAGGAGACACAGAAACTCATGGTTTTAAAAACCAAGTGAAAAGGAAGTAGCATATATATAACACACATTAGGTCACAACAATGGGTCCAAGCCTAATATTAGTAAGTAGGTTCGGTATCACTAAACAAACCAACTCTCATAAGCCGTCCAAAGAGAAATAGTTTGGGCCATGAGCAGCACTAAATAAACTAGGCTGCTTCAAATGGCCTATTTGGTTTGGGGATTGGGTCTTCTTCATTGAGGTGTTGACTTTTCATTTAGTTATTTGGTCGATGTTGACTGAAAAAATATATTGAGTTACAATATTGTCCTAGAGGTTGTTTGACAACAAATTGCCTAACACTTATAAACTAGGAAAACCAATTGGAGATGAATAGAGAATTAAAAGATGTAGTTGATAGTTAGATGAAATCAAAATCATAGGCTACTCTCATCTTGTTTACTTCTTAAGATTCGGCATTCCATCGTTGATGTAATCAAACTTTCAATTTAGATTTAGTTAAATTTAATTGATTCTATTAATTCAATCGTCTAGATAAAATAAGGATTATTATAAATAGTACTTAGTGGGAATTCAATTGTCAATCCATGTAGGTTTGACATCCAAACTCAACATTATATTATAAACCTTGACACCCTGATAACATTGATTCAATTATTGGTCCTAAAATAAGTAAGTTTGTTTAGGTTCCTTTGATAACCTTTATAAGTCTTGGACTTAATTGCACTAGTCATGATAGTACATGAATTGATCATGTAAAAAGCCAAATAAGTTTCCTAGATAGAACATGACAATGTTTCACGGGGTGCGTTTCTTCTTGGCACAGAAAGGAACACCGTGCGGTAGTAGTCTGCTCCGCTAGACTACCTTCCGCCTTTTCTCGATCGCGTTGGGACGAAAGAAAATTTGATTGCAATTTTGTAGAAAGCTTACAATTGAGAATTTGAATACATTGAAAGTATATTGAACATTGATTGATGAAAACTGAACATTACAATTGATGAAAGCAAAAAATTACAAATGCTGGTACAGGGGGTGGACACCAGTGAGCTTTAAAGATTTTTGAATGACTAATACCCCCTATAATAGCATTCTGAACAAAAACCCAAGTGACGGGAGTAGACGTTTAAAAGACGAGGAATCATACTAAACGTTTACCAATATCAGAGCTATTTTACAATTGAAATAACTATTACAATGAAAAGAAAATTACAACTCAAACTTGAAGTAATATTTACAATGTGCGGTCGAAGTTGGGCAAACTGCTGCTGCGATAGTGTCAAGGGGCTAAGTAAAGCTGCGGTCCTTGACACGAGGTGCCACGACATGCTACAGCTCATTTTCGAAGGAAACAATCCCCAAGGCCATCTTCTTGTTTCACCTCTTCAAAGAGATGTTCTATATAAGATTTTTTACGATTGATTGATGTGATATCTCCATATCAGAAGCCTCTCGATCAACTCGTGAGCCCACTTTTCAGATGTAGGACCTAGGCTATAGGGTGGCCATTTTTAAAAATCATTGAATGCCCTCTGAAACTAAGACTGCAAAGGTGATACCTAGGAGACTATACATCGACCTTTAAAATGAGGCCTTATGTCCATCAAATGATAATCACTTCACATCTTCTACTATGAAAGCTCACACTCTATGTCATTTGAAAGTAATGTAACTTTAAACTTTTAATAGTAATATTGCTCATATTGTTATTTTTTCTCTACAACTAGTTACCCGCAAACATACTTGTGGCTCACATCTTCCATTCATCCCACATCCAAGAATATAAGGTAGCTAACTTGATAGTTAGAGTGTTCATGATCACGTTCCCCCACCATCGGAGACGGTCAGACATTTCTAATAGTTTGTTCAAGTGTGGAGAAGCCTTATGTGTAAACATGAGTAGAGCTGGGATTTTTTGACTAAGTCATCAGTTAAAAAAGATGTCAACATGTTCGCGTCATATGTTGAAAACCATACTATTAACCAAGAACAAGCCCAATCAGAAAGCTTACTAGAAAATATATTTACTTCCCTCTTGAATTAGGTATTGTTCTTGAAAATAGAACAAGTGAAAGTTTGGAACAAAAATATTTGAGTGTTCTTCAATTTTGGCTTTTTTATTAGAAAAGGTTCATCAAAAGCAAAGTGTTTCCAATTTTCCTTAAAGAAAGAACAAAATTTGTAGGAAAAACATGATCTCAAGAAGGCCTATTTGAAGAAAAAAATGAGTGTTATATAAGAGTGCTAGTGAAGGAGATTCATGAAGGATGGTGTGGGAGATTTTCTGAAGAAAAAGTCCTTCTGGTCAATACCGCCCATCGTTGACGCCATCATCTCAGAGGTAGGAGAGTTATTGCGCACCTCACCTGAGATGTGAAAGTCATGGTTGCAACATGGGAAGCCTCACGATGTAGAAAACTACCACACAATAGCTCTTCCAATGGGTGGTAGATGAGAGGGGCCTGCTTGATTCATAGCTTCCTCCTCCTTCCTTTGATGCATATTTCTTGGTGGATCAGCACGAGGGGCATTTTTTTTGCCTTTCCTCTGATTGCTGAATTGGAGGTGGGTGGCTATAGCCATGTGTGAGGCTAACGAAGCTACTGTTGCTACCTGGGCTAATTCTGTCAAACACACTATTGGACCTCCTAGGCCTTTGTTTCTAACTTATATGCTGTGGAAAGTTATCTTTCGTATTATATGGGACCTTGGTGGGTCGGTCGAAAGTATAGTGGAGGAAATATCGACCTCTACTTTTCTTTCAATGGGCCTAACTCCCTTGCCGCGCCTAGAAGATGTGGCTCGTTGACTTTGAACCTCATCTTTTTGCTGATATTGTCCTTGAAGCATAGGGAGGCATGTATAATCTCCCTGGCCCTGCATTTGCATCAGTAGCTCTTGCATAGCTAAGTTCTAGTTGGTGATGTTTCTCATGTTGGTTGCCATGGTCCCTATTTCCCTAGTGAGTTGGGTCTCCATTCACATTCCACCTCTTCTGTGGTGGTGGTGGTGAAGTCACTGACAACCAGTTGGGACAACCGCTGGTGGGGCTGTGCCAGCATTTTCTCTCACCCTCTTGGGGTTACATTTTCACCTGAACTCATTTTTCTGAATCTCAACTTCAAATCTTCAACTTGTGGGGTTTGCTCTTGTTCTTTTTCAAGAACAAATCCTTTTTCAAGGAGGATATCCAAATATTTGTCTTACAACAAGCTTTCACCACATGATCACTCATGGTTATGGTATGATTTCCCACAGACGATGCCAATCTATTGGCCTTGTTTTCGATTAAGGCCATGTGGACAACAGATATCGGTCTCACCCCTGCACACATAAGTCGAGTCCTACACGTTAAGACACATCAATGGTCTAGAAACATCTAAGAAAGGCTGTGGGAGTAGCTCAAAGACAGGGATGAAAACATTCGAAATTCGACGATTATATTTGAAAAACGATTGTACAATAATTACCAATCGTAAACGATCAATGTTATGCAAACTTAATTGTATTTGTAAGAGAGTAAAATGGGATGAATTGTTTTGTATTTATTCTGGTATTGAGTTTTGTATGTGAAATTTCTAGAAACATCTAAGAAAGGCTGTGGGAGTAGCTCAAAGACAGGGATGAAAACATTCGAAATTCGACGATTATATTTGAAAAACGATTGTACAATAATTACCAATCGTAAACGATCAATGTTATGCAAACTTAATTGTATTTGTAAGAGAGTAAAATGGGATGAATTGTTTTGTATTTATTCTGGTATTGAGTTTTGTATGTGAAATTGCATTAGCCTTACAATGGTGACATGGAGGAGTATTTATAGTAATGCAAGGTGAATTGTGGCCCTAAGATGGGAGTACACGTGGCCTCATCTCCACAATCCACACATCTAATCCTAGGCATCACCTTTGACTTGTTAGCCTACTTTACATTTATTAAGTAGCAGAATCACCACTTTGTTTGACAAGACTTGACACTTAAACTCTATGATATACGTCACATCAATCATTCAAAAAAGATACTTGTGAAGGAACAAATCTCTTAAAGGGAATGATAGTGAAGACGCCTCGGAAGCATAGCTCGGTTCATGGGCCTCGACATGAATCGCCTCGGCCACCTTAGGCTTAGAGATGTTGAGCCTCAGTTGAGGTGTTGACACCTACGACCTCGACCAGCATGTCATATACCTCGTCCTAGGTGGGCCAAGGGCTAAAATGGGTTAGCCACGTGGAGCCACTTTTGATGAGATGTAAAAGTTTCCTCAAACAGATTTTGTAGAAGTTTTGCAGTAGTGGCATCTTTGTCTATCTCTATATGCCTAAATGCTAAATATGATTTTATGATTGAAAAACTTAAAAGTTGGCGGCTCACGTGACCCTCCAGGACCCATTGTAGGTCCGCCAATGTTACAGAGTGTTACATAAACTCCTTAAAATGAGGGAGACATCAAAATGATTAAAGACTTTAAAGAAGGGAATACCTCTGAAAAAGGATTCACGAAAACAATAATCGCTGAAGATGAGAAACCCCTAAAAAAGGAGTTGTATTTGATGAATTAGACCATACATCATCGAATCGGATTCATAGGCAACTAGCATGGAAGAGCTTGAAACTTTTTCGATGGACCCAAAGATCTCTAACAAGTATATTTTAAACACTTATCTAGGCCAAATACATTATCTAAGCAATTAAATTAGGATATTTTGTATTTTTATTTGATAAATTATGATCTAATCTTGTGTAATTATTTCTTGTTAGGTAAAACTTAGTAATTGGATATGAAATTGGAAGAAATGAACGAAAATCAACGAAAATAATGATTTTCAAAGTCTAAGGACAACAATGAAAATATCCAATAGTTGATCTGAACCACAAAATGAGGCTTGAAGATCACATAGGATCAATTGGCATAGATTTGGGAACCAAAGGACTCATTTTACCAAAAAGGGACTCAATTGAACGGATGAAGAAAGCTGAGGACAAAAGTGCAAAACTCGAGAAAGAAGTTACCCCACGCGAATGCATGGGACAAACTTCGTGCATGTGCAAGGAAGGATTTCTGTGCAAACGTATATAGATAACCCCATGCACATGCATAGGTCTATTCTGGAACAGACGGACCAGCCTTCTATGACCAGAACTCTTATGGAAACCAATTTTGGGGCATTTCTTGACTTAGTTTTGCCACCAACAAATACAAGACAAGGAAAAACATTCAAAAGATTTCTCTCTATCACTTTTCATACCATATTATATCATATCATAAAATCTTTTAAGAACGAATGCAAATTAATTATAAGTTGGAAAGGAGAACAAATCAATCATGTGGATTGAATAAAAAAACATCAAAACCTCGAATATTCAAATCTTGAGAATTAAAGATCAAGAACATGAATTAGATTTCACATTTCCTTCTTGTATTTATAAATTTCGGGTGATATTTTTATATTCTTGTTGTTTAATTGATTAGAAATATGTTTTGCCAAAACTCTTTTATATTGGGGTAAAGATGAACCTTATAATTATTTGTTTTTTAATTCAAAAAATAAGTAGTTTAGTTAATTTGTGTTCTTGATTGATCTTATATAATTTATTGTATTATGTAAATGCGTGATCACCAATTAGGTAGTTAGTTGCTTATTATACTGTTGGAAGCTTACAATAGGTTTTCGAACTTTGTAATTTCAACACACGGACAATAGATGTTAGCAAGCAATAGCATGTATGATCTACGCAATCATATAGGTAATAGTGAAATTAAATACTTACTTTGCATATGAATTGGAACTGCAAATAAGATCAGCTCAATCTTAGAATAGGTTTAACTTACCTCGGAATGGATAGTTAAATGAAATTAAATTGCATAGGTTAAGAATTTGAAATAGGCTGATAATAGGTGGATTCAAAATTTCAACATATTCATCTCATAATTTAGTTAAACATAGTTTTAGAAAATTTGTAGAATAATTTAAAATAACTAAAATAAATATTTTTAATTATGTACATTCAAATTTGATAAGGAATTAATAAAATTGAATTTAAGGCTTATTCCTCATGGGGCAATACTCTTAACTTATCATATTATTATTTGTTCAATAATTTCACACACTTCTGGATTTCACACAAACTAGTTTTTGACGTAGTTGTTAGGAAATGAAGTTTTTAAATTGAATTTATTGATTCGTAATTGGATTCGAAATGTTTTATTTATTTATTTTTATTTTGTTATTTTTGGCTATCTACCACAATCCTGATCTCTCTCGTGTTTGATGTTCTTTTCAAGTGCTATTCAGCAGTGAATGCATGATTCTGATAACAACAAAGTAGAACTTTTTCAATGATTAATCTCGACATTGACATTAAAAATATGCCTGTTGGAGACATCTATTTGAACTTTGTAATAGGATATATTATACTAGGCAATTATTATATACATACACTGATTTTCTTAGGTCAAAACTTATGTGGTTTAAATAGTATTTTAGATTTCAAAAATAAGTAATTGACAAATCTAATGAAAACTGCTTACTTGTGGGAGATTATATACTTGGAGATTGGGGTGAGGAAATCATGATTATGGGAGATCCCCCCCTTTGAATGAGAAGGTACTTGTGAATATTATAATGAATTAGCCAAATTGGATAAAAGTAAAATGTTTGTGGAAGATGCCATATACCGGAATGAATTTAAGGTGCAGGGGGATATAATCCACATGGAAAAGTTGAAATGAATGACTTCTCATTACCCTTGGATTTAAAAAATAAATCAGCCATTCAATCTTGGGAGATATCAACTATTAAAGAAGGGCACAAAGAAGAGGACAAATTAATTACAAAGGAACCAAACGAAGAAGTAACAATTAATAAAGATAGATTTAACACACATTCATTCAACTTAATTTGTTGCCTAATAATTGAATTTGTGATTAAGCTCGAGTAGGAGGTAGAAGTCTGAATAATTGAATCGGATAGAATGAGCAAGTCATGTCACATTGAAAGAGGTAATGTAAAGATTTGGAGATCAACCAAAAGTGGAGCAAAGTCAAAATAAGCAAATCAAGCAAGACATCAAGAGCTTTCTTTCAGAATTCCATGATATAGATTGTTAATGTCAACCTAATGACTATAAACAAATGGTTATTAGGAGGTATTTATTAATGCTCTCAAGTTAATATGTTAGATAACAAACGTTGTTTTCGTATATTAGGTAGTATTTAGGTATTTTTATCCCCATATTTCCCTAAGGTTGTGATAGAGGTGGGCAATAAGACAAAAAAATAGATCAAACCAAACAAACCAAATTGAGTCAGGTCGGTGTGGGTTAGTTTGAAATAAAAAATTGATTTGGTTCGATTAATTTTAACCATTAAAAGTTGGGTCCAATTGGTTGCGGTTTAAGTAACCAATCATCAATTAACATACTCATCCCGCTTTTACATTTTTTTTTTCTCATTTAAAATTCAAATTTTAAAATTTTAAAAAAATATATATGAATATAATTATTTCTTAAATAATTTGTTTATTGTCTATGCTTTTTCTACAAATTTCAAAGAAAGGAAATGTAAGGCGAAGAATTGTTTATGTAAACTCCAAAATTAAATTGTAGCTTTGCTTTTTCATTTTGATGTAATAATTTGTTGGTAACTAACGAATATATAGAATGATTTTTGAAAAATAGACCAATTACTATTTACATTATATATATTACTAATGTGTACTATGCAAGAGTGTGTGTGTGTGTGTATTTTTTACTCAGACAAATGTTCAAATCAACTAGCAAAGCCAAACTTATCCAAATTGATTGGTTTGGTTTGATTTCAACAATTGAATTACTTCGGCTTGGGTTGGAATTTACCCAAACTAAGTCAATTTTGGTTTCAAGTTGAGCTCAAAATCAACCTAACCCAAACCATGTCTAGGCCTAGGTTCTCACGTATTTAGGCTTATTATGAATTGTTCCATATTATTATGATCGATTTCTCTTAACTCTGTAGAAACATGACAATTGAAAACATACAATTCAACAATGGACAAGGGAAATGATGCAACCACGTGGATCATCTAGTTTCGACAATTTCATTCCATATCGGCCTATATTATTATACATACATATTGGGAATACCTTATTCCCTTCATTGCCCTTTTATTTTACTTAATTGATAATAAGTTATTGAGGGCAATGTCTAATTTAAGTTTGGGAATGGGAAAAAAAAAACATTTGAGTTTTTATTGCTTTTGTGTGATTATGTGAAATTTTATTATTTTGTTATATATGAAAGAAAATTGTAGAAAAAAATTAAAAATTTCAAAAATATCTTCGTTTTTTATTTACTTGCTTGTACGGGTTAGGTAGTCTTACCGGTTATGATGCATGTACTTGGAACTATGTGTTAGTTTATGAATTATGAATATTTTGCATGCTTATATTAATTTTTGCTTATTCATGTGAAATTTGATAACCTTTGTGAATGTGAATTATGTTTTACATTATGAAGGAATAAGTTAATTCATGCTTAATAGGTTGAAATAGTTGGAACTTAGATGCTAAACACAAAAATCACTATATTATATATCTTTAGATAAAATTTAGTATTGTTTGGGATGATTGAACTGTTGTAAAAAAATATTGATATTAATGGAGATTCCATGTGTGCAAATTATTGTGTAGATTGCCTGGGCCCATAAGATGAAAATTAGATGAAAATCTTAAGTTGGGGATCGATTTTTTAGAATGAGTGTTTAATAAAGGGCATTGTACTAATTATTGTACAAAAGGAGGAAAAATTTATAATAAATCAGTGATGCTTCCCTATAAAGATACTAATGAGAATAATTATTGAATGTCCCAAAAAGAAAACTTGAAATGGGATCGAGCTAGTGCATGAAATTGAATACACACAATATATATGAAAAATCAAGTGCCTGAATAGAAGAAGCGATACGAGCATTGATTAAGCCCCAAATACTTGTTTGAGAGAATTAGACATTTGACAATTGTTAACCTAGTTGACCTTAGAGGTAGAAGCAATCAAAATAAAGGAGAATCATTATTTGTTGAGATATTAACTTCCAGTTAGTGAAATTTATCCAAACTAGAGTAAATTCAGCCTTATAGTTCACACCTTGGGAATGCGAGTTAAAAGAATGAGTTTAGAGTATGTATCTTACGAGAGAAGAAATGATATATCTGACTATTAAGGATTGAGAATCAAATCAACTTGTGATTTATGACGTTTTACTTAATTCTTCATAGACATTTTACTTAATTCTTCACAATCTTACATCAATTTTACATTGGATAAATAGAAATTGATTTCCATATTGTGGTTTTAAAGTTGTTCATAGATTTAATACAATGATTCCAATAATGAGACAATCGACGGGTTATCTAACCAAATTTTGGTTGGCGAACAATTAGGTAATCAACATTGCATGCTTGCTTGTTGAAACAGGTTATAGTTTTGTTTGAAGACAAATAAATGTTCAAATTTGGAGGTATTTGATAAGTATTTTAGTACACTTATCTAGGTTATTAAATTAGGATTATATTATCTTTGATAAATTACTGTCTAATCTCATGTGATTATTTTTTGTTAGGTAAACTTAGTGATTGGACATTAAATTAAAAGAAATGAACGAAATTGAAAAAAATTGATGATTTTCAAAGTTTGGGAGGGCCAAATTGCAAATTTATGAGAAAGTGAGTCAATGGGACATCTAATTATAATGTCATCAACATACATCTGAGTTATGATAATGGTTTCCTTCACCCATTTAATAAACAAGTTTCTATCTGCACCACCTCTAGAAAACTTCTATTCCAAAAGATATTCAGTTAGTATGTCATACCAAGCTCTAGGAGCTTGCTTTAGTCTATACAAAGCCTTTTTAAGTCTATAGACATAGTAGGAAAATTTAAAATCATTAAATCATTTAAGTTGTTAAATATATGTCTCTTTTTGAAATAATTCTTCAAGAAAGCACTCTTGACATGCATTTTATATAGCTTAAGCCACAACAAGTACGATTCTGTTAGATATAAGTCAAGCAACAGGAGCAAATGTCTCTACACCTTCTACCTAGGTGTATCTTCGAGCAACTAACAGAGCCTGATTTCTAGTTATGGTACCTTGACCATTACTTAAATATCCATTTAGTACCTATAAAATTTCCATCCTTAGGCCTAGGTACTAAATATCAAACATCATTCCTAGTAAACCGTCACATATTATATTCATCCAACGTTCATTGCTAAGGGCATATTCAAAACTCTTCAATCCAAGGAATTGGATATTTGTTTCTGTTTGTCAATCAGTTTAGTTCTCTATAACCAATGCACAATCTCATTGATCCATCTTTCTTCTTCACAAACAAAATCAGTGCACCCCAAGGAGTGTACTTGGTCAAATGTAACTTTATCCAACAATTTTTACAATTGTATCTTTAATTCTTATAATTCTTTTGGCACCATCCTATATAGAGCTTTAGACACTGGAGTTGTCCCAGGCACAAGGTCAATTGTAAACTCCAATTGCCTATCAGGTGGTGCGCCAGGTAAGTCTTCAGGGATTACATCAATGAAATCTCATACAATCGGCACATTACCAATAGTAAGTTCCGATTGCTGAGTTTCATGTATACTCACTAGAAATCCCTAACAAGATATTTTTTTAATATATTTTCTGCCTTCGTGGCTGACACAAGTCGATGTAAAGATTTGACTCATATAGCGAAAAATCAAAACTCTTCCTTCCCAGGCTTCTGAAAAATTAGTCCATTCCTAGAATAACATCAAAGTCTTTAATGTCTAGGTATAGATCAGCTACAAATCCCTTGCCTTCAATTTCTAATTTCATTGCCCTAGCGATTTGATTGGTATTCAAAATTCTACCGAATGGGATGAAAATTTCTAGAACACTATCAAATTTTTCACATGCAATACATAATTTAGCAATAAATACGATGGAGATAAATGAATGAGTAGCTCCTAAATCTATAAGAATATATGCAGGTAGTTCGGATATTGATAGAATGCCTGCCATTATGTTCGGATCTTCTATTGTCTCTTTCTAGGTTGAAGCAAACATTTTGGCTTTCACTTTCTTGCCCTCCTCATTGTCTTTCATAAATGGATATGCCTTGCAGTCCAAGGTAAAATGTCCTTCTTGGCTACATCGATAGCACACATTTTTCTGAACAAGCACTCTCCTCCATGTACCTTGTTGCATTTAGAACATCGTAGAATAACTTTATTTGGTTTGCTTTATCCTAATCTTGTATTGACCTTCTTAAATTGTCCAAATCCTTTTCTTTTATTCGATCCATTCACTTTCATTTCCCATATGATTCCTTATTTTTCTCAGTCATGCAATCCATTTCTAGACGATCAGAAATTAACTGAGCCCGCTGAAGCACTTTACTATAGGTAGTCGTATGATGAGATGCCATGATTCCTATAATCTCTGGACGCAACCCAAGTTCAAACCTCCTGGCATACTTTGGCTCGGTGTTCACAAGGTGTATTGCTCCTAGAAAGTTGTTCAAATTTCCTTTCATATTTATCAAGCGACATATTTCCCTGCTTCAACTGTAGAAACTCTGCCTCTCTTTGATCTCTTAAAGATTGGAAAAAGTACTTTGTCATCACTTTTTCTTTGAACTGTGCCCAAAACATAGCACGTTGTTGTGCTTCCGTTCTAGTGTGTCAAGCAGACTCCCACCAGTAGCCTGCTGCTCCAACCAGCATAAATTCAGCACATGATACCTTCTATATGTCAGTGCATGCCATGTGTTTGTAGATTCGTTCTAGCCCTCTTAACCACTCCTCAATTACTAAAGGGCATGCTTTGCCTTTAAAAGAAGAAGGTTTGAAATGGCAAAACTGCTGTACAATTGAACTTGTGTTGTTGGCATTTGTCAGTCCATTTTGAGGAGGTTCTTTGCGGGTGCTTAATTCCTACGAAGGTCATGCATCGCCTTTATCATATCCCTAAACATAGCTATTTGGTCTTGTTGTCCTATTATTTTCTTTAAATTAACAAAATAAATTTTGTTTTACAAATATTAACAACAAAGTAGCTTAATATGTTCTAGGGAAATTAAATTTTTTTATTAATAGTACTCCTTGAAATCAGAATATACAATAGTTTGACAAAATTTTAATTTCCAATAACATGAAGGAAAAGATATCTCAATACTAAGGAAATGAAATATAAGTTTCGGAATAGTATTTTGCCTCAGGACCGGACTCTATATCCATCTCAACTAATGGCTCAGGTTCAAGCTCATGATCATTCTCTAACTTCAAACCAAAGTCATCCCCATGCTCCCATTTGGAATCCTCCTTTGGGTCCTATTCAAACTGAGGTTCTGTCTTAAGCTCTGGCTCAACTTCATTATCGAGCTCATTAATATCTCCAGTTGGGGTTCAAAGCCTCACTTAACCTATCTAAAAAGGTTTGACAATATATACCAAACTCAATTGTGCTTCGATGCTTTGGAGGGTTACCTTCTAACATCTCATGCCTAAATAACTCCCATGTCTTCCCATTGAGGTGGAAGTGAGTGTATGAGGCTATTCATAGCCTATATATGTGTGATCTCCAGTCCTGCATCCATAGCTACCATACATCTTTCATAGATATCTTGCAAATGTTCGACAAGCGAACGATAAGTTGCTATACAAAATGTGGTATTTCTAGCGGTCTGATAAGTTCTAACCATGTCTGTCACATAAGTATCTAATTATATTTATTTTTGTAGCGATATCAAAGTATACATTATGCTTTTGTGGTTTTAATAAAATTGCTAATAAGTATACTTTCATGTATAATAAAATGCATAATATATTTCATTCTAGAAAAAAAAATATGTATTATTCTTATTTTTTTCCCTTTAGACCACTAAGTCTTCCAATTAAATTATTATTCTAAGAAAAATCAATTGTGCACATAAATCACTTAATGAAAAAATCATATTATATTTGAAGGTTAAAAAAATATAATAAATTTTTTTCCGGTCTCCAAAAATGAAAATTTGAGCCCTGATACCAAACCGTAACGCCCAAAAATCTTTTCTTTTTTTTAATAAAATAGGCTTGAAGTGTTACAAAATAATCCTCTATTCATAATATAAGCAAAATCTACTTTCATTCGAATTTGAAATTTTGTTTGATAAGTTGATAATTATAAATCAGCAATTTAAGTAAAAAAAATTTCACATCAAAAAAAAAAATCTTACAGTAATACTATTTCCAACTATCAATTAGAATTTAACATAAAATGTCAAATGTTCGAACACAAGAAAAATTATTAAATAATGTGCACAAAATTTAAGATAAAAATGTTCTTCAAAGAGATAAAGGAAATTCGTAAATTTTCATCTTTAGAAATTTTACTTGACGAATCTATAATCATCACTCGGTCAATTTGCCATATATCCACACGATCCGTTCTAATCTGAAAAGTTATGGCAAGAGTAAGTATTTTGAAAAAAACACTCCATAAGAAATACGTGCACAGTCTTATTAACATTATATAAATATAAAATGATATAGCATACCGACATTTCTTAGATTTAGAGCAAACTGGTCGCAACATCCAATAGCTCAAAATTTTTTATATGTAGTCCTATATCCCGTAGGATTTACATATTTGACCAAACAGTCCGTCCCATAAGATTTAACATATCCAACCTGACGGTCCGTCCCGTAAGATTTAACATATAAATCAACCCAAAGGTTTTTAAGTATTTCATGCCAATTTCTATAAAAATACTAGAAAAAATAAGAATTTACTACTTGCACAAAGTATTCTTATTTCAATTAACACCAAAAAAAGTATAAGAAGGTGGTTTGAAATGATAATATGGTAGTGAATAGAGTGTGTATTAAAACAAAAATGAACTTATGAAATGTCTAACATAATACGCTCTCACCTCACACCTTATATAATTCACTCGCACGTAACCTAAATCCAAAATGTTGGTATTCAAATCAAATACATTTCAAGTTAATTGAGCATTAATAAGGTTAATTGTTTTAGTTATTATCAAAGTTACTGGTAATTATGTTTAACATTTTTTCAAATTCCTACCTGGAATTTTTGCCTTTTTTCTTCTTTATTATATATATTAATAAAATATTAAAGGTTAACACTTTTCTTTTAATTAGAATAACTTGGACAGGACTAACTAAAAATTAATTTTTCTTGAGCCCAAATTTTATTATTTAACACAAGCTACAAAATGACTATAATATCGATCGGTTTTTATCAACTTCTAAAATACTTAATTAGTCTACCCAATTAACTTACGTTAAATTTAAAAAAATACACGTGAGCAAATAAATCATTTCTGCAAAAAGTGGGTCGAATTTATCACTTCAACTTTTGGATTTTAGTGTGACGACAAAACTGGACATTGAATATTTCATTTCTAAATGACCAATATTAAATTTAGCCCATATGAAAATATAATAAAAGAAATTCAATTGTTACACTGTACACCCAAAACCCACAACATGTAACTTTAACTCTTCAGGATGGTCTAACATTTGACATTTAGTAGCTCTAGGTTCCAAATGCCCTCAATCTAACGTGCATAAGTCGCACGCCCCAATACTCCAATATGTGTTAGGTTTTGTGGCTTTCTAATCCATAGTTCTTGTGTGGTTTGAGACTCAACAAAAATGGATGGAGATCTATTGATTAAGTATGCTGAAGTGCACAAAGCCTCAGCCAAGAACCCTTTAGCAAGGCTTGAACTGATTAGCATGCATATGACCTTATTCATCGAGAACGTGTTCATTCTTTCAACAACCACATTCTACTAGGGTGTGTAATTCATAGTTCAATGTTTTATGATTCTTTGCTAAGTCCTAAATTGTTGAAGGTGTCAAATTTAACCTTTAAAGGATAAACCCACGCTTGTCTAGAATAATCATCCACCAGGGACCAAAAGTACTTATTCCCACCAAAGGTGCGATATTTCTTAGGCCTCAAAAGTCAGCATGTACATAGTTTAAAGGCCTTATGTACCATGTGGTCCTGTCTCAAAACTCACTCTTTGAGATTTGCTCAACATATAGGTCTTGCATAAATTTAATAGTTCAACTAAATCTTTTCCAAGTAGTTTTTGATTACTTTAAGATTTTAGACCTTTATTCCCAATATGCCCTATTCTACTGTGCAAAAGACAAGATTTATTTTCAGTTACAATAAACATGCTGGAATCTTGTGAAATAATAATATCACCTACAAGAAGGTACAGTCCATTTCTCTTAAGACCTTTCATGCCCGCTAAGGATCCCATCACAATCATCAATGTGTTATTGTTAGATTTAAAGGTATGTTCCTCATCTTCAAGAATTCCTCTGAGATTAGGGACATATCTGATATTCCTTATTGGTCTGATAATGCCATCATGCATTTTGATATCAACATCACTAATATCTACAACAGTTTGTGAGTTATTACCTCCCACATACACCTCTCTAGGTTCAACTTCCTTATAGTTATAAAACTAAGACCTAACAGGAACATATAGAAGGTAAGACCTGAATCTAGAACCCAATCCTTATTTACTTCATCATTTGACATAGTTACGACATGCAGACTATCTAATTCTAGGCCAATAGTAGCATTGTTCAATTCTGGATTGTTTAGTTCTCTGTGTTTCTTTTTTCATTCAAAGCAATATCTTTTAAAATGTCCCAACTTACCACAGTAATAATGCTTTACTATTGCTTTTATATTTTGATTAGATCTCCCTTCCTTTCTGTTGGATTTTATGTGCAATATTAAAGAGATGAAAAAGATAATCAACACAAGAATTTACGTGATTTGGCTGTGTGCCTACTTCCACGACAGCGAAGCGAAGATTTCTTTATTCAGTAGTGAAAAATAGGGTTACAACATATTATTTATACTAACCCTAACCTGGGTCCATATATGACTTTAAGGCCCGTACAAAAAATACCCTTATACCGTACCGCAAGGGCAACAGCGTCCCTAATAACCAGACAGTGAATTAAACCCGCGCAAGGCCGATGCCGTCGCTCCGCTCCGTTCCGTTCGATGTGCTCCGCTCCGCACCAACATCAACCCATTTGATTCAGCACATGTGTTCCACTCTATATGAGCCACATGCACAACACTTTCCTTTCTTCATTTGAAAGTTGTTCTCTCTTAACTCAGAAGCCATATTAACTCAGCATATGATCACAACAGTTGGATTCAACAAAACGGCCCACAAGACAATTGAAGAGCAAAATCCGGTTGCATAAGTGGTTAGTTGGAGGTTGCCACTTGGACCATCCATTCCAACTCAACAGCTAAGCAGTTTTCCCAAAATTACCCCAACTTAGTTGTAATATGTGAAACACGTTTTTCCTTTCATCACCAAATAGCATATAATATCTAGCGTAATATCATTCAATTCTAGTTGTGGCTCTGTGTGCGGTGCCTCAGAAAAGGTTTGTGAGAATGGCAGCATAAAGTGTGGTCAAAAGTGAATATGAACTAAGGTGATATGATTTAATTATTCAAATAAATGAATCTAATTGATTAGGGTACTTGCTACTTTAGCAACACTAGACAAGCCTTGTAAAATTCTACTTGTTTGGTCGGGGATATTAGGTTAGGGTAAATGACTTTAAAAAATAAAAACTTATGAAAAATAGCAAATTTGACTCTAAAGTAGGGTTCCTACGATTTCGTTCAAGAATCAAGAACCGACCTGAACCCGATTTTCGATTTTTGATTCTTGATTTCGATTCAAGAAATTCGGTTCCAACTAAAATGCTCACCTTTGATAGATGACATTCTTTCATTACACTATATATAATTTAAAGACCCGTGATCATTGTACTGTCACTCAAATCATTGTACTTTAATTGAATCATTACGCAATTTCAAAACTGGGTCACTACATACTTCAATTTGTGTCAATTGAATCATTATATTTCACTTCAAACTTGCGGATAAACTATAATAATATTTCAAATATTTTTCAGGCTCAAGGAGTATAAAAATGTACTTTAATTACGTAGATTTTATGTCACGAAGTTGGGTTTAGAAACCAATTTGGAGAATGTATCAGATTAAAGCAGCATATGCAGTCGCTACTACAAATTTAAAGTGTTGTGTTGGCATCACAATCACATTCATGTTGTGGTTGTGATAGAATTGGATGAAGCGATGAATTTGAGACAAATTTATAGTGACTCGATTGGCACAAACTGTCGTAATTTGATATATCAATGAAGAAAATTAAATTATTTGTTTGTTTGTTTCCTGAAGTATAATGTATTTCTCCATAATTCGGGAATAACATCAACGGCATAAGGATGAGGTTTGAATTGATGATAAGGAAAAGGCATGTCCTTTTTCTTAAATGTATTCAAAACACGACATAAACACGAAAACGACAACTACAACTTGCGTACAAGTTGTTAATGGAAGAAAAGCATGCATATATAAAAATGAATTTCAAATGATAATTTAATATCGTTTAATTTTCTTATATTTTGAGAACTTCGCCAACTCAATTTCCAAAAGGGAATAATTGTTGATGGACAGACCACCAAAAGCTGTAGTAAGTCATGGGGTGATCGAGTTGGTAGAGTAGATGAACGCAGAGGCCTTCGGTTACGAGTTTTATTGCCCCTACCGACAGTTTCTCAGTCGAGCATATCGTACTGGGCTTATCTAGTACGATTTATCTAGCTAGCGTGACTTGCAAGTTATTGCATCAATCTGAGGGGTTTACCCAGTGCGCACTCGAAAGGTAACAGCTGCAGATTCTCCCGTCATAAAAATAAAATAAAATGAAACACTATGTGAAGGCCTTTATAAGATTTGAATGGTCCCTAGTATCCTTTATAAATCACAGTAAATCATCACTGAAATGAGTTGTTAGGGATTTAATTTTTGGACTAAAGTAGTTGTACACACTTGTGTACATTAAGTATGACACTTCATGTATTGGCAAAATCTATGCTATTAATTGTTTAAAATATTGTTAAAATCAATGGGTAAAACTCTGTCACCTCACAATAATGTCAAACTTAGTGTTAACAAATATGTACACGTAGCACAATAAAAAAATTTGAAATCTTGAACTCTACCCTTTTAATTCGGTATTATGTTAAACTAGATTGAAATATTATCACCACAAAAATTTATGCACATGTTAAGCATTCTGTGGAAAGAAATTTCAACTACACGAGGGTCACATCAATTACAAATTTGTTCTTACTTTTAGATAGGGTAGATCAAAATTGAGTGGTTACATTTATTCTTTTAATTTCTGTCGAAGAACAACATATAGAACCAAATTGAGCAACAAGATGGGAAAATCTACAACTCTTGCATTAATATTCAAGTACTATAAC
>NC_036258.1:13670584-13674840 GCF_002742605.1 Olea europaea var. sylvestris | reverse complement strand
GTCGAAGAACAACATATAGAACCAAATTGAGCAACAAGATGGGAAAATCTACAACTCTTGCATTAATATTCAAGTACTATAACATCAAACCATGACAATAGGCTAAGAAAACGATTACAAAAGAGTCAAGAAATTAACAAAATTCAACTGGAAAGATAATTTGATTTCAATACTAGTAAGATAAAAGGTAGGTTGTGACAATGCAATGCAAGTGAAGATGGATTCTTTAAACTAGAATCAGTTTCGTCCATATCAGCGGATAGTCCCATCCGGTATCTTGCTGTCTTCTGCTATGGGGCTCCTCGACTACTCCCCAGCACTACTGTTAGAAACGGACCCAAAGGCACCCCTTTGTAAAACCCCAGTAGGAGATGATGCAGATTGTGGGCTACTATTTCCACCCTCTTTCATAAGGTCGAGTGCTGTGGTGTTCTTGGAGTCCCCGGTGCTGGTATTTGTGCTATTCAAAACCTCCCCGAGGGGTCCACCCCTGGAAGAGTCCCATGAAATAGGGATCCAATTCATTTGCCTTTGGCTTTGTTCATTAACAAGGGTACCGACTCCCAGTCCCATTTGGGTAGCTTCTAGTTCCTGAGACATTCTCAATGAAGAGGCTGCAAGGTTTTCATTTGTTGGAGACGAGGTAGAAGCCATGAAGTCGGATGTGACCATCGGCATAGACACTGATAGTTGTGTCCTAACATCAGCCCATGAAAAAGCTGAGGGATCGGTCTGGTTTTTTGTCCACTCACCCATAAACTGGTGAAATGGATGCTGTGATTTGCTTTCCTTTTCATCCAGATTGTTACCCATACCATAGTTTCCGCAGTTCATAAGCAAAGAACTCTCATTCATGGGGTTGAACAAAGAATTAGAGCAGACTAATTGGAACTCTGATTGTGAAGATTCTTTATATGAATTATCCTGATCAGCAATAGAAGATTGATTTTCTTTCAGATTTGATGCTGAAGATAAAGTGGATAGACTCATTGTACGTTGATATCCCTTGTCCACATGTTCCTTGTCAAGAAAATTCCTGCTAGGGAAAAAATAAATAAATAAATAAAATTGTTTTATAAGACCAAAAGACAACGATTTCAAACGTACTGTTGGTATGCAAGTTTGATACATAGTAATGTCTAATACTATTATTCCTTAACAATGGAACGGATGGGAGAGCTTGTACCATGCCGTTTAATCTACCTGTTAATTTGAGGGGTTGCAGACAAAGAATTACTCGAACCAAGCTGGTAGTTATTGAGCTGATGGTCATGTGAGAGACCGCCTCCAGCGACCACTGATGCTGATGTTGATGAAGCCACCGGTGTCAACTTGCTAGTAATAGTGGTGGTGGCTCCAGAGACGGAATGGCCAGGTTGGCCTTCCACAGGCTTTCTTGAACGATGGCGGCCTCTGTTCATATGCCGCTCACAATATTTCTGGTCGACAACTGCATCTTTAGCGCACCGCCATTTCTTCCCATCAGTCCTCCGGCATCTTCCAGGCTCGGGATCAGTGTTGGAAAAACCCAAATGGAAGGCGTTGCCCCACCCCACTGTTGAGCATACATTCAAAGGAACTAAGTGATGGCAAAATGCTAAAGAATACACATGATCTTCACAAAATCATCGTAAAACATATCTCATCCTTTTTGAACTTGGAAGTCAGCAATTGAAACAAGTAATTAATTATTTTGAACTAACTTCTGCCTCACTGTTGAAACAATATAACTTTCTTTAACTGGTGTACTTACAAACAACTTTAAGCTAATTTTAAGCTTAGCCAAATCAGAAGTCGTCACTACAGAAAGTACATATATCAACATAAAACTACAAAAGAGAAAACTCACAAGTATTGTGTCTTAGGCCAGAAAAGGTTGAGCAAGCAGCAGATTGAAGGGCTTTTCTAATAGGATAGAGAAGATTGGAAGGAATGGGCACATTTGCAGTAATGTATTTGTAGATCAAGGCCTGATGTTCTAACTCCATCCATTGTGATGGAGTTATTGGCCCTCTCATCCCATGCATACCACCACCATTCAAGCCTGAAAATGAACAAACAGCCAAATACTTAATCATCCAAATGCTCCGTGACTTAAGTTACTTATTTTGACAATTAAGTACAGATGTTCTTAACTTTGAGCAACCAAAATGTTTTTAAAGAATTTACTTGCCTTCTTTAAAGTAAACTTGCTTATAAGTCAGTTAAAATAAAATATAAAAACCAGGCTTAGTCGAACATGGCCCGAGAGAAACAAGAATCAGAGCCTTAGGTTTAAAAAGACTGAGCCATTTCTTCCTCATCTATCCTCCCATTCCAATAATTTCTGTACTTCATTCTCTTTCAAATGAACTTCACATTTTACATTTTTCTACATCTCATCATTTTGATTCAAGATTTGCACAGCCCATTTTCTCAAAAGCACACAAATATCAAAAAAAAAAAAAAAAAAAAAATATTAATAATAATAANAAAAAAAAAAAAAAAAAAAAAAAAAAAATTAATAATAATAATAACATTTTTCTTCTCTTGTTCTACGGATAAGACTAGTTAGAAGCAAGACAGACACAAATGAAGACCATGTTATCGGAGCAGCAAATGAGAACATATTTGCAAAATGTGTAACAACACAAGTCGGAGAAAAAAGAAAATAATAAATTGGAAATTTTTAATGCTAACCTGGGTTTCTGCTAAAGGCACAAGATGTTTGCTGATAGTAAGGTAATGTTTGGGAGTTGGGTGAAGAGAAGCTGAGCATTTGCTGGCCTTCAGAGAAATTACTGCTGTTAGATCTCAAAAATGGAATTTTCTGATTTATCAGCATTTCTTTTGAGGCAACAGCTGAAAAATTGTCATTATTACAAGTTTTGGCCACCTTAAAATCCATATAATCATCTGGATTTACAGTGTCAGCAAACCTTCGCTGCTTGAGAAATCCAGATCCATGCCATTTGTTCTTGGACTCAGTAGCATTTTCTGAAGAAAAATCATTACTAGTTTTAGTACTTGAGTCTGAACACACAAAACCATCAAAGCCCACCAACCCTAAATCCATAAAGAAAAAGACAGTCAAGCCTTTGGAGAGAATAGGCAGTAAAAATGGAGCATTCGGTCATTTACATAAAAGAGACCAACAGTGTGTGTGTGTGTGTGTGTGTGTGTAATGCTATGTTTGGTTGAGCATAGCTGAAAGCAGAAACTGCATTTGTTTTTGTTTGGTGAATTTGATGTTTGTCTAAGGAAAGAAAATAATTGGATAAACCCACAAATAGACACAGAGAGCGTGGGTGGGGGCAAGTTACTAGGGGAGGTAAATAAAGGATACTGTCTCGCATAGTACCGTACGTATACTCTTATACAAATTAAATTACTTGTACGAATAAAGTGTACACTTTGATTGACACATTCGTATGTCAAAAGTTTGATAATTGATAGAAATATGTATTGTTGTGTTTCATTAAGAACCATAGTTCTGTATTTATAAGGAAGAATAAGAAATACAACAGCAATAATTTTATAGGGTTGTAAGAGTACAATTGTCATTCACTAATAAACTAACCATTTACAATACATATATTGAATGACACATTACAAAATATATGTCTCATTAAAAACTTGTTTGATAAAAATTCAAAGGAACAAAAAAAATCAAATGGAGGAAAAAGGGTATAGTTATTTTGGAATATTAAAAATAAATGTTACCTCATTAAAATTTTACTAGGAAAACTCAATGGGATAAAACCTAAGCAAATGAAAGAGAATATAACTACTCCCCTGATATTGATAACTAAAAATCTTTAAGTCGAAGTATTCGAATCTCATGAACCAATTTTTTGAATATAGATGTCGGCAATGATTTTGTGAATAAATCGATCACGTTGTCACTTAAGCGAATTTATCGAAATTGACGTCGACATTCTTTCAAAACTCATGTGTATGAAATAATTTTGAAAAAATATGCTTCGTCCTATCACCTTTGATATAGCCTCCTTTGAATTGCACAATACAAAGTATATTTTCTTCATACAAGATTGCTGGACTATTTTTTGTTGAAGTTAACACGTATAATGTTTAGATATGATGGGTTATATTTCTCAACCATATACATTCTCGGCTTGCTTCATGAATTGCAATAATTTCAGAATGATTTGAGGATGTTGCTATTAAGGATCGTTTCATAAATCTCCATGATATAGTTGTTCATCCACGTGTAAACACACATTTCTATTTGTGATTTGGAAAATGTTATGTGTACA
>NC_036258.1:13625818-13667135 GCF_002742605.1 Olea europaea var. sylvestris | reverse complement strand
TGTTAAATCTCTAATTCTCGATAATGAAATTGGTCATTTGATTTGAAGTCACCATAAAACCTTAAATGAGTATCATCGTATTTAATTGTGTTGAATATTGCCTCATTAAGGATCACTAATATGTCCGTCATGTACATTACGGTACATATTAAACTTAGTCTAGCTGATGCCATAAGTATTTTGAGTAGAGTAATGAGCAATCCAGGTAGCAGTCATTGGGATGACATGAAATGGGTATTCAAATTAAGCCTCGAAGCGGTTTGGCTTGGATTGATTTCAATTCGAACCCAAACCCAAGACCAAAACCAAATTAGTCGATTTGGATAAATTTCAACACAAATCAACATTCTCTAACTCTTAAAGCGAATCAAACCAAACAAAATCGAACTTTTAATTCAAATTGATTTTTTTTAAAAATAAATAAATAAATGTCTGAATTTTGGACCCCACTTAGATTATAAAAACTAAAATAACTATGTTCTTGTTTGAGCCCCATATTAAGTGAAAGAATGTATTTTTAAATAATGATTGATAGAGAACGTGTAGTTAAAAATTAAGAAATTTTTTTGAATTTATGTGTACTATTATTTTATTGGAGAATGTGTAGTTGAAAATGTATTTTAAAAAAATGAATTTTTTGAAGAATGAGGATCAAATATAGAGATGACAATTTGAACCGTCATAACCGAAAATCACGGTTAACCGAACCGAATGGGGCGAAAAAAATCGAACCGATGGTGCAATGGGGCGGATATGGTTTTGATTTTAATGAACCGATTCGTAATGGTGCGGGTATGGTATTTATGTCGTCGAATCGAAATCGAAACGATTACCCGCTAAAAAAAATCAAAAAAAAAAAAGAACACAATTGAATTCATTATGGGTTTTACACTACTTTTCTATGTAGACCAAAACTAAATCCCTCCTCTCCTCATTACATCTACCTGACTCATTCGGCTAGCCCATTTATCATTAGCCCCTAATAGCATTAGTATGACAGTATATAAATGTAAACCCTACTCTCCATAAACTCACACACGGCTCCACTGCCTCTACGGTCCAAGTCTTCGTCGCCTCCGAAAATTTGTTACATTTGTTAGTTATTCTATTACTGCTGATCATGTAAAAACAGAGTTCGATGTTTTTCTAGACGTGCTAGTATTGCCAAGGATGAATAGGAATCAATTTTGAATGCTGATCTATGCTAGTAAGACTTGTAGGGAAGAATAAATCAAGTAATTTCGATGCACAACAATTAAGAATGAAGGAAAAGTTTAGTATTATTATATTTATAATATTGTTTATTAAATTTTGTATTTTACAATTGAAAATTAGGATAATATTTGCATTTATGTTTGGAATATTGTTTGATAATGTTTACATTTTCGTTTGGCATATTGTGTTTTTGTTTTCATTGACTTTTTTCATAAATTGTTTTATATCGATTTGACGGATGAACCTATAAAAAATAATTTATTTTCGTGGTTATTAATCGAACCGAACCGTGTCGAACCGAAATACAAACCCGAATCGAACCGAACCGATTTACGTGGTTATGGTGCGGTTATGGTATGATCAAAAAATTGGTGGTTCGGTTATGGTTTTGGCTGAACCGACTCATAACCGAACCGTTGCCAACCCAAATCAAATAAGGGTTAAATTACTTTATATTACAAAAACTATTGACTAATAAATAAAATCAAGTTAATCGAGATGATTCAATAGAAAATTTAAGAATTTTTTATGTATTATGTAGCTTTACTACCTGGGTAGGAAAAATGCTAAAGTACAATATAATGAGGCTGTGAAAGGAAATTCCCAATGCTATTATTTATCAGCAATAACATAGATTGGAGAGAATTGAGATACAGATATGAAATTAAAACTTATCTTTTTATTTTTATTTTTCTTAAAAAAAGGTAATCATGTAAGTGGGTTGAATTGGTTCGGTTAATCAGCGATTTGAAACTTCAAACCATAACTAAATGGATCCACCATGATTTTGTTTAAAAAAAAATCAAAGCAAATCAATTACCTGTGTCAAGCTGACCCGAATCGATTCAATTTGATTGATTTGGTCAATTTTTTTGCCCGTGCTTAATTCAAATACTTAAAAGGTTCATATTATTGGGGATCAAAATAAGGAAGTGGTAACACTTTGGGGATTTGTAGATTCAGAATGCAGGGAACAAAGGCAATAGCAAATGAACACTTGCTTACATGTATTGCGAAAATGGTTGACAAAAAATGAACAAATTAAAGTAAATGCATGTTTTACAGTAATTTAATAAAAATATTAAAAAACCATTAAACATTTTACACTGCTCAACTTAATAGAGATTTCTCGAATTTTATTTTGTATAACATGAATATTTATGCTATATTAAGTAATAGAAAATTAAAGTAATATTATCATAACACTAAAATTGCAATAAAGTTTGTAACGAATGTTTAGTGCTTAAATTTATGTAGTAAATATATTAGATAATATATGTTCCCCTGTTTTCATATGAGAAATCAATTTTTCCAAAATATGACTAAGATGAAATCACTTCTTATAAAAAAATAATAAAAAAAGAACTTTCTTTAAACTAATACAATTTGTTTTTGTCTAAATTAAAATTAAGAAAAATGCAAATAAGAAATAACGTATGCTAGCCTGATATTTAACACTGTTGATAATAAAAAAATGACATTACACTTTGAGATCAAGTTAAAGGTATCTTAACGATAATTGTGTTATGTTTTGCTGAAATTTGGATATGACAAGAACATGATTTGCTAGATTTGCCGTACGAGTAATATGTTAAGATTTGAGGTTTCATCTTAAAATATCAACCTTGTTAAGAGGAGTAGTCCAAACCCTTATAAATTGATCTATGTTTTCATCTTTATTCGATGTGGAATTATATCTCTTAACATGCCCTCGCAAGATGGTAACTCTTCTTTTTAGCTGACAAATCTTGAAATTTGAATGCTCATTTATTGAGTTTGAATCAGATCGAATTGCTCGTTAGAGCTCAATGGGCTCTGATACCATGTTAAGACTTGAAATTTCATCTTAAAAGGTCAGTCTTATTAAGAGGAGTAGCCCAAAATCTTATAAATTGGTTTATGTTTTTATTTTTATTCGATATGTGATTATATCCCTTCACATGCCCCGCAAAATGGTGGCTCGTATGAGCATACTCATTTTTAAGTTTTAATCGGATCGAATTGTTCGTTGGAATTTAATGGACTCTGATACTATGTTAAAATTTAGTGTTCCATCTTAAAAAGTCAATATTATTAAGAAAAGTAACACAAACCCTTATAAATTGGTTTACGTTTTCATCTTTATTCGATGTGAGATTATATCCCTTAACATAATATTGAGAGATTTTTCGATAGCTCGACCTTGCTTGTTGAGTCAATTTCATGAAAATCTAATTCTTATGAATTTGGTGATTTTTTTTTTCCAACAATTTCATGCTTTATTTACCTTTGCAATCAAACGAATCCCAAGCAAAATTTATATTTTTAATTTGTACTAATATAGCATTAAGAAAATTTAATTTTATGGGGATGGAGGGTAGTTAAAAAAAAAAAAAAAAAAGTGAGTAGATTCATGTCCACTGTCGGATTTTAACGAGACAACATATGGCGTGAGGTAACCAAGAAGCAGAGAGAGAGAGAGAGAGAGAGTATTGAAAAAAAATAAAAATAATAAATATTGAAAAAATATTGATTTGGACTCGTCATGGATTGGCAGTGTGGTGGCGCATGCTGCCACGTGCGACCCACTACCAAATGCAAAACAAGACATTAATTCAGTAAGTACTGTGTACAGGAATTCAATTTGTATATATCTGCAGAATGCAGATAGATATCTTCGGTGGGTAGGAAAATGTGTATTAATGGGGTTCGCTTCCTCTTTGCCGACAGGGTTGGTTTGCCTCCTTTTCTTCTTCTCAATCCTCCACCACCACCCATTTGCTATCATATTTTTAGGGTTGCCGAAACAGAGTGAAAAATTAAGATATTTTTTAATTTCCATCCTGAATTTTTCTGTCATTTTATTATTTTTTTGACTTGATGAATTGAAATAAAATGTAAAGAGTTAATAATTGAATAAAAGTTAAAAATGTTGAATTGTGATATAATGTGTCAATGATAAATCGCTTTCTATCTTAAATCTCGGTCCGTTGAATTTCATAGTTTCTAGTGATTCGTATCTTAGAACTGCCAATTTTTGCTAGGTGTAACCAAGCATTGACATTAACAAAATTATCTAGTTGAGTTATATAGGTAAATAAAAATACAAAATTTAAGAAAGAAAAACATATGAAAAAAATTAATCACTTTAATTTAATTCCTCTTTACGAGTATCAAAAACACTAAAGACAAATTTCTACATTATCAAATGAACTATTTATACGTTAAACATGAAATCTACTTCTATGAAAAATCTTTTTCAAGAGAGATTGAATAAGTGTTTGGACGTCTAGTATGTAAGCAATTATCATTTTTCCAATTTTCATTACTTATTTCTTTGTTCGACTTTACCCGAAGGGTGAGGTGCCCAAAAAAAAAAAAAAATTATTTTCGACTGCTCTGAATGAATCTGAAATTAATTTTCACAAGAGATGATTAAAAATTTTACAAAATCAATTGAAAAAGAAAATTTGAGTGCTCCAATGTAGAATATGTTCAATAATGCTGACAATATATGGTACATACGTACTATGCATTGGGACCAAACTTGTCTGTAGACAATAACACCACCAAAACTTTGTCCAATATTATCCTCAGATTTACCAATAATTCACTCATGAGTGGATATCCCCTCTATGGAGGACCATCAAACCTTACCAAGTGGTTCATAATAATGATTTTTGAAAAATCTTTATTCTTAATAAATCTAAATCAAATTATGCAGTTCAAGACCAAGACCTAGGAGCTTGGAACGTGTACTTTTATTTCTTTAATTAGGATCATATTTATATTATATTAAGGCTCCGTTTGATAGGCAAGAATTTTCATGGAAAATGGAAATTAATTTCCATCTTCCACATTTGAGTGTGTTTGATAGGCAAGAATTTCCATAGAATTCATTTTCCATGCTACCCTCCAATGCGTCTATTTTCCTTGAAATCATGGAATTGGTTTTCCCACCTATATGGTGGGAAAGTGATTTATTTATTATTTTATTTTATTTTTTTGCGATGAAAATAAATTTTAGGAACAATTGTAAACACAATAAATTAACAATTTCTAGGAAAATAATTTCTAGGCAATTTAATTCCTTAGAATTCGTTTTGTTTCCACCCAAATTTCATCTTTGCAATCAAACAGGCCCTAAGAGTTTAGAGATCAAGGGAGCAATTTTAAATAGAGTGTCGCAACAATTAGGACTTGGTTTTGTTTTGCTCCAAAGTCAATAATTAAGAGATTTCTTCAATTATCTTGATCGTGATATTTATTAAAATCAATGACTTTTATCAATCACATATTTCTCTCCTTATTTCTGTCCATTTTTTCCCCATTTTACTTGATTCATTACTAATTCTATTAAAAAAATTCCTCCGAGTACTAACTATAACAACATTCTCTTAAAACTAGCGTTCACAAAAAGCAATAGTATGAAATTATGGGAATTATTTCATTTTAAATTATGTGACAAATATTTGATTGGGTAATTGGCACAAAACGTCCCTACATTTCATGCCTATTGTGGAAAACATCCATACATTTCTTTTTTTTGATATTTTTGCCCCTATTTTCACCTTTCTTGCCGTTGAAAGTCTCTTTCACCAAGTTTGGACAATTTTACCCTTCATTCAAATAAAACAAGAAAAGAATGGAAATAACCAATAGCTAATTGCAATCACAGTCCCCAATTTTTATAAAATTACAAATCAGTCACAAATATATACAAAATTTTCAATATAGGTGTCAACAACCATGAAACCCAATTTCCGGCCACCAAGGCCATTGGATTTTAACACCACCACCCAAATCCCAACAAAATCGGGCCAAATTTTGCCCAAAAATCGCCTCTCACAC
This sequence comes from Olea europaea var. sylvestris, assembly GCF_002742605.1. Classification (NCBI taxonomy): domain Eukaryota; kingdom Viridiplantae; phylum Streptophyta; class Magnoliopsida; order Lamiales; family Oleaceae; genus Olea; species Olea europaea. Next base: position 13,661,090 of record NC_036258.1, on the reverse strand, counting down.
ACGGTATTATTGCAAATTCGACAAAATCCATGGATGCCCATATTCCATACAACCCACATGCTACTCAATCTAATCAAGACGAATCTATACATGTTCCAATTATAGCAAACAACCCAAAAAATCGAGATCTACAGGCAATTTCCAAGTCAGCGAACTCGCGATTGAAAAAGCCATTTTTTTACGACGATGGTGGGACCCATCATCGCCGACCACCACCACAGGACACTACTCATCATGGCGCATCTACTGAGCATATGGGTCTTCCCTAATTTGGCATTGAAATGGCTGTTCGTCCAGAAACAGTGATACGCATAGAAATCGGTCCGATCCCCTTTCAATTGGCATCACTCCACGACTCCAATCTACAAATTGCATCAATCAGCATGCAATTGAAGATCAAACGACGCTGGATATGGATTTAATTGCTTCAATTCATCAGCCAAATGCAACAATTTTGGATTTGACCTCACGAAATGTGCGACCGCGCGAAGAGGATAATTCTCCATCAATTCGTGAGTCTAATATGTCCCAACATATGAATCAACCTGGAGAAACTCAAATTCAAGACCTAAAAACATTGGGTAATCGTTTAATTTTAGAATTTACAGCACTTGTTTGCCAAATTTTGGAGTCAAATGGTGTTTTTCACACACTTGAAGAAGAAGGAATAGAAACTGGATGCCATTTGTAATTTTCAAAAATTGAGGACTGTGGTTGCAATTAGTTATTTGTTGTTTCAGTTCATTTCTTTTTATTTTATTTGAATGGAGTGTAAAATTGTCTAAAATTGGTGAAAATGATATTTAGCGTCAAGAAATATGGAAATAGGGGCAAAAATGAGAAAAAATGAAAGGTATGGACGTTTTCCACAATAGACGTGAAACTTATGAACGTTTTGTGCCAGTTACCCATATTTGATTTGTTCACATTTCTTAGGTGATCGATAATGATTGTGCTCATATATATAATAGTTTATATAATGATTTACATATAAATGATGTGATGAGATATGATTCGATCAACATTTCTTCAATCAACTAAAAATTCTCTACCTTCTTTTTGACACATCCTCTGTATGAAAATTATTAAGTAATTTCATTATATACAAGTAGCATTATTAGATAGATAATTTCATGGTATAAATATGAAACTTTACTTGCACTTAAGAATGAAAAAAAGTAAACTTCCAATTTCTATAAATAAAAATATTTTAAAACACTCAGATACATTTTATACTCCACATACATTTTATACTCCACAATTTTTATTCATAATAACTAACTGATTTAAGTGTCAGTAAAAAATAATCGTGCCACTAGCAATAGCACAATCTAAGTAATTACAATATTGCAACTTTTACATTAAGTTTTACATCTCATCTAAGTAATTACAATATTGCAACTTTTACATTAAGTTTTACATCATATGAGATAATTACTTTTTGTACATTTATTTTAGAAATTCCTTGCTGCTGGTAAGTTACTTAATCATGCACAGAGGGAAATAAAATAATTTCAATTCCCACCAACAATTTGCTTTGCGTTTAGATAGAAACTATGGTAAGAATTATACATTTTTGTTAATTCTGCAAACTCCTTTGGTAATCTTGTAACGCGAACAATCACGATCTACAATTCATATTATTTAATTGTTCAGCCTCCAATAATTATGAGAACTATTCATTTTCCAAGCCTAGAAACCTATTAGTATAAGTCCAAGTGGACTTGGTCCATCTCTTAATTTAATTCGGTCCAACATTTAATTCATCAAATTAATTAAATTTGGTTCATGAATTAATTAATCTAACTAATTAATCCGGGCCTATTAACAAGCAATCCAAGCAATTAATTATCAAATACTTGGTAATTAATTAATTATTAAGTCTAATTCTTCTAGTTCTCCTTTTGTCGGTGACCTCATTAGGATTCCAATCACGATACAAAACAATGTGAGTTATCGATAATAGTTTATTATTAATTTACATTCGTCGTCATAGATTGACATCTAATAATGTGTCAGGGCAATACACGTGACGAAAAATATCACGTGGTATAACAAAATCAAATTTGTTCGTTTACCGTGAAACTATAATGCTTTCGTCGATATGATTCGATTAATTATATGAATATGTATCAATCTCAATTATTGATCATAGCTTTTATCTCAGTGTTAAGTCAATATACATCAAAAACTTCTTTACGACTTATGAGTATACATTGACCAATAATTTCATTATGAACTTAATTGGATGAAATGTAGATCATGATTTCTTACTATCAAAGGTGACAAATTCTCTATTGATCATTCACAACCTTCACATGATTATTGACATACCCGAACTATGCCGTATTAGTAGTCTTTGACAGAGCAACATCTAACATCACAAAAGTATAACTGTCCCCATATAAGGCACTATGATGACCTCAAATCAAATGACCAATTCTACTATCGAACGTTAGAGCTTAACCACTATCACTCAGATAGTTATACATGTAGAATCTCCCCAACGGGTCTCTAATGTTCTGTTCTATAACAAAATATCCACCTGCTCATTTAAGTGTCAAGGCACTTTAGTTTGCGAGATTAGCTACTTAATTCAGATGTAAGAAATGTTGCATGTGACAGTCTATCTGTTCTAACGATATTCGTATCTCGCTATTACTTACGACCACGGATAATTTCAGATTCAGTCATATGTAATTTGTATCTCACAATCACAACTTCTTGTGATTAACGAATTATCAAATCTTGAATTTATGGACTCTATTATTTAATTTAATTGAGTATTAATTAAATAATAGATTTATAATGAAATTGCATCAATTATATATTAAAAATGTTTATGTCTAAAGTTAATTGGATCTACTGCATAATGCTTACAGTTACATGTACATCAAGTTTTACATAATGAATTACATAATGTAATATGTCACCATGTTATTTGTCAATTTAAACACATTCTATTTTTTCATCCAATCTTTTCCCTCCATGTCATTTTATGTAATATTTTATGTATTATTTTTTATGTACAAGTAACATATCCTTGATTTTAATAAAACCTTTTTTCATCAATAACTAGATTTCATCAACATAGGAAGAATGTCATTCACAATGTAACCAAAGAACATATAACTATCATAATCTGAAGTAATTATATTATTAACGCCAATAATGCGACTCAACATTATTTTTGTTAGTCTAATCGTGTTTAGACCCAAGCATGGTCTTACCAAAATATTTTTCAAGTAGCACAAGCATTAAACACCAACCCAAAGCGTTTATCGAGCAATGTCAACTTCATTATCTGTAAACTAACCACCTCGAGCCTGACGTTCCCAAGATAATTTTCGAAATTCAACAACAAAAAGGATGAGTTTCCAAGACAAATGGATAAAAACGATGCATTGGGAAATACTAAGTGAATAAAAAAAAAATTTATAAAATTCTAATTTGTTATTTTGGTGTTTTATGTCCTTATTGTTCGCATATGTTTTCCATCGAAAATTGTATTTAAAAAAATGGGAAAACAACACCAAACCTGCAGATATTAATTTAAGGTTGAGCACAGAAAAACAAGACAATGTTTACCTTCCATGTTTCCTAGTATTTGTAAAAGTGCGAGTAATCCCATGGGCATGTCTTTAGAACCTTTATTTTGGAAAAAAAGAACACAAATATTAGAATAAGTCTCGTCACATTGTGCTACACTTCATTTCATTCAAATATTTATTAAAGTCCCGGTTTGGGTACATTTTCAACCCAAAAAAATGAGAGTTGTGACCGGTGGAGTGCAAATTGCAGGCTGCAGTCACCATATTTGACTTTATTTCTCTTAGGTGGACCCCAGATTTGAAAAAAAAGGGTAAATCTTTTCCATTTTTTTTCTTGAAAATGTGCCCCGAACAGGGGCTAAATAAGATTTTATATTTTCTTCTTGAATATTGTAAAATCTACGTTACTGAACAAGTCAAAAATCTAAAAACACGTTTACATAAACTTAATAGGTTAGAAACTTCAATTGAAAAATCTTCAATAAGTTTAGATTTAAGCATAGGTTTGTTAAATCCTGATGTCTCATGCAACATGGCATGTGACCACAAGATAAGTGGTGCTCTGGATTAAATCAAGCCTCGAGAATTAGATTAGAAGACTCAACTTTGGATCAAATTCCAATGAGCTATAGGAATTTGTTATTAATTACTAATATTTTATAGTTTAATTACTTGGAATTTGGGCAGGCTTATGGCATCTACAATATCCCAGAAAGCAAATCCTTTGTAATTAATGTATAGGGCCCATAATCCAAGATATACCAAATGTTTGTTAGAATAATAAATAGTATAGGTTCGTGATTAATTGAGTAATTTATTTGGACGTTGTTGGTTTGTCTCCAAAAGATGACAAATTTTGGTAATGCAGTGAGCTCCATAAGTTTTCAAACCAAACATCTCTATTTAAACATGAGACGCAATTTATTTTAAAGAGTCAATTTTTAATAAATCATGTTTCAAGAAATTTTTTAAATTAACATTTTGATTTAAGGACAAAAGCTCACTCTTTACAATAAAATGCTTTAAATGTATGTCAATTTTCAATGAAGAAAAATAATAAAATAATCTTTAAAAAAAGCTAGTTAAAATAAAAGATAAAGAAAAATAATAAAAAAAATTCGAAGTAGTAAAATTGAAGTGTTAAATATAATGAGTTTGTTGGAGTACTTCAAAATTTTTACTCTCTAAATCTATAGACGCTCTCCAAATGATAGAATATGTCTTTGAAAAATAAAGAATATCTTGGAAATGCTTTTAAAAAAATAATCAAATTTAAATGTTTTCATATAATGCCCATGTTTGATTAAAATAAAAATCATATTTTTATTAGATTTTGATAAAAAAAGAAAAAAAAAAGATGGAATGTGTATTTGAAACGCTATGAATCCCATAAATCGTGTAGTTAAAATTAATTATTAAATTTAACTTAAAATTTAATAAATCTTTTTAGTTAAACCCAATAGTTGGAAATGTTGTTAGCTTATAGTAATTAATAGTGTTGTTTCATTTGGGTGATCAAGTATTTTTTCTTGTTGTAGTAGACGTTGGGCTTATATTTCCATCTAGTGTCAGAGTAGTCACTCAGCTTCAATTTCTATCAAAATTTAAATACATTTGTATACATGTCATTTGAAAAGAGATCAAGATGTCTAATTGTATGACAAAAAATGATGATGTAGCTCTTTGAAAGCATGTTGATGCATTGGTTTAGTTAATCTAGCCCAATGCATATACGTAACACGTTTATAATTTTTTCAATTTAGACAAAAAAAAATCGATGTATTAACGAACTTTTTAGTTACATCATCATTTCCGCTAAACAAGTTAAAAATCCCTGTTACTAATTTGAAATAAAAAATAAAAAATTAACGATTGAAGTGAAACGACGTTATAAACTGAATTGTTAATATTGTTTTTAACTATCCTAATATATAATTAACGTAGTAAGATACCTTCATTTGATAACCACATTACTTCACGAAATATATAAATTTCTTTAAATCTAAACGTAATTGAAATTAAATTGCTTTACATTTGCTCGAATTTAATTATTCCAAATTTAACATTGTTGCAGCTAATGCTTGTCCTGGATTAAAGGAGGTCGACTATCTAAACTGGTGGTCCATCAAGTGAGAGGTAGGACCTCATCCCCTTTTGTATTTGTGGTGGTGGAAGGCCTTGATTTGCTCTATTGCAATGATCTTTCAAGTCTTTATTGATGATCACGCGCTTTATCATTTCCAGTAAGGCATCATAACTTGTAAGCTCTTTGTTTTGCACATCCCTTAAGAAGAGAGAGTTTATATCCAATCCTCCACTTAGGGCCTCCCTATCTGTAATGTCCTGAAGAAGCTGTATCGGTCCTTCTCCCTCTACTTCTGGCGAAGTGTTCAAAAAAAGTCTTGTTAAAGTCTGGCCAATTTCGAATTCTTTCTTCCAAGAGCCTTGTGTACCATACTTCTACTACTCCACTTATGGTTAAATAGAAGGCTCCGTACTTCATGGTGGGGGGTGGCTCCTCTTAGACTCATGTGAGTTTGGAAGTTATTTAGATACTTTGTAGGATCATCTCTCTTGTCGTATTTGGGGAGTTTAGGGAGCGTGAAGTGATTTAGGATAGAAGCATTTCTAATCCCTTGTGAGAATGGGAAAATGTCATCATCATCAAGATCGCAAGACCTTTATGATTTGTTAGGATCTTCATCTTCTCTGAATAGTGTTTCTAAAGGTGGTTAAGATGGTTCTGCTCGATTACTTGTCTCTTCTGCTCTCTTCTTATGTCTATTTCTTGGCGGAGGCTTTGAAAGCTCGTTATTTGCAAGCTCATTTTACCTTTCAAACTGAAGTGGTTTTTCCTAACTATTTTAGGTGTAGGGGGAAGTTGAGCCTGCCTATTCCTAGGCAACCCTGGGCTCAGCTTGTCGAATACATTTACTAACCCTCGAGGCATGTCTTCAAAATCATAATTTGGATGAAAATTGAGTGAGACCTTGTGGGGATGATCAGTAGCATAGTTGGTGGATGGATCCAACCCTACTTCCCTTTCACGAGGGATTCATCTCTAGTGTAGTGTCGGTATTTGACCATTTGACTTTAGACCTCTTATTCATCTTGGTAGTAGTTTTCGTGGAATACATTTCCTTAAGCTGCATAGGGAGAAACTAGTATCCTTTTTGGCCTTGCATGCTCCTTAGCATCTCATACTTGGCCATGTTTTGTTGGGCCATATTTCACATGTTTGCGGCCATCTATGCCACTTTCCTGGTGAGTCTAGAGCAATCCTAGACCCACCTCTTGATCCACCTCCTATGTGGTTGATGGAATTGATGGCAAGTCGTTGGGGGAAACTTGTAAGGGTTCTCCTTCTTCGAGGTGTTTCCTAACCCTCGAAGGTGCGGATTCTTCATTGCTAGAACTCATGATAGTGTTTCACGTTCAATTTCAACTAATGCTTTCTTTCTCAAGGGATATAATGGTGTTTTAGAAAAAAATGATTCCTCTTAGTGATTTTTTCTTCAAAAATACCTCATTTTTTCCAAATGTAAGAAATCCTTCCAGACCAAAGTTCATTGGATGGCTTTATCCCATAGGATTTTCATGTTTAAATGTATGAAATTTCTCACAAACGATGCCATACTGTATAAATTAGCACAGCTAATAAACAAAATAGGACCATGCTACTCATACGCAAGGGTTGACACACGGGGTGCTGACCCCCTCACAATAGGGGTCCACGATTTTTTTATTCATCGTGGGCCCACCTTTGTTGTGAGGGATCGATATACCGAGGTGTCAACCCCAATGTACAAGTCCCAACAAAATAAGAGCATGTAAAACCATAGAGGTATCATTATGTTTACGAAATTGTTATGTGATTATGTTTGTGGAATATGCGTATTTTTATGTTCGCAAATTAACTAGAGATAATTAAGTCACATGCAAGTATATAATTGATTGCATCAAGAGATGCTATTGATTGGAATTGGATAATTGATTTTCAACATTGGCAAGAATAGATAAATCACAGATCAATGAAAATGAATTAAGGATTACAATAGTGGATATATGGTCGTAGTGTAAAGACCTTGCCTTTGTGCTCAAACGATTATATTATGTGTTCAATTTGGAAGAAGGCAAATATTGTGGTTCATGTATGCATGTATTGTTAATTATTATTTAATATGTACCTAGTTAATGGTGGTTCATGTATGCATGTATTGTTAATTAATGTGTACCTAGTAAAGTGTGGTGTATGTAGTAGAATTAATTTGAGGGGATGAACTTATGTAATAGGAAGTCCTAAAAATACCTATGTAATCTTGAGTTGAAAACAAGTCCACAATTGAATAGAAAATCATTTCCTCCTCTTAAGTCCACTTCTATTTCCTATATATACTGCAACACCAAATAGGACCCACTTGATTTTTACTCATATAACTCCAATAAACCCGCAAAATTTAGCCACAACTTTAAACAGCAAATGAAAAATTTATAACAAGATGTTGTAACTCAGTTTTATAAGAAGGATAATAAGTTATTTTTAATAAAACCTTCCACCCTGTTAAACACACACACACACACAAGTGGAGGGAGAGTAACTTACGATCAATGGGTTGGACAGAATATTTGAAAAGAGCGGATATCAGGCTTAGAGGTTTCTAAAATTGGGTTATTGAGATCTTGATGCAACTTGACCGAGATGTAAACGAACCCAGAAATTGAAATGAATCCAGTAAATCCGAATTTTCGTCGAAGCAGAGGCGGCTCTGAGGGTGTGCGAGTTGCGCGACTGCACAGGACCTTAAAATTGGAGGGGCACCAAAATTATTTTTTTTATAGTTGTATATTTATTTATAATTAAATATAATTTTAAAATATAAATTTTTTATTATTATGCATAGGATATTAAAATTAAGAATAATGTGACTAACTAATTATAATTTCTTTGAATATAACATTCTTAAATAGTATTCTTACCTTAAATAATATGAGGGAAAACGGAAAAGTCGAAAAGAGATCAAGCCGGCTAGAGAATTGAGAGAAGAAAGAAAAATTGAGCAATCGCTTTTTCCAATTGTCTTTTTGGAGAAAAGAATTAAAAAAATCAACCGTCTTTTTCAATTGTCTCAAAGATAATTGAGGCAGAGAATAGAGAAATTAACCATCTTTTTCTCCAATCATCTTTTTCTCCAATCATCTTTAATCTGGTTCAAAAAAATTCTCCGTTTTCCTTAAGCGACGATTGACAATTCACATTTTTCATTAAACTCTCGCTGAAAATCTGAATTACCTGTTATCTATTCTTTATTATCTTTTTGTCAATCTCGTTCCTGATTTAAATTCACTTTGCAAGAACTTGTTAAAATTTGAATTTGCTTTGCCTGAACGTGGAGACTGAGGATTGAGAAAGCATGATATAATTTTCCTACGAAGAAGTTGAACACTTACAAGTGAGTTTTTGTTTCCTTAACATATTTTTTCTTCAATAATTTCTCTGAATATTCAAGAAAATATGAATTCATTTTTAATATTTTTTCAATGTTCTGAAGATGGATTCACCGTTCATAATTAATAATTTAATAAGTGAAATCAATTAGTTGTGAAGAGATTTACTGTTAAGTGAAATCAATTAATTGTGAAAATGGGTTCATTATTCATAATTTATAATTACTAATCTAATAAGTGAAATCAATTAACTGTGAAGTGAAAGCTAATGAAATTGAGCAAGACTTTCTAGAAAATATTAATTACAAAAGTTTGCATTTGTAGCATTTCAATTTTCAAGCTTTACAGTTGACTTGATTTATATATATTTTTTCAAGGTTTGTTTATATGAAATTGCACGTAGAGGCTAGTGGTTTAGATGGTTCTTTGTTGATGACATATGAATTTTGATGAAATTCGAGAAATGCTTTTGAGCATATATATATATATATATATATATATATATATCATATTTTTGCAATGGAACAATATTATTAATATATATATTTTTTAATAGATGTTTTAGTTACTTGAAGGGAATATCATTTTAAAATCTCGCATAGGGTATCCAAAATTTCAGGGCTAGCTCTGCGTCAAAGATTAGAGTTCGCGAGAAGAAAGGTGGCCGCCAAATCGTCGAAGAGAAGACTGCGTAGGAGGCTAGATTTCAAAGCAGAGAAAGAAGATTTCATGCTTTGATGAAAATTGATAGAAGAATATGGTTTTCCTCTTTGATATGGGTTGAATTCATTTAAGAGGGTTTGAACTATAAACCTACTTGACCCACACTATTTTAAACTTATTTGAATCCAACTCAACCCAACTTGTTTTTAATTTTAAACCGATCCGTTTTCCATGTCAAATCGTTTCAACCCACGCATTTAATGTGGATTGACATTTGTACTTTCTGAAATAAGTAATATAGATTATGTGCCAAAATTTTATTGGCGAATACAAATTTAAATGTACAAAATTTTTTATTTTTATTGCGGAATATCAAATTGCTAACAAGGGCTTTTGGTCTAAATTATTGCAAAACAGACATTGAACATCTTTACAAATGACCATGTGAAATGATCATTTCATGCAATTTCTTCTTTATTTATATGTAACCCCGTAAGCTTCGCCTAGAATGCAGTCTATTGCAAAAACTGTCATACGGAGGCCCATTCCATGCTGCTGCTGTATGAGGCAAAAGTCTACACCGTCTATGGTTCAAAACATCACCAAAACCGGCAGTTTAGGGTGGCCATTGATATGTCAATATACACTGTTGTATAATTAATGAAAACCAAAAATGAATGAAAAACATATTTTTCCATACGAAAGGGCTACTTTTTTCTTTCTTTTTTAAAAGAAAAAATAAGGTTATAATTGTAATTTTATGGGTCAAACAAAATATAAGTCACATATAATTGTATTCACAACATAATTTTTATTTTATTGTACTACAATTTGATTGCATTGAAAGTTTACAATCTTTACTTATTATTTTACTTATTCTCTAACGAGTTTTTATACAATACTTATCATCCACCTCCATCAATTAACACATATTGACCTTGACAATGATTTCTATCCAAATATTTTGTTAACGAACTTAAACTGATTGAAAAATACTTTGTCGAACTTATGTATTTGTTTTTCTTTCTTATTTATAAAATGATGGGTAAAGTCTTTTTACGTATTCTTAATGCATTTTTTGTAGGCTAAATATATTCACACCGCAGTTTTTAATAACTAGACTGTAATTTAATTGCATGAAAGGTTCATAATAATTTACAAATTATCATATTTATGTCTCAAATTTTTTCGTCACGTTCTTGCTCTCAGATTAACATAAATTATTTCTGGTTATAGTTTCTCTCCAAAATAATTTTTAAGATAAACTAAAAAAACTCATTTGTTTATTGTATTTTTAAATAATAATAATAATATAATTAAATATTTGTTTTAGAGCACGTTAACAATATTTTTAAACAAAAATCAAAATTAAGGACAATATTTTCCAATTAACAAAATGCTAAAAATAAGAATGTCATTAAGAAAGAAGCTAAGGATATAAATGTAATAATGAATAACAATTATGCTCCTTTCCAATAGTCGGATACAGACTCTATATTGGAACGGTACAGCTGGAGGCATTTTCATGACATTAATGTCGTGGGTCGCGGTTCGTGTCAGGTTAGAACATGGAGTGGCCCATTATATATAGAAAGTTGCATGGCAAGAAACGAGTTCCCCTGCAGGAAACAAATGATATAATTAATTTGACAATTTCAAACCATACAATTCTCCTATCTTTTCGTGGGTACAATTGTGTCATCTGTTGTTGTTTTCAAATGATTTTATCTAGATATTTTTTGTACCAATTCTTGGTATCATGTTGGCATAAGACAACGTTTGGCTAGCATCTAATGTATGTACCATTCGATCAATTATTATTGTGTACAGAGGTCGTAAAAATGTTGACGTTGTACAAAATAGCAATTGATTGGTCACATTCAACCGGTTTAAATGGTAAAATTGGGAATTTAATGTTGTTAAGCATTGATCAATTTTTGTTACATGTCGATCCATTTAAATAGAGGAGCATGTTACGCATTGTACACAGGTCCTAAAAATGTTAACATTGTACAAATAGCAATCAATTGGTCACATTTTGCCAATTTGACTGATAAAATTTAGAATTTAATATTGTTACGCATTGATCCATTTAAATTGAGGAGTACATAGTATCACGGTGTACAGAGAGGTCCTAAAAATGTTGACATTGTAAAAAATAACAATTAATTGGTCAAATGTAAATGGTAAAATTGAGAACTAGTTTTGAAATCGGGTCAAATTAGTTAATAAAAGTGCATATTTAAAACTTCTCAAAAAATTTGGAAAATGGGGACCGGTTCACAATATTGCTAATAGACGCTTTTTGCGAGCTAACCTCCCTGCTAGTTTGTTAATATTACTGTAGTGGGGAAAGAAGAGATGCACAAACATTGGCGGACACACATTGGGTCCTAGTGGATCAAGTGACCCACCAGCTTTAGAGGATTTTTTTTTTTAATTAAATAGACTCCAAAATCACGAAGAAAAAAAGAGAATCCTTCCATTACCAAACAACAATTTAATTGATTGTTTTTATTGGTAAATCTATAATTATTGATAAACAGATTATTTTTTCACTTGAATTGATTGTTTTAATTGGTTGTTTATAACAGGTATGGAAAAGTATTTTAAACGTAAATCTGTATTTAAAGTATTGAAAATGATATAATTATGAAACGTTAGAACGCATAGAGAACAATTGTAATAAAATATCAAATATATTAAATTTTTAGCAACTTTTTCGTAAGCTCTCGTTTGGTCTCCATTATATTACATTTCATTTTTTTAATTGTGTCATCTGTTGTTGTTTTCAAATGATTTTATCTAGATATTTTTTGTACCAATTCTTGGTATCATGTTGGCATAAGACAACGTTTGGCTAGCATCTAATGTATGTACCATTCGATCAATTATTATTGTGTACAGAGGTCGTAAAAATGTTGACGTTGTACAAAATAGCAATTGATTGGTCACATTCAACCGGTTTAAATGGTAAAATTGGGAATTTAATGTTGTTAAGCATTGATCAATTTTTGTTACATGTCGATCCATTTAAATAGAGGAGCATGTTACGCATTGTACACAGGTCCTAAAAATGTTAACATTGTACAAATAGCAATCAATTGGTCACATTTTGCCAATTTGACTGATAAAATTTAGAATTTAATATTGTTACGCATTGATCCTTTAAATTGAGGAGTACATAGTATCACGGTGTACAAAGAGGTCCTAAAAATGTTGACATTGTAAAAAATAACAATTAATTGGTCAAATGTAAATGGTAAAATTGAGAACCAGTTCTGAAATCGGGTCAAATTAGTTGATAAAAGTGCATATTTAAAACTTCTCAAAAATTTTGGAAAATGGGGACCGGTTCACAATATTGCTAATAGACGCTTTTTGCGAGCTAACCTCCCTGCTAGTTTGTTAATATTACTGTAGTGGGGAAAGAAGAGATGCACAAACATTGGCGGGCCCACGTTGGGTCCTAGTGGGTCAAGTGACCCACCAGCTTTAGAAGATTTTATTTATTTATTATTAAATGGACTCCAAAATCACGAAGAAAAAAAGAGAATCCTTCCATTACCAAACAACAATTTAATTGATTGTTTTTATTGGTAAATCTATAATTATTGATAAACAGATTATTTTTTCAGTTGAATTGATTGTTTTAATTGGTTGTTTATAACAGGTATGGAAAAGTATTTTAAACGTAAATCTGTATTTAAAGTATTGAAAATGATATAATTATGAAACGTTAGAACTCATAGAGAACAATTGTAATAAAATATCAAATATATTAAATTTTTAGCAACTTTTTCTTAAGCTCTCGTTTGGCCCCCATTATATTACATTTCATTTTTTTTTCATATATTTCAACGACACAATCTTTCATAAAATAATATTATATAAGGTGTAATTAAAGTGTAATTAAAGTCTATACAAGTTCACGTATATCCCATAATTTGTGAATCTCTATAGCTTTCATTGATTGGAAAAAATTTAATAGTTTTATTAATGGATTTAAAATTTATAAATATAAATACAATCTCTTTATGAATTCTTACATGACTCCTCATATTTCAATAGATTTCGGACCCATGAATATAAAGTCAAATTATTTATAACTTTGATAAAAATAAAAGAAATTTAATATAATTTAAAAATAAATATAAATAGCAATAAATTATCTCAATTTCAAAAATTCAAAGTGGAAGAGAAAATGAAATGAGGAATTGAGCTCTCGTTCCTATAGGAATTGGGAATCAAATTTTTATTCTATGCTACTAAGAACGAAAAATAAAATGGTCCATCATGCTTTTGAAACTCTGTTTAACAACTAAACATATCTTTAGTCATAAAATATATAATACATAATTTGTGCGTAATTCTCGACATTGAAAATGATTTTAATATTGAATTGAACTGATTTCTAATTTGTAGAAATTTATTTGTTTGATCTTTTAGATTGTAATTTTGTTTAATTTTTCAAATGGAACTAATTGTTGATATTTGATTGGCTTTTGTATATTGATGAAATTAGATTTTTCTATAAATGACAAAGTTATGTATTTTATATAAGAAACGATAAAGTTATAAATTTTATTTTCATATTACAAAGTTTTTTTTCTTTTTTTGGATGATTTATTAAGAATTTATATCATTTTATCGTGTAATTGTAAGAAATTCATTAATATTCAATGAATCCATTAAAGTATGAGAATTATTATGAATTTTGTGGAATTCTATTCAAATTCATGAAATTTATGAGAATATATAAATATTAAGATGTCAATTAAACTTTCAGTTGATGACACGCTGCTAGATGAGTTAAGATACAAAAGTTAATCCATGTTTGGCTAATGCTTATAAACTATTTACAAACAGTCAAATCACTATTTATCCACATATTTTGTGAGATCGAAAAGTATTATCCATTTATTCAGATTTTATTTATATCTCTTTAAACGTATATTATTTTGTAGGTCAACCCTAATATCAATAACGTATTAATTATTAACGATTTTTTACGCCAATAACATTCTCTTTGGAGCATTATTCAAAATAACGTATCATTTGGAAGCTAGGTAGTTTAGCTAATAATATTGCCTATTAAAAAACCGCCCTATAAATTGGTGAAAGAGTCTCTATACCTTCGTATATGTGTTTGCATCAAAGATAAACGATGTTAGAATGGTAATTCTACTTGTATAAGTGACAAAGAGACACACTTGTCTCCCTGCATTGGCGAGGATAGAAAAATGTCTTCCTATCCATATACAGGTAAGGACGTCAATTTGGCTTGTCGACTTGTGACTCGATTCTACTGAGCCTCAATTTTGAGAGTTGGCTTGAGCCCGAGCCAGCTCGTGTGGCTCTCCTGTAAGCAAATTTATTAATAATAATAATAATAATAATAATAATAATAATAATAATAATAATAAATAGAGGTAGCTGCTAAAATTCAAATCAGTAGGCAGCGAGTTGCATGGCTGCCTTTAAAAAAAATCTCGACTCGGCTCGGGTCAAAAAAAACGGGGGCCCGCACAAGCGGTGGAACATGTGGTTTAATTCGATGCAAAGTGAAGAACCTTACCAGGGCTTGAGGTAAATTCCATATGAATTTACCTTGTCCACAATCAAGGGGTTCGAATCGACCCATCCGGTATATTTTCCACGTTCATAGGAGTGCGTCTATGTTTTTGCTTTACGAATATCCATTTTGCAAGTTCGTTATTACGGGTAGTTCCTACAAAGGATCGGACTAATGACGTACCGAACCTCGCGCTTTCACTACTATTTGTATGTTTACCAAAAATACACCTAGATATGTAACTGTCACCCAAACATTTATCTATCCATCCATGAGGTAGATCAGCAGCTATTCCTCCAATACGAAAATAATTATGCAAGGCCCGGGAACGAATTCACCGCCGTATGACTGACCGGCGATTACTAGCGATTTCGGCTCGAACTATTCTTACTCAGCTAAGTCGAAATTTCGAGTTTCGGCTCGAGAGTTAATTCGACTCGACTTGTGGACATCCTATGTACGGGGGGGATTTAGGTGATCCCTTGTACACACGCTCCATGTTAGACATGAAGGTTCAGAGGAAGAAAGCATTAGGTCCCATTTAACTTACATTATAATTTCAAATTTATTTTCAACATTCTGTTTTGATAGCTTGTTTTAAGTTTGCAGAAAATGTGTTTGATTAGTCATTCTGGAAAACTGTATCTCAAAACAAGAAACTAAAGAACACATTGGTTTGAAATTTTTAGATATTTTTTTGATATTTTGTTTAATGAATTTGATCATTCATAAAAAGAGACTATTTTATGCTAATAAAATAACAAGTACGATTAACATTTCAAAATTGGTAAATTTTAAAACCCCAACCCCCCCCACCAACAACAACAACAACAACAACAACAACAACAACAACATAATAATAATAATAATAATAATAATAATAATAATAATAATTCGTGCTGCAAAAAAATAAGATACAAACAAATAATAATTAACTTGACAAAAAAGGAAAACAAAGAAGTAAAAATTAATAAGGGACAAGAAATGATATCTTTGACTTCGATAAGGGACAAGAAATCAAAACATATTTGGATATCCAGAATGAACAACGTAAAATTGATATGCAAAAAAAATAAAAAATAATAATAAAAAATAAAATTGTTGCTTAAGACTGCTAGGCCCTGTTTGATTGCAACATTTTCCATGGAAAATCTCACATGTAAGGAAAATAATTTTCACTTTAACTGTTTGATTCGCATTTGGAAATGGAATTTGAATTCTTGTGTACAAGCATTTAAAGCACGTTTTTGGCCAATTCCATGGAAAACAAAGTCTTATGGATATGGTGGTTTTTTATTTTCCAACTTAGGTGGAATTCCTTTTCCTTTGCCTCCTTCGCAATCAATCAGGGCCTAAATGTGATGCTGTAAAAATATTTTGCTAAGTCCTTTAAAGTGATATACCATCTCATGGTATTGGAAAGTCATTTGGATATTCTTGTAACTACCTCAATGTAGTGGCAAATCATTAACAACACTTCCTATCCAGCATAAACGAAAAATCATCTTCTAATTGTCTCTATTCCTCTTATGTTGGAGGAAGTGATAAATGTATTTTACATGCTTATTTGTGCTTATAAATTTGAATTGTATATGTAAATTTGAGCGAATTTCTATTTAATTTAGTGTAAATATTGTTATTGTATGTAAAATTTGGACTTGGAGGCGTTTGGAGTAAAAAGGGATATATAAATATATATATATATATATATATAGGTGAAGAGAGATGATTGTTAGTTTTAAAACTAATTACACTACATATTGTAGTGTGCCACCTAAGTATGATGCTTAGTATAAACTAAGTATCGGTGCTTACTCTGTGTGTGTATATATCTTGCATTTTTCAGCTTATTTCATTTGGTCCTTGCTTCATGATTTTCGTCTGATTTTTTATAATTTTACGTCCTAATCTCTGCTGAAACTTTCCACAGCTTCGACGTTGGTGCCCGAACCTCAAAGCAAGATATGTATATATATTAAGTAAAGAGATAGAAATACAGAAGAAAATGACTTTTATTGATTGAAAATTAATATAACAAGTTTGAAGAAGTGTTGAAATTACAAAATCTATAATTGAAAGAGAAGTTTAAAAATTGATACAGGGTTTCTAAACTAGCCAAAATAGCTCAGGGATAGAGAGATATAAGTAAACAGATAGAAATAGATAAGAAAATGATGTTTAGTCCACGAGAATCTAATCAGATTATTTCATGGATTTCAATCTTCTCCGTAATCAAGGAAGAAGAAATTGTATTACTTTTATGGGTTGTGCTTGGTGTGAGGAGGTTGTACACCATGTTGTACAACCACTATTTTCCTACTTTTATTATCCATTTTTTAGTGTTTGTACTGAAAAGGTCAAGACGTTAAAAATATATTTTGAATTTTATGCTATAAATTTAATATCTTATTCAGTAATGCATTTTCAGAAATATCAAATCAAATAAGATTTGAGTGTGACACAAAATTGGAACAACAAATTAAACATCCACTTTAACTTTTGATAGTGTATCAAGTTCAAGGGGTGTCCACATTGTGGTTATTGACAAGAATAGAACAATATGTAACATGATGATTACAAGATAAGTTGAATATCAAGAAATGAGGCCAATTTGCCTCTAATGGGTCCATTTAAATTTTGAACTATACAACTTTATGTCAATCATTTGGCTAATATTAATGACATTAATAGAACTTCTATTCTATACAAATTACGCAATAATAGGCTTTTCCTCTGTGGAATTTTGACCAGTTTTAAGATGTTGTGTTGTGATTTAAAAAACGTACGCTCGCACGGATTCTCAGTTTTCACAATCAGGTAAATGATTATATTGTATAATGATGGGGACATAAAAGGAGAATGGCAATGATCAAAGAGAAATTTTGACAGATGGTGAAAGCGTTAGTCTTTTGCATTATTGGGAAATATGAGCTGTTTCTGTACTTAGACAGAAATTATAGAGCAGATTTAATCATGAACCATTCCTTCCATTTTGCAAAATCCTAATTTGATCAGAAAAAAGGATGATAAGCTTTTGAGCTTGGAAAAGATGGAACAACATTCAACCAGAGACAGATAAACCAGTACTTTAAAGAAAAGTAAACAACTTCTACATTTTTTCCCCCTTTTTACTTCTAAACTTATTCAAACCCAAAAATGATCTTTCTAATTCTTAAAGAACTAGAACCAGAGTAAGTGGATTGATCGAGAAAGATTGCTTGTTCAAGCAAAATCTTTATTTGTACTGATAAATCGAAACGTTCAAGAGTCGTTCCAAGAAGGAAAAACCGGCAAGTCAGACATAGCGAGTGGAACCGGCCTCAGCTGAGAAGTCGGGATCCAGGAATTGGCATTGGTCGAGGGGTTGAGGTAGTTATTTGCCATGTTAGGCTTTACAAAGAAAACTGTCCCTCCTGTTTTATCCGGGCTTGTTTCTCTCGAGCCTGTAACTAAAGACGATGGACTAGTGAAGTTTTGTGTATAGGGATTGGTTGATTCTATCCCAATCAGATCTTGCAGAGCTCCGGAGAAAGACAAATTTTGATAATTTCCAGCATTGTACATCATTTTGTCACCGAGTGATTCAACAGAAGCATTTTGCACCATTTTCCAGTTAGTAACATTGCCAACTCTCTCGACCGGATGGAATTCCTTGTTTTCCGGATCCGTCTCCTTGTTACGCCTCGCTAACTCTCTAGCAGGAAGAGTATCACTAGCCATGATTTTCTCTACTTCGTACCTCGATATTTCAAAATTGGTGACCGCATTTACGCCTCGGAACTTGATTGCAGCAATGTCATAAGCTTCTGCTGCTTCTTCCTGCGTGCCTGAAGTCGAACGTAAAAATTAACTTCCCTGAACATAATTAAACTTAGATCAAGAATTTTTACTAGGAATAAAGCCTTAAATAAGTTTTCTATTCGAAATCGGCCATGAACAGTCCAAGTATCTTTTCAATCAGCCTTATAAAAGCATCACTAGTGGCTTAAAAAGTGAAGCACGAGAACAAAAAAGGACTTGATATTGAGCCTTTCAATGCTTTCCCTGCCAGATTCACATTTTTGAATGGTTTAACAAGGCATCGTGATTAAAAGAAGTTAAAATTTTGTTTATCGTGAGTACGGTCACTTGAAGCAACGGGAAACTTACTAAAAGTTCCGAGATAGAGGTCCTTGTTCCCTGCAACCCGGCCAATCCTAGCTTGCCAACGTCCGTGCTGATGATGCCTATAAGCGCGGGAAAACCCAAGTTTAATTTGATTAAAAAGCTGTTTAAATTCATAGAAGACTATGCTCTGAACATTGAAGGAACTTCAAATGAACCTTGTCACTCCTCTATACATTGAAATACCCCTTGAAAATCCACTACTTTTCCTGAAAATGAGAATACAGAAATGTCATATTAAATCCAAACTAAGTAAAAGTGTAAAAAGTCAGGAAACAAAGGCATCTAACAGAAAGTTTTAGATTAGTTTACCTTCTCAAATGTGCCACAAATTCCTGTCTGCTCATGTTTTCCATCTGTACGACTTCGTTGTCGTAGTTTTCCAACTGCAAAAGCAACAAGAAATTGTAAGTTGTTCATGACTACCTAAATACAAAGACGATAACATAAACAGGACGGAACAAATCACTAAGTACCGGAAAGTTGACATGAGTCGTAGGTCCCCAGTACTTAATTGCAGCAAGATCGTATGCTCTTGCGGCTTTTTCTTCCATATCATAACCCCCTGGAATGTGTTCATTATGGTTTAATAATTCACATAATTTTGCCTAGTGACTCTAATTTAATAGCTTTGTTAAAACTATAATCTTACCAAGATAAACTTATTTTACAAGATTTGATGGGAACAGCATATCCAGAACATGACAAGAAAATTTACAGAGACAATGAAAATGAGACAAATATGGTCAGAGACAAATATAATAAAAATACAAAGGAATACTGGAGGGATTTTATTTCCTTTGTTACCTTGTCTTCCTTTCCTAGTCTGGCCCTCCTTCTTGCAACTATTATCCCATAAATGTGCTTCATACCTACCCGTCCATCGATGTCTGGAAATAAAAATTTGTAGAAATATTAGTCAAACTCGGGAGGAACCCATATTTGTATTTAACAGTCCTTCATGTGCAGGTCTGTATATTTCTTTCATCAAAAGTACGACACCCCACAGAAAAGCCCCGAGACTTGGTGAGAAAGAACAGACATGGTGAGAACAATGAAAAAGGAAGGCTACCAGAAAAATAAGAAACTAAAAAAGGAAAGAACAAATAATCAAGATCGGCCAAGAAACACGCCATTATCTTATAATAACATGGACTATTAACATTAAAATAGATAAAAAATAAATTGGTTAGTTCATAAATATTTACTGACCTGGTTACACCTCTATATTGAGATGTTCTTTGACCAAAACTATCAATGGCTTTCCTGTGAACTTTTGGTTTTAATTTCAATTTCTCATGTCCTCTTTTTCTGTTTTCCATATCCAAACCTTCAGTCTCAGTTGGTGAAATTTGTCTTGAAGCAGTTACACAACTTGACTGAGAACCTTTTTTTTTTTTTTAATCTACCCTCGTTTCGAAATATTTTCAAAGTTCATTTCTTTTCTAAAACCCACATTTTCTTGCCCATCAAATTTGCAACAAAAACTTTCTTGATCATGTGATTTTTGCTGTTTAATATGAGAAATTTTGATTATGGGAATGTTGAATATTGGTAATAGTTGTGATGGATTTTTGAAATCTTGATTTTTGTCAATTAGTTAAACAATTAGTGATGATTTTATGGTATTCTTCTAATTTGTAAAAATTAGTAGTTATTTTCTTATCAACTAGTATTTAATTGTTACTTGTGATTTATTTTAGTGTGAAGTGCCAATGGAAAGATTCTTTAAAAGAAAATATTTCGTAGAAAATATTGATGTAGGGATATCGAATAAAATGAATTTTGATGTTGTACAATTTGCTACAAATCCTAGAATTAAGAAGAAGATGATCATTTTATTAGTGCTGACGTTATATCATTTTTAACATTATCGTAATATCATTGAATCTATAATCGAAAAGTTCGACATGGACAAAATTTTGCCCGCACTGGACAAAATTCCTGGGTCCGCGTTCTACATAACACCAATGATTATGAATATCATTATTTTAAATTAAACAAAACGAGAATTTGAGCAAGCAATGCTGGTTAGTGGATAGCATTAGATGGGGATCTGTGTTGTAAATATATATAGGTATTTGATCCTTATTATCTAAAAACTCATTTTTTTCAAATTAGTTTTCAATTACACATCTCATAAAAAATATTTTACACGTAAACTCAAACAAAATGATTTTGAAAAAATTGAACTTAAAAAAAAATGGAAGTTCAAACAAGATCCAAACCCAGGCTCTTGGTCGAGAACCTAGTACAGTGCCCATATTTTCGTAAGGATGGTTCAAAAATTTGTCATTTAACCATTTGATGTAGATTTTTTTAAAAATGGATTTTGTGAAAAGCGAGTTTTTTTTTAATAAATAATGTGTGGTTAAAAAATATTAAAAAATGTTATAAGTCCACTTACAAAATTATTTTATTGAGAAAATATACAATTCAAAATAAATTTGAGAAAATTTGAATTTTAAGAAACTGTACCAAACATATGTTTGTGTGTGTAGTAGTTCGTACTATTTAAAGTGTACTAATGATTTTATCACACCCAAATCTTACAAGTGTGCATATGTCGAGCCTGCTGCCTACGTGAACAGAAGGCTAATTTGGATGCCATTGCACTTTGTTCGGGGTGCCCTGAGGGCTACACAGGCAATCCATATCACATCGCCCAAATACAAATATAGGGGTATTAAGTGGAGTGAGCCACTCGTTGACTCGTCTCGTTCCATTAACGAAGTTGAGGTGACTGGACTCGTGTTCAGACTAGTTGGGGGGTGCGAGTTAGTTTATACGAGAGCTGATCGGCTCGCCTAGACCTGTACAAATATAATGCCCCAATCTAATAATTTGAATTTTTAATAAAAACGTGTTACGTCTTCGAAATTCGGGTCAAATTATATATTATTTTCTTTTAGTTTTATTTCATAGATTATCTCTGCATTCTATGACAAGTTCTAGCATCTAATGAAAAACAGATGAATTAAGTTACTTAGCTATGATTTGTTGAAGAAACAAAACTAAAATAAATTATGAAAATGGAAACGAACTTACATTAACTATGTTCAACCCTGCAATGCGCTATCTAATAAATTAAGCTCATTTGGACCATTTCTTGAGTTCAGAATTAGATGAATTTTTTTTAGTAATTTCTAAATTTTTTCAAATACAACATAGTAATGTTTTAGAATTTTTCAACATTAGTTAGCCACACAATTGGACATACAATCACATGCCAAAAGCTATTCCCTGGTACACTAAACACACAAAACATGAAATGGGCATAAATTATCTTACCGACCTCCAAATATCTTGATTTGAAAATCATTAAACAGAGCATTCATAGGGATTTTAAGTTCCACTGGTCTCATCCAAAAACTCACAGAATCCGATTTGGGATGACAGTTTGAGAATCGAACAAAAAGTTGAAATTTCTTCTTTATGTGTTTGCATGTTCGAATCCACACATTCAATCACATTTTCATGCCAACACTTAAGCTAACATGATTTAAGAAACATCAATTCATATAGTTAAAAGGAAATCTAATTTCATGCACAAACAAAATACAGGCTCAAACACAAATAATCTTGTAAATTCATTATCTTAGTCTACATTTCAACACACTTAAAAGTAAAATCCTACATTTGAGAATCTTGGACTTCGATTTAATTTCCCTCTCCTTGGCTTCTCCACAATCCATTCAATCTCAATCCATCCACTACCCTTTTCTCGATTTTAAAAAAAATGATAAAGTATAAGTGAGTATAAATCCAGTAGAATTTCTTAGGTACAATCCCCTTTGATCAAATATGCCTATTCACATGTTTAAAATAAGAATTTTATATCATAAACATTTTCACGTAGTTGGATTATTGGTGAAATTCTTGATTTCGAAGAATCCCCTAAGCTTGTAAAAATCGTTATGGCCATAAAACTAAAGTTTAACTTTTCATTTTTCATAATCGCGACTACATTTACACACATAAAATATACATAAATATTTATAGAGAAAATTATCAAGCACCACCTACCTCTATTCTTAACATGAAAATGGAAAATTCTTAGCTTTGAATAACCAAACTTAGAGTAACAAAATACTAAATTTTTCTTATTGCAAATAAGCTAAAACTAATGTAATTTGAGAGGGATGAGAAATGAAATTCAAATTTGAAAAGAGAATGGGTAAAAAAAAGTGATATTTCTCTTCTTGTAACCTCTCTCTCTAAAAAAAAAAAAAAAGGACCTAAATTGAAGTGTTATGGTAATCATAAACCTTGATTTTTTATTTTTTTTTAATTCAAAAAATAATGCTTATAATTTTTTATAAATAATTTGCATGGTAACTCTAACCTAATTTATAATTTTTAAGAATCATACGTATGACCATTGTGCTATAACCCATGTATTTATTAATTCTTAGGATTAAAATTCATATAAATTTAAATGACTTAGATTTTTTGAACTTTTAACCAACTTATGTGTTCTTGAGGTTTTCTTTCCTCATGTGGGTCGAGCCTCCAAGGCTTGTTTCTTTAATAGGTCAAATCAACTAAAACAAGCCTTTAAATTTCGAGACCGAAAAAAATAATAATAATAAAATAAAATAAAGGCCACAATTCTTATTGCTACATTCTACAGCAATGGTAATATTATACTAGTTCGAAAAAGAACTTGCTCCATCTAATATATCTCTTCTTCTTATTTTCTGTTATATTATACCATGTAAATTTCCATAATGGCTAGCCCATCATCATCATCTTCTTCGAACGAAACTAGTTTATCCAATTTCTTGTCAAACTTTAATGACAAGACGAAAATTTCAATCGTGTTATGTCGTTAGACGTGTTGAAAGAAGAATTAAAGTAATTATTCATAAACTATGGCAGTCGTACTTGTTGAGCATTTGCATTTGATTCAACTAATTCTCTTGTTTAAAAATAAAACTATTTTGATTGATGATTCATTGGAATATATGCATTTTATTTTTATAATACGTTAGATATATTTTCATCTATGCGACGTGAATTTCATTTTCCCAATTTAAATTCGGTTATACCCTCTTTATTAAATATTTTTTAGCCTTCTTATAGTCTAAGGGTGAAGATTCTTCATTATACCAGGTATGTGTCACGATGGAAACACTTTCAAAAATATTTTTCAGCGTGTACCAATTTTTTTTTCCTAATTGCAATGTTTGATCCACGTTTCAAGTTACGTGGGGCCAAACATTATTTTCAATACTAAAAAATAATTTAAGTTTTACCTTCGAAACGAAAAAAGATGCTTAGAAATAGCTTATTTAAATTTTACTTTCAAGAAAGAATTATAAATGTGTAATTAGTACTCAGGTTCGAACTATACGTATTTAACTTTTTCTTGAATTTGAAATTTATGAAACTCATATGCTTGAAGTACCTGGATGAGACGAGATATTAGTAGGGGTCGCATCTTTAAAGTTCTAGGGCAGGGACAAGGCGATACGAGGAATATGGTTCTCGTCTCGTTTAAAATTCATTTCAAGATATAAGTTTATGATCACGTAAAAAGAAAAGAATCGTCATCTTTTTTAAAAAAGAATGTAAACTATTTTACAAATTGAAAAAAGTAATGATTTTCATTAGAAGTGGGCGCGGTCCAATTTCAAAGGAAACCGAATCGAACCGAATACCAATGGAAATTTTAGAAATAGAACCATTGGTTCCATAGCTAACTGTGGAACCAAATCGGAATCGAACCAATTGGTTCCGATTCGGTCCGGTGCGGTTCTTTACATTGAAAATGTCAAAATAAAATGTTCACTAATAAAATTCTAAAAATGCTACCAACGTGATACTTTTAACAAAATATAGAAAAATCGAACATACTATTCAAAAATTTATTTAGGTATAGATTTACAAAGTGAAAACAAAATAAAAATTTCACATCTTATAAATGAAATTATATATTGTAAATAAATATATTTAGGTATAGATTTACCCAATATTCTAATTTGGCTTGAAAATCAATTAATCAAAGAATTATAAAAAGAGACAAGGAAAGAAACAAAATGAAGAAGAAAAGTGCTCGAATCTAAAATTAAGAAGGAACTCGATTATTTTTTATAAAAGTTTGGAGATTGAGTCATATATTTTACCCAAAAAAATCCAATGAGAACCGTCTGGCTCCTGCGATTTCCATACTAGAACCGAGAACCGGACCGAAACCGGTTGGTTCTTAAAAATTTGTCCCAAAATCAAATTATTTTTTAGAAAATTCGGAACCAAACCGACTGGTTCTAAACGGTTTCGATCCGATTCCATCGGTTCTTAGGAAAAAGTGTCCACTCCTAATTTTCATCAACTAAAGACATGAAAAGTGTAAAAGTAATAAATAAATAAATGGGCGCGATAAATCGAGTAGGGGGCATGCCCCATCTTACCTCAAGCAAGGATAAGGGCGGGACAAGGTTTAAAAAACTGAACGAGATGGGGGGACGGAAATGACTATCCCGATCTGCTAT
This sequence comes from Olea europaea var. sylvestris, assembly GCF_002742605.1. NCBI lineage: Eukaryota > Viridiplantae > Streptophyta > Magnoliopsida > Lamiales > Oleaceae > Olea > Olea europaea. The sequence goes on along the minus strand of NC_036258.1, from coordinate 13,635,198 downwards.
GTTGCCATCCTTATTTCTTTTATTCGTTATTAAATTACATTTATTTTTATTTAACAAAATCATATGAGAAATATAATTCATATAAAATTTTAACTGTCTACATGATATGTAGCCAACCTTTAGTCCAAATAAAAAGAGGAGGATTTTTATAACTTTATAATTATTTTAATAGATTCTTCTGAAATAATAGAATTTTCTACACTCACCACTTCCATTCAAAATCACGTCTTCATTATACTTTCGAGGTGAAAATGCAATTTTCAATTTTGTTACAAAAATAAAAATAAATGCAAATCATGAGTGGCTCGCAAGCCGACTCGGTTTGCACCACCAAAGGAAAAGTCGAGTTAGCTCATGCTTGGCTCGTCCTATTTGCGAGCACGAATTAGCTCGTCGATGGGATGATTCGAGCTGTTCGACTCAACTTACTTAACACTCTACCCACTAAACACCATATTAACTTTTCCAAAATTTTTATAAATCCATTTTTTTTATAAGAATTTAGAAGGAAATTCAAATTGATTTAAAAATTTAATTGAATTAATCATTTTGACCTGCTATTTTTACATAAATAATAAGTAGAGAAGCGATAGAAATTAAAATGAATAGTGCAGTAACAATAATTACAAGAACATTTACTTTCATAATCTTATCGATTTTTTTTCTTTGAAGTAACCCAATATTTAATCTCGTAGAGATGATAAATCTTTCACTCCTAAATTCAATGAAGTAGTAGTGAAATTTGAAAGCACAACATTACGCTATCCCTACAAAAATATTATTTACATAAAATGTCAAGATGAAAAGTGAACTCGAATTTATTTGACATGTAAATATTAGTTGATGAATTCTTGAGATTTAAAGCCCTACAATTTTTCCTTGGAAATTACTTGAAATGTAAAGAGCCCATGGTGTGGAGAGTTTAGTCAGAGTTGCCTAACCAAAACAAGAATTTTTCTTCTTATTTTACAGTCTCAGAACCTTTGGATAGATTTGACAGAAAGCTGGACCAGACTCGTATAATTGGTCCAGTCTCTTCAATTCTGTACATTACAACTCTCTCACTATGCAGGCTCCATCACATTTTCTGATTCTCGTAACTGCAATATTTTTGCCTTTTGCCTTAATTACTCTCTCTTCTGCCAGATAAATTCCAGCTTTCAGTTTAGATCCAATTTGGTGTTAACTACCCATATTTGATTTATTTACTCTAATATCATTTACATTTTTTTCAAAGATTTGAGATAAAAGAATAATACAAATTCAGTTATATTTATATCTATTGGAATGCGAAAGCAGAATTATCCGAAAATTAAAACAAAATTCTTTGATTCGTTAAACAAGATCGTCTAGATATTCACGTATATGTTATATCAAGAATAAAATATTCGAATTTTTACCTAAATTCGATGATCAATTCTTGAATTAATTTTGAATAACGAACTTTCAGCTTTTTAATTCCAAGATCTTGATGTTTCAAACCTCCAAATCTTTTATGGTATTCTCCAATATCAAGACTATACTGGTGGAGAGACACCTTCTTTTAATTAAATTAAGAAACTAATTCTTGAATAAGACAATTAAATAAAGCAAGAAAAATATTTTTTTCTCATTTTTCTCCAAATTTGAACACTATGGAATTATGTATTATGATTGTTGTTTGATCTCATATGATATCTAGTTTCCATCCAATTTCTATTTATAGAGATAGAATAGTTACCATTCTTATATAATAATAGTTTTACATTCAAATAAAAATTCTAATTAAAATTCAAGTAGAAGTTTTAATTAGAGTCCCACTTAAATTAGTTCACATTTAATTACAGTTGTAATTCTAGAGTTTCGGTTACGATTATAATTATGTTAACAACTTTCATAATAATTACAACTAAGTACAAAGTTTTATTGTAATCACAATTAAGCCAAAGACTATTATAATTACCGTAATTAAGTTCTGGAGCTGCCACAGGGACCTAATCGGACATACATTTTCCAAACTCCAATAACTAGATCCCGTTAAGTGGACCCTAGACCACATACTATAATTATTAGTATTTCTTTTTTCCACTAGAGGCAAAAAATTGAACTCTCGGAATATATAAGATCACAAAAGTTAATAAATCTGTAATATTTTCATTTGACCTGCCGTATATGTATTTTATTCCCATCCAAGATCTGATAATTAGGTACGAGAAAAAATGATCGATTTGCCATTCTAATTTACTCTTCTTTAACTTAAGTATCATTTTCTTCAACGGTCCCATAAACTAATAACAAATTTCGAAGTTTAGATGCCCCTAACTATTGAGTTTAAATCCTAATCATTCAATAGAAAAATACTTAAATAGTCACTCTATCCATTTTTTAGGGTAACGATTCCTGACACGAATTCATATTCTCTACTCCACTCATTCTCAAGTTCCCAACTCATCAAGATATTTGTCCAATCAAATTGATCTCATCTATTGATGAATCAAAGAGCCAACCCTGTCAAGAGATTTAAATGAAATATACAGCAGTCAAATGGAATTTAATTCTCCTCACGATCATGCTGTAGAATTAAACTTGACACATGTTCCGTTTAATACACTCCAAATGCATTAGCGTCATTTTTAACTATTTATGTGATAAGGATAAATCACAAACTTGAATAGTGAATTGATCAATACTACAACCTTTCGGTACAAGATACATTATACATTGGTTGTGAACATATTATTTATGATTAAAATATAAGTTGTATCACACTATACTTTTCCATGTAAATACTCAACTTATATTATCGCAAATGATTATGTGCACTTTAATTCGCATGCTCAATAATAAATAATACAATAAATAAATAAAATCACAAATTTTTTATTATAAATTATTATTTTATCGTACAAAATATACTATATAAGCTCACAATCCAACAATAACCTGAACAGAGCTGGACGAAACAATCAATGAATTACTTCCTCTGTGTTGTCAAGATATGTATTAAATATGAGTAATCAAAAGGCAGGGTTATGAACACAGCATGGGGTCCTTCTTTATTCAAGGGGACAATTCTTCAAATGTAAATGATTTGGTTTGACAGGAAAAGAAAAAAATTTAGACTGAATTTTTGGGAGGGAAGGGCTCTTTTGATTATATGGTAATGATTGAATCCATAAGCACTTGGAACAAAAATACTGTCTTTTTCAATCAAATGAAATAATGCAAGCCCCATAATATGGACCTTTTCACCTTACTTTTACACTAATTTTATTCGATTTCCAAACTTTGTTGGTTTTGAGAAAAGTCGAGTATTCATTAATATTTAAAATTAAGGAATTTTACAAAATGGACTCTATATAGGATTTAATTACATTTACTGCATTTATAAATTTACATTTTACATATCATTATGAGAAAAATAAAGATAACGAGCACTTTTCCCACTTGTTGTCCGATAGGAGCTGCACGAAAATGCTGAACTAGATGGTATCGACTTTCATACAAGTGTTGGGTGACTGTCATCAGGATGTGTTATGAGATGTTTGGACAATTTCTATAACGAGAGAAACTTTGTTAATAATGCCCTTTGCTAGAAATTTTTCTAATTTGTCATCATAAATAAATAAATAGCAGAAAATATCGTTAATTGAAATAACAAATCACATCCTATGTATAATATTTTGAATAACATTTTTTAGGGTTGATTTTTCATTAAATATATTTTACTTTAAAGGATTTTTTTATGTGTTTGTAAGATTTGCTATATTTTAAGCAAAACAAGTTGAATGAATAAAAATAAAAAATAATTAATTAAAATAATTTTTATAGTAGTTATAATTTTGTAGCTAGAAATAAATTCTTATTAATTTCAAGTTAGGTAATTTTACAACTTAAAATATTATTAAAAATGCTGTCATTGGTATCTCTTGCTGATTATTATTTTTTTGCCTTTCATAAAAGAGAAGAATTTAGATATATAACTAATAAAAATAAATAATTTTATGTGAAAAATAAAAATGAAAAAAAAAATGTATATGATAATTGAGACAACTTGGACACATGTTAATTTATGTAGGGGTCAATGAATGAGGAAAAAATTAATTTTTAAATGAAAATGAAATAATAATTGAATTTTTGAAGAATAAAAGATAATTAAAAAATTGTTCTTCTAAAGTATTACATTCAATTTTGAATATTCGGATCTATTTAATTATTTTTAATGACAAATTTATAATTTTTTTAGTGAAAGATTTTATTTTTTATTTTTTTTATCATATCATAAAAATACAATATGTGAAGTATAAATTTATAATGCAGGGTCTTAAAATATAAATACACTCTAAATAGAGGATGTATTCTGTATATTTTCCTAAAGATTAGATATAATCTTGAAAGAAAATATAAACTTCATTTCAAGCAAGAGACGCATTATCAAGTACCAACTCCTAATTAATTCAACAAGGGTCTTAAAATATAAATACACTCTAAATAGAGGATGTATTCTGTATATTTTCCTAAAGATTAGATATAATCTTGAAAGAAAATATAAACTTCATTTCAAGCAATAGACGCATTATCAACTCCTAATTAATTCAACTAAAATAATTGATAAAAATTTAAGTTATAGTCAATAATTAATTTAACCATATTTTCATAAGATTCACAATTTTTTAATCACAAATTTTATTTATTTTTATAAAAATTTACTAAAATTCATTTTTTCTGTAAACCAAACGAGGACGGAGACTCAATAAATATCAAGAACAGAAGAAACTTTCCTAATCAATCTCAGTAGTAGCTAGCAGAGCTCCCTTAATCATCGTTCATTGTAACTATTATATTATTCTTTTTTGAATAACACTATTTGTAGACAGGGTGTACATAATTTTTTTTACAATAAGGTATCTATACACTCACATGGGATGGGATCCGTTCGAATATATTTACTTGAATAAAATATTCGGGCGAACCCCACCCTCTGTGAGTGTGGGACACTTTGATGTATAAAAAATAATGTACACCAAGTAAAGCCCTTCTTTTCCATAGTACTCCTAACTACAAAAACTTGAATTGGTTGGAGGCTTGGACTGTATGAATCACTATTTGTACATAATTTTTTTGTATGTTAAGGGATCCATACACTCACATGAGATGAGGTTTGCTCGAATATGTTCGCTCGAATAAAACATTCGAGCGAACCCCACCCCAATGTGAGTGTAGAATATTTTGATGTGCAAAAAATCATGTACACCAAGCAAAGTCCTTCCTTTTCCATATTACTCCTAACTTCAAAAACTTGAATTAGTTTGAGTGTATGAACCTCACCCCTCGCACCCCCGCCCCTTCCCATCTATCTATCAATCTATACATTTAAATGATACGTCGCAATCTAATTAAGCCTTACTGTGTGGTCACAATCACACGTTAAATTCTCTCTATTTTCTTTACATAAATGGCCCAATCATATCCAGAGTAATAGCCTAAGCAACAGTGAGCATATACTAAAAGTAAAAAGAGCATTAAAATCATCTGTGTATCAAGACAAAATTGTAGGAAATGGCCACGAGAATGAAAGATTATCAAATCACTCTTGCTCATTGAAAGAATTCAAAGAAGATAGGTGGGCCTATCCTATTTAAGTTTGGACACACTCTCATAGACTATAAACTTCAATGGGATCCTTGAGTTATAGTTGGTCAATACCAGACAATATTGAAAGGAAAAGAAGTTAATATTTTATAGGATGGACTGTACAAGATTGACACTATTTGATAAGTCTTGTTTAGTATACTAAGAAGTGCCAATACATTTTGCAAACCAAATATGTATTAAGTTGTAAAGTATAATTATTGATACCACTAGAAGTCGTCAATAGGATTTATGGAATCATCATAAAAAGATATATTAGAGAGAATAGGGTGTGCAGTTTCTCTCTTATAATTTTCTTTTTATTATAGTGAATTATTGCAACGATAGAAGAGGACGTAGTCTTATATTGAGGTGAACTTTCATAAATCTTGAGTGATCATTTCGTACTACTTTATTGATGTTCGTGGATAGAATTAGGGTTCATAATTCTTAACAAGGTGCACTAAAATTTTGTTCACTTGTAAAGTTCTACGTATCAAGCACGATGCATATGGCTTGCAGTCGTTATTTAATAGCTCCCCTTTTTCCAGTTTTCACTATAAACGGACAAAAGACCTTAGATTTCTTTCCTAGAAATTATGCTGGGAGATTTTAAGAGCAAACATGTTTAGCACCCGGAAAGCGTATAGTGACAACCAGCTACCATCTTACCCCTATAACTGGTTACCTCTTTTGCTCATTTGCACAGTGAAGAACCCGCACAATTGACATTTAGGGATACACTTATCAATTTTGGTACAAGTACGGACACTTTTGTTGACAATTTGATTGACGATGTGCGAGGTGGCCAATATTTTTATCATTGATTTTAACAATACTTAAAACAATGAAGGATACAATTTTTTATACGACATTGAGTATCAACGAGGATGTCAATAATCAATATACAATTAGCATAATTCTACATTTGATAGGATGTACTTGGCACTATCAATATATATTTCATATTTTTATCCATTTTAGTCACACATAACGTAAAATACGATGCGTACAAACACAAAATTTTAATTTGTGACGCTCTACGAGGGAAGTAACTCCTCATCCAGTAGCAATTTGACCGCATTCCATTCCGTGTTTTTTATAACTTGAAACTTTGTGTATATTTAGCCCTTGTTTGAGCCTCATTCTTGTTAAAAAAAAATGTATTTTTGAATAATGTATTTATGAAAAATGTGTGGTTGAAAAATAAAGAAAAATTATTAATTTAAGTATAATATTACTTTATTGAAAAATATATATTTGAAATGAGATCAAATCACTGTTAAATAATTTATTTTAATAAAAAAATCGGGCTCAAACAAGGGTTAGTTGACTTGGTTCTTTAATAACATAATCGTTTTTTTTTTTTTTTTTTTTTTTTAATTTTTTGTATTTTTTTTTTTTTTTTTTTTTTTTTTTTTTTCCAATGTTTGGTATTACTTAATAAAAATTGTGCTAGGAGTGGATAATATCTAGGTGAAAGAAGTCAGGAATCTGGAACTGGGAAGGACATAGGAGGAAATGATAGGTTTGACTTGGAACCAAATAGGGCACAGAGAAATGTGCAACCTACACCAGAATCAGAGGATTATGATATGTGTGATAAATCAATCCAAGAGAGAATGGCAGTCAAACATAATTTGTCATTTATACCACTATAGTAAAAAATTGAATTCTTGGCTGGCCAATTTCTTGATGGCTACTTGACAAAATTTTAGTACCCTACTTGGACTCCCATTGAGGGCCATACGGATGTGTTTTCCTTTCATTATTTATGGTAAGCATTCCATAAAAAACTAATGTCATGGTGAGAGACTCCAAAGGTTTTAAATCCATGTACGAATAATTGTGTGTTTGGATACTTTACTAGAGTTGTAAAATAGATCCACTTATCTTTGAAAGGACAAGATATGACTCGGTCAATCCTTAGCAACCGAGTCGAAAATAACACATTTAATGCCCATACGACCATGCCCGGCCAAACAAGATTTGACCTTTTTATAACACTTTTTTTTTTTTAAGTTGGTGCGTGAATTCTCAAATATATATTTCTATGTTTCATTCATGCTTTGCACTGGAGATTTAGAAGTTCATGTTCACTTAAATTTGATCGAAGTTTTGAAAGATTAAGGATTTAAAATTTTAAGATTTTCAAGAACCACAATGATATTCTCAAGCTTGTGTTCAAGGTCGAGTGTAATCTACAAAAACTAGTGGGGTACGCCCCAAAAGAATATTGGTAGATTTAATGCATAAATTATATTATAAATTGAGTTTCAACTTAGCAAAAATACTACCGTAACAAAAGAAATATAGAAAGTAGAAGAAACGAGAAAAGACAAATGTAATCAGAACAAGAGTCTGAATCTTTGTTTTTAAGACAAATTTGTTCGACACTATTGCCCACAATTGGATAACAATCATCTCCAAAAATACAAAGATGTCTTTTACGATAATAACATTTCAAACCACAATCAACGAACCAGAAAAGTGTTTTGTCATCTCTTACGGAAACATACACTAATGCAAAAAGCTTTTTAAGCATGCAGGGCTTAATGAATATACAAGAGAAGACGTACATGGAATGCGAATTTGGAAGGAGTTCGGAACTATATAACAAACCAAAAGTTGCCCCTGAACCCGAGTTCTAATTTGAGAAGTGCCACATGTCGCAATTTCATTACTTTACGCTTTTCAATAGGAGAAAGACAATTGAATTAATTAATTATGTCCAAAAATAGTATTAGGCCAAGCCCAATTCTAGATCCAACAACCCACATGGTTCAGGCCCAGCCTGGTTGGTGAGCATCTGCTTGTGGACTAACCCAATAGTAGTAGAATCGAGATACATCGCCCTCAAGGACTTGTACCCCTTGAAGTCCAAACCTTTCATCTTCTAATGTGAGACAAAAGTTACCTTCTAAATAATAATACTATCGAGTACAAATGGTATTCAACACCAGTTCAAATGTCAACATATCATGTCTTATTATATAGGCCATAATTCATTGTATTCAATCGAATCTGTAATTTAATTTTACTAGTGCCATCATCAATTTTGGTATTGACAACCAGTAATGCTAAATAGCATTATTCATCCAAATCCAACATTTCAAGTATCGTCTAATATCAAGGTATCAGCTTTTGACTTTAATTTCTCATTCATCGAAAAATGATTTTGTGAATTTAAATATACTACGATCATCTACTAATGAAGAGCATTTTATACATAATGCCAATAAAATGGAATAACGTGACCCACAAAAATATTTGGACAAAAATTGGTCAAACCAATTTAAAAAACTCGTTTCCAGCAAGGCCCTCCAACACTTTGTGCAATCCAAGAGCAGAAGAGGTTAACAAGCTCGGTCTATGTTTCGCTTCCAGAAATACAACCAATAATCACAATATAGTGGGGGTGTGGTAACACTCTGTATTCTAGCCCACAACAAGCCCTTTGGACAACAACATAGGGCCTGACTTTCGGTATTACCAAACTTCCATATGGGATCATATAATCAGTAGTGCCAAATTTTCTGATGCAGACGATCCTCAAAGAGGCAACTGCAGAACATACTTTTAATACTACTTAGATCTTGTTTTTACTTATTCATTCTGGAATTTTCACAGTTGTCAAGACTATGGAAGAACAAAGAAAGGATTTTAGAAGAAAATTGTTAAGAGGAGTAAACTTTTTATTAAGAAGAGTTGAGCTCGAGATGATCCTCAATGAAAGATAAGAGCTCCTTATATAGAGGAGAAGCCTCATT